>NC_139628.1:9753617-10128617 GCF_964638095.1 Poromitra crassiceps
TGTGTGTGTGTGTGTGTGTGTGTGTGTGTGTGTGTGTGTGTGTGTGTGTGTGTGTGTGTGTGTGTGTGTGTGTGTGTGTGTGTGTGTGTGTGTGTGTCTGTCTGTATGTTAGTGTATGACTCCATTTAGAACATTGGTATTTAGTTTACAATGTGTGATTACAATGTGTGATTTTGAGCATAAAATGAACAATTTGGTCAGTTGTGTGTTTTAGTTTAGTTGGTGTGTGAAGAATCAGTTGTGTGTTTTAGTTTAGTTGATCTGTGAAGAGACAGTTGTGTGTTTTAGTTTAGTTAGTATGTGAAGAGTCAGTTGTGTGTTTTAGTTTAGTTGGTATGTGAAGAGTCAGTTGTGTGTTTTAGTTTAGTTGGTGTGTGAAGGGTCAGTTGTGTGTTTTAGTTTAGTTGATCTGTGAAGAGTCAGTTGTGTGTTTTAGTTTAGTTGGTATGTAAAGAGTCAGTTGTGTGTTTTAGTTTAGTTGATCTGTGAAGAGACAGCTGTGTGTTTTAGTTTAGTTGGTGTGTTAAGAGACAGCTGTGTGTTTTAGTTTAGTTGGTGTGTGAAGAGTCAGTTGTGTGTTTTAGTTTAGTTGGTGTGTGAAGGGTCAGTTGTGTGTTAGTTTAGTTGGTGTGTAAAGAGACAGTTGTGTGTTTTAGTTTAGTTGATGTGTGAAGAGACAGTTGTGTGTTTTAGTTTAGTTGATGTGTGAAGAGTCAGTTGTGTGTTTTAGTTTAGTTGGTGTGTGAAGAGTCAGTTGTGTGTTTTAGTTTAGTTGATCTGTGAAGAGTCAGTTGTGAGTTTTAGTTTAGTTGGTGTGTGAAGAGTCAGTTGTGTGTTTTAGTTTAGTTGGTGTGTGAAGAGTCAGTTGTGTGTTTTAGTTTAGTTGGTGTGTGAAGAGTCAGTTGTGTGTTTTAGTTTAGTTGGTGTGTGAAGAGTCAGTTGTGTGTTTTAGTTTAGTTGATGTGTGAAGAGTCAGTTGTGTGTGTTAGTTTAGTTGGTGTGTGAAGAGTCAGTTGTGTGTTTTAGTTTAGTTGGTGTGTGAAGAGTCAGTTGTGTGTTTTAGTTTAGTTGGTGTGTGAAGAGTCAGTTGTGTTTTAGTTTAGTTGGTGTGTGAAGAGTCAGTTGTGTGTTTTAGTTTAGTTGGTGTGTGAAGAGTCAGTTGTGTGTTTTAGTTTAGTTGGTGTGTGAAGAGTCAGTTGTGTTTTAGTTTAGTTGATGTGTGAAGAGTCAGTTGTGTGTTTTAGTTTAGTTGATCTGTGAAGAGTCAGTTGTGTGTTAGTTTAGTTGGTGTGTGAAGAGTCAGTTGTGTTTTAGTTTAGTTGATGTGTGAAGAGTCAGTTGTGTGTTTTAGTTTAGTTGATCTGTGAAGAGTCAGTTGTGAGTTTTAGTTTAGTTGGTGTGTGAAGAGTCAGTTGTGTGTTTTAGTTTAGTTGGTGTGTGAAGAGTCAGTTGTGTGTTTTAGTTTTGTTGGTGTGTGAAGAGTTTAGAAAAAGTGTTCGTCCGTTGGTAACAACACTCACTACGTTTTACATGCACACAATATCCTGGGTTTTGCCCATATTCGGTATAAGACAATAATCCAAATAAATATTCCTGTTTACATGCAGACGTAGCTCCCCCCCCCCCACCCCCCCCTCCGGCCCATCAGGGAGAGAGAGAGGGAGAGAGATGCAGAGAGATAAACAGAGCAGCCCCCCCTGACTCTATTCTTACCAGCATCATCTGGTCCATTTCAGGGGCTTGCTGCTGAAAAGTTTGGCGATATTTGCGCATATCCAAAAAGCTGTTGATATCTAAGTTTTTCATATTAAAAAACCTACATTAGGCCAGAGTCATAGAGATATAAATGTTGTGTCATCTCCATTCGCTCCAATGCAGTGGCGTCATGCAAGCCAACAATCTGAGGGGGCGACCTCTGGCGCCGCCCGCAGGAAAGATCCATAATCACCAGACTAAGTACATTGCCACTGCCCAGGCTCAATGGACTTGACAAAAAAGGGAGACCACACGTTTCAAAGCAATGTAAGACAATGTTTATTTTGGCTGGTATTGCCTTTTCGGTAGAAATCTTTTCTCTTCCATTAGTCTCATCTAGTGTCCTCTAGAGCAGGGGTTCCCAACCTTTTTTGTGCCAAGGACCGGTAGATACATGGAAAAAAAAGTTGCGGACCGGTTGTCAATTTTAATGGTTTTAGTACATATATATTTACTCACCAGGTGGCGACAAAGGGTAAATAACAGCCTTTTGTGTTGTACTGTATGTAGCCTATACAGTATTTATGTTTTTGTTTTAACTACAAACATAAATAAACATAAACTTGAAACTATGTTTACACACACAGCCTATAATATTATAGCCTATGTTTATTAAAAAAATAAAAAAATTATCTCAAAAATCGTAGGGGGCAATTGCCCCCTCAGTTGCAAATGGCATGACGCTTCTGCTCCAATGGACCGTTTTTTTGTTTTGTTTTACCTTGCAAGCATTTTGTACTTCCATGGGCGCTACTCCCTCTTTAAATCACTCGAGGTTAGGCATGTTTCTCATCTCCTTTATATCAGAATGTGGGCTTTTCTTTTCGCATGCCAGAGATGATGGGTTTACATGATTATATCGTCTCTTCTAGCACACATCACCTGACCGCAAACAGGCAAGATGCGTCGCAAACTGCGGTAAAGACCCTGATTGAGACGCATATTCCGAATGCGCTGTATACATGATCAAAGAATGCTCCTAAAACCCAAATGATACCAGCATATCCCACGTCTTAATCGGAAAACGCTGAATTCAGAAAAAGGCCAAATTCATCAAATGCAACTGGAATATGATGTTTACTAGCCTGATATTCAGACTGCATCGTCAATTCATAAACTAATTTCCTCTTCATCTGAGATTGCACTCACTTCAGAGCATTACGATGAGGGGGCGGGCTAATGCCTAGTTCAGACTAGGCGCTCCAAGCCCTCGGTGATCTGTTGTGGAGCTCGGCGACAAAACGTGGTGGTTTGGCGACTCCTCCTGGTGGAATATCTTGTAATGTGTGATCCCCTGTCGCAGCTCAGTCATATAGTGTCAAAGCCAAAACGACTCAAAGACTCCTGATTACAAGACAGACAGTTGTGTAGTAGGGATGGGCATTTGAAGTAATTTAAAGACTCAAGTACTCTCCTTCTATTATGAACGAGTAATCTGGTACTCAGGGTGGGGGGGGGGGGGGGGGGGGGGCTTTGCCACTACAATGCACGTTTACTACAGCACAGAAGCAGGCGACTGAAGGAGTAGGCTATCACTACATCTATACCAATATTGAAAGGTGCAAAACAAATATGGTTAACGCTACAGATCCTGACCCACAACGTGTGTGTGTTGAATTCAACAAGCTGGCAGAAAACGGACAGAATTACAGGTGGATAACATTAGATTTGTGTGGGCTGAGCTGTTTGGGAGGGATAGAAACACGTTTTACTTCGTTTCGAACTCAAGCTCTCACTAGTGCCTACAACGCTGCGACGCAGCCCTATGGAAGACTGTCATTTTGCTCCAAAATTACTTTTCATTAAAACTGACCACCCACCCGTAGGTGGCGTGGTACCCCCTGGGGCTGACACGGATCCACGTGACTACGTCACGTCCTGTCAGCCCAGGGATAATCACTTACGTTTTCTTCCAGCCGCTGAGAAGACGTGTTTTCTAAAGCTCCGCGGTTAACTCTGAGTTAGCTCTCTTACATAGCTTTAGATACTAGGCTCGTTCCGGCTGATTTGCCCACCTCAAGAGGTTTGCGTGGACGGGATAAAGCAGGCTTCGGGGACCCAACCCTGTACCCTTCACCAGCGGCGTCGGAACAAGTCATCTAAAAGCTAAGAGTATCTTCCTTAGTTAACTGTTTATTGCTACCGCCGTGTAGTTCTGCTGCTACCGCCGTGTAGTGGTTATTGCTGCCGCTGTGTAGCTTTGCTTCGCTCCCCTGGCTGGGGCAGCGTTATCGTTTGAGGGCCGACTTAGGTCCACGCTCAAAACTGTTAGGCTAGGTTGCATACGTGCTGTTAGCTTACAGTGTAGCACTAGAACAATAGGCTAGCCAGCCTGGTTCTTGCGGATAAGCTAGCGTGCACCCGTGTCGTTAGCGCCCGTGTGCTTGTTTTAGGCGCCGGCTATATTGTCAGAGCGCGCACGTTACTCCAGGAGTAACGTTAAATAGATAGTTAGCGAGTTGCTCAGTGCAGCTAGCTTGGACTAGCTTGTAGCACTCCAGCTATCTGGCTGCGTCCCCAGACAGGGTAACGACTACCTCTGTGTAGGGCGCGCGTTAAGCGAGAGTAGTAGCTAGAAGCCATGCTCTTCAGTTAGCTAGATAGCTAGCTTGCTACCCGTGCAGCCAGTATCTAGTGTTGTAGCACTCCAGCTTCTTACCGTCGCAGGCTATTGCTTACACGGTAACCCCGTTATTCCTGTTAGCAGAGAGAGGGGGGAACAGCTAGGTGCTGTGTTAGCTGTGAGGCTATGCTGGCTGGTTACCACCGGCACAATGAAAATTATGTGTGCACTGCCTAAGGGCATGAGCACGCTGCACAGGCGTTGCTGGGACCTACATACTGCTTGTAGTGTAGATTTTACTGGCGTCGGCCCCTAAGGGGGCACTCTGAGATTTAGCTGAGCGAGTACGCTAGCTAAAAGTTGTGTTGACTTCTCTCAGTTCTTACGCCTTCTTAGCCAGCTTGCTTGTCTGCTAAGTGTTGCGTGCAAATAGCATCTACTAGATTGTAACTCCCTCTGAGGAGTTTCTTCTGAGATTGACTAGCTTTGCGGGCCGCTGGCCTCTGTCTGCGGTCACGCTTGCTTCCCCGTGTTACTCAGGGTAGAGACTCGCTGCACCGGCTTGTGCGCAGGCTTGTGTTAGCGCACGCTTGTCTCTCAGTGCTTACGCTAGCTTAGCTAGTGGCTGGTTCACACCTGTTCTTGCGGGTTAACAGGTTGTGGGTATTGTTGCCTCCCCTTCGGGCTGGGCTATTGCCGCTTACGTTACCGTTGCACGCGCACGTTCGCTAGCCTCCGGGTTGCTTACTGTCTAGCCTGTGCTTCTTGCTAGCCTGCTTAAACGGTACTCCCGCTAACAGGGTGCGGCCCAAAAAGCGGGAGCTTGCTATTAGTGATTAGCTTCCGGCTTTCTCTTGCTACTAGCAGGGAAAGTCAGCGAGGGGATGGGCTGTGTGTATCACTGCATTGGCCGAGTATGAACCGGCACGTTAAGTGCGTGTTCTGCCTTGGGCATGAGCACGCTGCACAGGCGCCTTGAACCCGCGGTCTTGCAGCTGCTGGGCTATCTTCACGAGCGAGCCCTCCAAGGGAGCACTTCGTGGGGCGACGCCCAGGGCCGCAGCTAAGCTCTTGAGAGCGGACCAAGGTCCGCTCTCAAAAGAGTGTGAAAGCTAGCTTGCATACGTGCAGATAGCATTAGTACTGTTTAGCACAGAACTATAGTATGGTTGCAGATAGCTGGCGTGCACCCGTGCAGTTAGTATCTGTGTGCTAAGTACATTGGGCACGAGCTACCTCCGCTACAATAGACATACCGCCCCGTGCTGGCGCTACGCGTCCAAAGCAGGGGTTACAGCTCGCCAAGGTCTGGGCTCAGTGCCAGCCTTTGGCTTGTAGCTCTAAGGACAAGCCCACCGCCCTTGGTGCCCAAGGCCCGGGGTGGTTGGGAGCTCTCCATGGGTCGCACTCCCTTGTTGGGGCGCCCCCTGCAAGTGCAGGGAGCCTGGCAAGGGGCACAGCGCACCTTGGTCCATGGCCACGGCCTGGCCTCGGTTGGCAGCGCTCAGGTCAAGCCCACCGGTTGGCTCACCAAGGCTGGGCTCAGTTCCAGCCTGCGGCTTGTAGCTTTAGACCCACCGTCCTCGGTGCCCAGGGACCGAGTTCGGTCGGGAGCTCGCCCAGGGTCTCATACCCATCATCAAGGCTCGCCTTGGTCCATGGCTACGGCCTGGCCTCGGCTAGAGGCTCCTAGGACAGCCCACCATCAATGGCACTGACGGCCCATTGCTGGTCGGGAGCTCGCCTGTAGGCCGCACTGTCGGACAAGTCCACGTGCGGCCGGTCTCGAGAAAGAACGTTACCTCCGCAGTCCCCCCAGCCTGCGAAAGTCGCACGGCAGGAGGGGGGGGGGGGCTACTTCGATACAACAGCGCATCAGTAGGCGGAGCTTGCGTAAAAAGTTCTCCCCCAGCATGCACAGCTTCTACGGAACTGACCATGCGGCGGGGGGGCGTAGCCTCTCACGTCCCGCCCCCCCATCAGGGTACCGGATCAAAAGGTCCCGGTGCCCAGCAATATGCTCATGATGGGTTCCGCTCCTTTGGCCACAAGAGACCATCTTGTCCAACAGGCTCGATGCCTGGGAGCATCTATGTTCCCCGCCCCCATTACGGCGCACCCTCCAGAAGGGATATGCTCTACAGTTTGCCAGGCCCACACCCACGTTCGACGGGACCCCCAATCCGGCCGTGGAGGGGGAGGCCATGGACATACTCCACAAGGAGGTTATTCGTTCCTCGCCAGAGGGGCGATTCGCTCGGTTCCCAAGGCAGATGTGCGCTTGGGTTTTCTACCACAGGTACTTATCGTACCCAAGAAGGACGGCTCCATGCGTCCAAAATTGGACCTTCGGCATCTCAACAAGACGCTGAGAAAGTCCCGTTCCGAATGCTCTCTTTCCCCGCCTGTTCAACGAGTTGAGACAGGGGGATTTCTTACTTCCGGGGGTTCTGAAAGGTGCGTTCTTCCATGTCCACGTGGTCAGGAGACACAGGAAATACCTGAGGTTCTCCTTCCTGGGGAAGGCTTACGAGTTCTGTGTCTTGCCATTCGGCATGTCTTTGAGCCCGCGAACCCTCACGGTGTGCGTGGAGACAGCCTTGGCTCCCCTCCGCGCGAGGGGGATCCGCGTCTTCCTATATCTCGACGACGTTCGCTTAGCGGCCAACTCGAGGGTCCGTGCCACGGAACATACCAAGGTGGTGACCGATCACCGGCAAACCTTAGGGTGTTTGGTGAACTGGCAGAAGAGTTGCCTCGTCCCAGCGCAGGCGGCGACCTTCCTGGGGCTCGAGCTAGACTTCCTGCGAGCCTTTCGCCAGAGCGACAGGCTCGCACGGTTCGGACAGCAAGCCAAGGACGTCTGTGCCCTCGGTGTCAGTGCATCAGTGCACAGTGATGTTGGGCCTGATGGCATCAGCACTGCATGTGCTCCCGCTGGGGAGGCTACACATGCTCCCGTGGTCCAAATATGGTTCTCAGGCTTCGCCTGGACTCGGCCGGGGACCGTCATCGCAGGGTTTCTCTGACAGGTCAGGCCTGGCAGGCCCTGGCCATATGGGCGGACCCCCGTTACCTCTCGAGAGGTACTCGGTGGGGCCCTGTCCCGCTCAGGATGGTGATTCGCACAGACGCCTCCCTCTCGGGAGGGGGTGCGATTTGCGGGCATTTTTCGGCGAACGGCCGGTGGGAGGCTCAGGAGCTTCGCCACATAAACGTGCTAGAGCTGAAGGCGATTCGCCGGGCTCTGCTTCAGGACAAGCCCACCATCAATGGCGCCGTGGGCCCATTGTTGGTTGGGAGCTCTCTTGGGGACCGCACTGCCGGACAAGTCCGCGTGCGGCCAGACTCGAAAGAGAACGTTGCCTCCGCAGTCCCCCCAGCCTGCGGAGGTAACACTTCCAGCGGCTCACACATGGGCACCATGTGCTGATTCGCTCGGACAATATGGCAGCGATCGCCCACCTGAACAAACAGGGCGGTGTGCGGTCGGGGGCGCTGAACCATAGCGGGGATTCACCTGTGGGCTGACAGGACGTGACGTAGTCACGTGGATCCGTGTCAGCCCCAGACATGGTTTGCGGACCTGGTCTCCCTGGCGCAAGATCCGCCCTGGGCGTTGCCGGTACGGGCCGATCTCCTATCCCAGGCGGATGGGGAGGTGTTCCACCCCTCCCCAGGCAGGTGGAAGCTAGCGGTCTGGCTCCTGAACGGGACCAGTTGCTAGCACAGGGCTTGCCCGACAATGTGGTGTGCACTATTCAGAGTGCTAGGGCTGCTTTGACCCGCACTCAGTACGCGTACAAGTGGCAGGTTTTTTCGCGATGGTGCACAAGTAAGGGTGTGGATCCAGTGAACTGCAGCGTGCGCCCAGTTCTCTGTTTCCTTCAAAGCTTGCTTGACGCGGGCCAGTCCCCGCAGTCGCTTAAGGTGTACGTAGCCGCGATTCGGCTTGCCACATGGGAATTGAAGGGACCCCCGTGGGGGTGTGCCCTTTGGTCTCGCGCTTCATGAAGGGGGCGCGTAAACTGCGCCCGCCGTTGCAGTGCGTTTTCCTAAATGGGACCTGGTTACGGTGCTGGACGGGCTAACGGGTCATCCGTTTGAGCCCTTGGACTCCGCCGATTTAAAGGTTCTGTCCTTAAAGACCGCGCTGCTGCTGGCCTTATCGTCAGGAAAGAGAGTCGGTGACCTGATTGCCCTCTCGGTACAGCAGGTCTGTATGGTTTTTGGGGACGATGGGCGCAGGGTTACGTTGCGACCTAACCCGGCGTACCAGCCCAAGAATATTAATGCCAGCTATAGGTCTATGGTTATAGACTTATCGGCATTCTGTCCCCCGCCGTTCAGTTCGGGTGAGGAGAGACGTTTGCACATGCTGTGCCCTGTAAGGGCGCTCTCGGCCTATGTGGCCAGGACGCGTTCATTACGCATTACAGATCAGCTGTTGGTTTGCTTTGGGCAAAGGGCCCAGGGCGGACCCCTTTCCAAGGATCGCTTATCACACTGGATAGTGGAGGCGATCGCCTCGGCATACTCTGCCGTGGGCAAGGTTCCCCCGGAGGGTATCAAGGCGCATTCTACGCGAGGTGTTGCGACATCCTCTGCGTTGTTCCGTGGTGTGTCGGTGGAGGACATGTGTGCCGCGGCCTCATGGTCCTCTCATCACACTTTTGTCAGGTACTACAGTCTCGACGTGTCCGGTTCGCAGTTCGCGCACGCGGTGCTGTCGGTGGCAAGAAAGTAGTATCGTTGCCACACTAATATGTCATTCGGTTAGGCATAAACGTTGCCATATGGCCGTGGTTCACCGGTGCCTTTCGGGTCGCCCTGTGGGTGCTCCCGGCAGCAAGGTCGGTTGAATTGAGGCACTAGTGAGAGCTTGAGTTCGAAACGAAGTAAAACGTTAGGGTTGTGCTACAACCCGGGTTTTACGAGTGAGAACGAGAGCTCTCACTACCCAGCCTTGCTGTGTCGATGCGTCACGGGGTGCGTCGGATCTCAGCGGGCGGGAAGAAATTAGAGTGATTATCCCTGGGCTGACAGGACGTGACGTAGTCACGTGGATCCGTGTCAGCCCCAGGGGGTACCACGCCACCTATGGGTGGGTGGTCGGTTTTAATGAAAAGTAATTTTGGAGCAAAATGACAGTCTTCCATAGGGCTGCGTCGCAGCGTTGTAGGCACTAGTGAGAGCTCTCGTTCTCACTCGTAAAACCCGGGTTGTAGCACAACCCTAACGTTTTTCTATCTCAGCAGCCTATGCAGTGGAGCGACTTCATGGAAACAGGCGAGTTAAATTTACAGTTGAAGACTTGTAACGTTACTCAGATTGAGTTGAAAACAGGAAAGAATGTGAAGTTTCTTCTTTCTCTTAACATTCACAAAACAATCGACTTCTGCTCCCTCCCCCCGCTTCTCTGAACTGGGCATAGGGTGCGCTTGTTTATCACCGCCTGCACGTCCCCCGCACGGTTCTTCTCCACCCTCGTAGCTGTTGTTCTCTGATGGTGGCTTGTACAGTAGCCTACTACAGCTCCACAACAAGGAGATATGCTCCCTTAAAGTCGAAGTGAACCGGAGGCGAATGCAAGTAGCGCGAGCGTCGGAGACTCAAACAAATCTTGTCTGAGATGACAGGGTTGAGAGGCGGACCACAAGCCCCACAATGCCGGGTGTCGATGATTTGATTTGACAATTCTGGGGACTGGCTTTGGCATTGGCCAATCATGGCGTGTTCCACCCCCAAATCGAGTGGGATTCAGCGTGTTGTCGTGCTACGCGAGTGGGATCCGCGGAGTACCAGGCAGCCATCTGCTTCGTGCGGAGCGAGCGGACAATCCGATGCATGGGTGCTGCACGCCCGCCTGGAATCTCAGAGGGGCGACCCCTGACAACCAGGCTCTCAAGCGCGCACCTTTATCGCTATTGCTGTAAATATGATATTCCTGGAATGCGCGTTTTAAAGAGCCAGTTACATTTCTTTGCATTCTTAGACATTACCATTTTTGTTTTTTGTTCATGTTTCATACAATTGGCCAAGTTAGTAGTTAGTTTATGGGATAGGAATTCTGCCAGATGACAGGCACTAGGCGCCATTTTCTCTTTCTTCAGGAAGAGAAAATTATCCTGAAATGAAGATTTGATTGACAGCTGCCATGTCGTGATATGATTGGTTGAAATGGGGTAGAAATTTGATAGTACTAGGCAGGCCCGGTTCTACGGGGGTGCAAAAGCACGCATTGCACCCTTATTTTAATTTTCTGCATGCTCAGTTTTTTTTTTTTTTTTTTTTTTTTTTAATAAATGCTGCAGCTGCACACTTACTGTTTAAACTTGAATTATAATTGTTGTTTTTCTTTGTTCTTTGATGTGAATTTATAGCTTTTTGGCACCTATATGTAACCTTTTAAGGTTGAGATAATTGTATCATCATTATATGGTCCAAATATTTCAGTAAAGCACTTGAAACACTTGAAATATTCTTGCTTGGGTGGTATCATTCTACTTGAAATTATGGTAAAATGTATTATTTTTAGTAAAATAACATGTCAAACTTTTTCGGGCGGCCGGCCTTTGGCCTTCGGCCGGGCATCTGCACCCCTTCCTATCTAGGATGCATCCCTAGTCATCTTGTTCTGGAACCGGCCCTGGTACAAGGTGACGTCAGCAAACTGTAGATTACTGTTATCAATGAAATCTTGAAAAATGAACTTTTGATGTGAAAAAGTGTGAAAAACTAAAGAAATTAGATTTGTGTGATTTTTTTTCCATACATTATTAAATAGGTGCACTGCATACCCAGGTATTTGAACTAAAAGAAAAGAAAAGTAATTTTTGGGTTCAGCTCGACTTTAAGGGAAGCATATCTCCTCCAGCCACCATTTTCGTGACAAGCTGGGAAATCTTCTCTGCCCTGACGGCATCACAACAACGGCGTTTGTTACTGCTAGCAAAAAAGGTAATGTGAAAAGGCTTTTCATCTGCCCCGTTGACGTTCTCCTTGTGCTTTATGCGCACGTAGTTAAGGATCAAATTAGTATGTCTATGTTTTGAAAGTTTAACTTTACATATCTTGCACATATCTAGTCATTTAGTGGTGTTTCTCAAAATACTTCCAAACATTACTCTCATGCGGTGCCATGCTGCCTAACAGTATCACCATCCACGTGGGGGGTGGGGCGAGGTCCTATGTTCCCCGGGTCCTATGTTCCCCGGGTCCTATGTTCCCCGTTTTTGTGGGACCGGGGAACATAGAACCCTTTCTATGAAAAAGGGTCCTATGTTCCCCGCTTTTCCCAAATAGTGTCCTATGTTCCCCGCTATGTTCCCTGGTCCGATGTGTCTCCCGAAATGCCAAAAACAGCCTACCTCATATGATCGCAATTGCCTACAGCAATAAGCCTTCATGTACTGTCCAGATACTCCTGTATCCTGTGGGCTCCTCCGTTCCTCTGGTAGGAAGCTGTCTGCTTTCTGGAAAAGCCATCCTTACTGGAGCTGGCGTTTGGGTAAAAGCAGAAATAGACTCATATTATGGCTGTAGAATACTGTTGTTGGGCTAGACACGACTTGCTTAATGGCTAACGCACATACCTCAAGGAAATAGTCAAGACCTCTTGAAAGGAATGGAACAAGCTCCCTAGCGAAGTTAAGACGGCGAGTTCTACTTATAGCCGCAAGTAAGAAATCAATTACCAAATGCTGGCTACAAAAGAATCCAACCACCATTGCCTTCTTTACCAATACAGTTAACTCTATCCGCTCAATGGAAAAGATGACCTTCTCTCTCCGACTCCAAAAATAAAATGGGGATAGATATTGGGAAAAATGGGAATATTACTACAACCTAGATGTCTAATAAGTTAACAGTCATCATCTATCTTGGTCTTGTCTCTGTCTATTAGAACTTTGTTATTATTGTGAACCGCTCCTGCATCTTAATTTTAATTTTAATCCTTTAATTTTTAATTTTCTATTCTGTTTTTTTTGTCCCCAATGAGTGAATTGTAAGGTCCTAGACTCCACCTGTTACATGTCTGCATAAAAATTAAAAAATTAAAGTGTATAAAAGAAAAAGAAAAAAAAGCCGGCAAGTTCTCTGAGTGGTTTTAAAAACCTCCTGAAGAAATTCTTGCAGAGTAAAGCTAGAGTAGTTGATGAGGGTATTTTGTCCACGAAATTTTGGACTTATATATATTGTTTTTCTTTGTATTGTTTATTTCTTCATTGACTTGTAATGTGCATTATATGTTGGGTAGCAACTGTATGTCCTGTTTTCAGTGTTGGGCAAGTTACTTTCAAAATGTAATATACTACATATTACTAGTTACTTTCATTTTGAAAGTAATAAGTTACTTTACAATATTACTGTCTGTGTAGAGTAACTCATTACTTATTACACTAATTTTGCATTACTTTCACTGTAATAACAGCAGTAGCAGAATGACATCGCCACACCGGAACCATCCCGAAAAATAATGTCAACCGCCTTGAAGTCATTGTAAACAATCCAAAATTCGAAATGTTATTCTTTTCCTTTGTTATTGTCATCTGTAGTAGTTATTTGCATAAAAACACACAGTTTGATTAGGAGATTATTTAAACATGTGCTTTGATTAAAACATTTTTTTTGATATTGATGTGTGTAGTTCTTCATAGATCTAGGGCCCTATCGTTGCAATCGGCGTAGAAACTGCGTTTAAGGCCTAGCGCTAGGCCGCCTAGCGCAGTAAGTGGGTGTGGACCAGCGCACTTGCTATCTTGGTATCAGCGCTACATGCAGCCTCAACCATTACAACCACGCCTTTTAAGCGTAAAATTATGCACCGTCATGCTCATTGGATAAGTGCAATAAACGAATCGCACGCTTGCCTTTTAAGCTCCAATTCCAGTGGTCCAGCAAAACCAGACAAAAGCCAAGCGCTCTGCCCCACCCCACCCCCCCCCCCCCCCCCTCCCTTCATCCAGTCTGTCTGTCTCCACATATAGGCTATTATTCCATATTATATCCTAGCGCATGCGGCAGTAGTGTATTTGAGAATATAGAATTCTGGTTTGCCTCTGGCCAGTGACACTTAGGAAAGACTAGGTGACAACCAAGTATAGTTTGGTGACGAGCTGGAGAGACAGTTGACGGCCGGAGAGACGGCAACCGGTACGGGATGGGATTAGCACCCCATCTTGGCTCTCTCGTGAGGGAGAAATCCACAAACGCTACGGATTAGCCTCCTGAAAATCTGCGCAAACATCGGCGCGGCCTGGGGTCCTTCAGGCTAGAGCGAGGTGCTCGACGCAGGTAAATGACGTGCAGCGCACAGGCCCTCTTGAGGCGTCCTTGAGGCATCCTCTCAGCCTCTGGATTGCCTTTGCCATGGGAGGGTCTGGTGAGACGAAGGAGGAGCACGGCCGGGAGTAACCCACAGAGCCTAGATCCTCCATGCACCGAAGGGCCAATACTGCGGCGTAGCACTAGCTCTATTGCAGCGGATTGGGTTCTCTTTTACCCCTCCCGCGGGCAACGTTGCAGACAGAGTAGTAAGGCTGATCCGTGAGCGGCTTCTGGGATGTGAGTCGGGGTCTTAATTGGCCTCGGCTGGGTCTACTGGGCGAGGGTGTATGATGTTGACAGACCCGAAACACCTTACGACCCCAGATAACATCACTGATGACGCGTCCTAGCGCATGAGAATAGAATTATGCTTCTCAAACCAATCTAACTGCAGTTTAAATACTGCAAGCATGTAAATACGCTACACTATAGCAAGATCAAAGTGAAAAGAATGTTCTAAAGGCATCAGCTAGAAAAATATAGCCTATCCCTATATGATGAGATTAATAGATTGGTGAAAGTTTGTCCAGAAAGATATCGTTTTCTCTCCCCTGCTAGGATGGTAGGATAAGCACATAAATATAGCCTACATTATGTAAAGTCATTGCATAAATGTGTTTTTATTGTAAAACTAAAATGTGAAGTAGAGCCAATTTATTGGAGCGGACATCACAGTAGGACATGACAGAAGCGCGGACATGACATGACAGAAGCGCGTTACGCTGTCACTTATCTAAATCACGTTAAATCGACAAGAGATATATATAGCCCCAATATGACATAGATGTTTCACATAGGGTGGTGTTTTCATTTCGATGTTTTATTTGGTCCAATATTGAAATGTTCTACAATTGCAGGTTGTGTTACCATTACACATTATTTAGATCCTCCCTTAATATAGGTTTTCGGCTCATTTGGTTGCTATTTAGTAGCGAAATGGAGAAGCACAATGCATGCTGGGACATTCACATTGCAGTGAACTTACAACTTCTTTTTTCTATGGGACGTGTTGTGTCTGTCTGAGCGAGGGAGTCAGAGAGAGAGAGTCGTATTGTGCCTGTCAGACTGATATGAGCAAGAGAGAGGGAGTGACACAGAGAAGGGTGACAGAGGAGAGCCAGAGGAGTGCTCCGCGCAACCGGCGCACTGAATAGGCCTGGTTTTCAAAAGCGCAAAGTGCTAAATTTACGCCAGGTGGGAAGATATCATTACGCCGATATTTAACGCCGAAACGCCCATTCTCGCCCATTCAGGGAGTGCGCCACGCCCATTCGGCCTAAAGCGCATTTGGCAGCATAAAGCCATGTTGATATTTTCCCGAGGCAGGCGCAAGGCACGTTTTTTAGCGCCGAAGGCCCGTTTTAGCGCCGAAGGCCTGTGGGAGAATAGGGGCCCTAGTCTCTTCATTTTGATCTCAAAGTGCGCCAGTTTGATCCATTTTTACTTGAAACTGTACAAAATTTTCTCCTGGGGGGGCATGCCCCCGGACCCCCGTAGGGGTTCAGTGGTCCATGACCTTTGGGTGGGCTCTCAGCCCACCCAAAGCTCTGATGCTAAAACCGCCCCTGAAATGCTGGAGTAAAACCACTTGCAAATCATCAGGTATAGAGTGGGGGGGAGTACTGAGCCAGAATCTGGTGGAGTTTGCAGAAAACAAATGTTATGTTTTCATGGACATTTTAATATCAGCCTATGTAAAGAGGGCTATTATAGCGCCACCATGAGGTCAGTCTGACATAGATCCATACCTAAATGTAATGCCTTCTTCCTTTGTCCATGCTTCACCCTTCCACTAAAGTTTCATGAAAATGTGCATATTAGTTTTTGTCTAATTCAAATAAACAGACATACAGTACAGACAGACAAATGGCACCACAAACAACCTCATTGACAGAAGTAATTATTAAAAATGTTGTATTGAAGAACAATAAAGTAGCCTTAATGACAGATGTATGCATTTCAACAGGGGAAAATTATAAGAAAAACATTATCTGTGCTGTTTACAACAAGCTCTGTGGCCATTAGTATCTGTTTCTGGGTGTACGAGGCGTACCTGAAGGCACCATGAGGGGCTCACCCACTCTTTACCGTGCAGAGCGAAGTAGACGCTCAATGGATTTTACGTGCAGATAGCGCGACTACGCTTCCTCAAAGTGCGGATGGCGTGACCGCAGTTCCTAAACAAAGAGGAACATTGAGCATCGTCGCGGTGGGGAGGGTCGCCTATTGTTGGAGCTTCTAACCCGATCTATCAGGCAGCTAACCTGTGGTTAGAGCTGGGCGCAGGGGCGGTTTTAGCATCAGAGCTTTGGGTGGGCTCAGCCCACCCAAAGGTCATGGACCGCTGAACCCCTAGGGGGGTCCGGGGGCATGGCCCCCAGGAAGAAAATTTTGTACAGTTTCAAGTAAAAATGGATCAAACTGGCGCACTTTGAGATCAAAATGAAGAGACTAGATCTATGAAGAACTACACCCATCAATATTTTCTTTGCCGTTCTGTGGTTTTACAGCGTTGAAAAAATAATTGTTTCCCTATATATACTATATATATTCTGCATACAGGTACTATATGGTAGAATTATGCTTGCATAAATAATACCAAAATCACTTCAGGGGAGTTTCAAGTAAAGTAACATTTTGCTTTGTAGGCAAAACAAAAGTAAAATTAAATCAAAAGGGAACTTCCTAACTGGCTGGAATAATATTCCGAGAAGATAATAATATACTGTAAGCACTAAAGCAGGAGTTTGCAGTCAACTAGTTGAAATTAATATGTGGCAGTATTTGTGGGGGTAAAAATCTATGTAGTGTGTACCACCACAAATAGATCAGTGTATGGGAAACACTGACTATTGTGTGACTAGAAAGTCACCAATAAATCTGAGAAAATGTACTTTAATTTTGAACAACAGCACTACAACGGTGGCATTACAAATGGTATTATGAAATTATTGTGGGAAAAAACAAGAATGCCACTTTTTTTCATGAACTTTAAGCAGAAAATTAAAAAATAGTTATATATAGCAAAAATAAATAATAAATAAAGATAATTTTAACATTGGCTCAACCAGCCCATCTTACTGACCACCAGGGGTCCTGGTCCTTAATCCCTTTTTATTACTACCATGCCACTGGTACTGTACACAAACAAGGCTGTTTAAATATCTGCCTTGCACCATGGATTTGGAGAGAAAAAAAAAAAAAAAAAGGGTTTTTTTACCTCTATTTTTTGGGTGGGCTGAGACTATTTTTGGGTGGGCTAAAGCCCACCCAAAAAAGGCCTAGAACCGCCCCTGCTGGGCGGTCAGCCAATCTCTCAGCTGCTAACGTTACCCCTCCATGCAAGGAGGCGGTTTCTGTCATGATCATGATGTGCGTGAAGAAGCATACATGTGAACGACAAAATCTAATCCTAGCTGCAACTATGTTCGACTTCCGGTCAGGATTTTCCAAAAAGAAAAGCCTTCATTCAAACCTGATTAAAACTCGCTAAAATAGTGCATTGACAGCTGTTTGCATTTCTGTAAATGCAAAATCCATGCTTTCCGTGCTCTCTCAGACCACTGAAAGGTCATTATGTGGGTCTCATAGTTAGATTACTATTTTATTATTTTAATTGTAAAAACCGAACTTTATTGTGCTTTTATTTTGAAGGCAAAATCATTCAACCGGGAGTAGAATTGTGAGAAATCGTTGGTTAACTCACGGAGACACGCAACCCAGGCGTAGGACAAAGGTTCCGTCCCGTGTTTCCTGTCGGACTGTTTTCATCGAGTCTGGGGGGAGAGGAGTCAACTTTCTCACTGCTTCGCAGCGTACACACATTCATTTACAAATGTCACATTTTCCACATGTATTCCGTGTCGCGCACACAGCGGCTTTCCGACGGCTCTCGCACGGAAAGAACTTGAACACGTCCGCAACCTCGTTATGTAACTGGAGGTTTTTGCACTGTAACTCGCCTGTCAAGCTGCTGTCAACATGCCAAAACACCAACACGCTCAAAGCTTACACGACCTCTGCTGTGATGAACACAGTGCGGATCGGCTGTGCCTCTGGCTTTTGGGGCGACACCGCCACTTCAGGTAAACTCACACAAACTGGCTTGAGCTCAAGCTTGTAGCATTTTAGCTACATAGGCTGTAACATAGCTGCAAAAACATTTGGCACATAGTTACACTCCACATGCTTAGCTAGAGAGATATGTTTCAAGATGGACATAAAAGTGGACAAATCTGTATTGATCAACTTAAACTAGTGCTGTTGACAACATTAGCATTTTTCACTTCCCACCCAATTCCAGTTACTTCCTGCCTTTTAGACACAAAATGGGTGACTTGGGTGGGCAGTGAAAAAGGCTAATAGCAGCAGGTAGTACAGCCAAAATATATTGCTGTCACTCAACCTGTATGGCTGCTAGCTGTCTGCTAACTGGAGCAAAAGTCACGGCTAATTAAATCCCAACTGGAATGAACCCTATGTTCACTGGATGTGGCAGTGGGGAAATCAGATCCTGGCACTCTAGCCAATTATACATGAGCAAAATGCCCCGGCCCTGGACCATCTCTCCACCCCCCAATGTCCTCAAAGGAAAACAAAACAACCCCCAAAAAGTCAATAAAAGACAGTATTATGTTAATAAATCTCATCCGCTGCAGCCATTTGATTTGTATCACTATGATATCAGGAGATTAACTAGAGAAATGACCAATCACAGCGGGAGAGAGGGTTAAAAATAGAGAGACTCCCAATGTCCAATGTGTGGCCCTTGGGTTACTTTATGTAAGTCAGTATCAATGTGTGGCCCTTGGGTAACTTTATGTAAGTCAGTATCAATGTGTGGCCCTTGGGTTACTTTATGTAAGTCAGTATCGCACTCTGGAATATTTTTTTGCCCGTTGAGCTGTTTTATTTATTTCAGTGATTCACAACCTTTTTCACATCAAGGACCCCTGATTTAGTCACATTAGGACCCCCATTTGATGAGATTCTGTCTCTCACACACAAATCTGACAATATTGTTATTTAGGGATGCACCGATATGACAATTTTGGCCGATATCGATAACCGGTATTAATATTGCTGATAACAGCAATGTTAATATCGGCCAGTAACCAATACTTGCCGATTTGTATAAAAAAAAAAAGTTTCTATGATCATCAAATTTTGTACTTATGGAAAAAACATGATGTAAACAGTGAATTTGAAAAAGTAATGCATTTCTTTATTTCCAAAACATGTTGGAAAAGCCCATAAATCATAGATTCACCACATTGTTTCCTCTCAATGTGGCAATTTTGGCTGATACCGATAACCGATATTAACACTGTAACATCAGAGCGATGCCGATATGTTAAAAAATGACTAACATCGGCCGATACCGATATGATTGCCGATATATTGGGACATGCATCCCTACTGTTATTGTATGATGTTGTCCAGCAGTTTGGCTATCTGCATTTTAGGTAGAGAGAACCATCAAAACAGCCATTCTTCTACATTCGCTAATGTGTGAACTAGTGCTGCAACTATCGATTATTTTAGTAATCGAGTATTCTACCGAATAATCCATCGATTAATCGAGTAATCGGATAAGAACCCTTTTTTGTGTTTTCAAAGGCTTATCGTAAATATACACCAAAAAATAAGATAAATCTCTTCAAATAAACAACTACATTGGTTTCTTTCTTAGAAAAAACAACATTTTTATTTTTAAATTGCATAGAACTGGCAGTGGCACCATTCATCTTTTCAACCTGACGTTTGAGTTCTTCCAGTGTACAGCAACCATTAAATAATATGAATGAATGGCTTACTAGCTAGTTTACATCCTTCATTTACCTTACAGCTGCATGAGGCAACTTCGCACATTGCTGCTCTTTCTCTCTCACACACACTCACTCTCTCTTTCTCTCTCACACACCAACAGGCTAGTGTGATATCACACACACACACACACACACACACACACACACACAACGCTGTTAAATTAGCCGCTAACGTTAACGTTAACGTTAGGTTGAGCTTTGTATTTCTAACAGAAAACGGCAAGCCACATCAAAAAAATGCAGCGTGAATGCAGTTACTAATAGTCATATTGGCAACGTGGCAAGCCAGCAGCACAACTACTACTAGTCTTAATATCAAGTAGCAATCATTAGCATACATTTACATTAGCGTTGTGTATAGTTAACGTTACGTTACTTTGCTCCGCTCGACGTAGATGCGCTGGTGGAAGCGTAGACTGGATGTTTACGGTTCAGGTTGTAACAAGCTTGGGGGTGTTGTGTAGCTTGTTAGCCTCCTGGATAGCTAGCTAACAGGACAGACTCAAACCACGGCAGTTGTGGGATTTGCGCACAGACTGTTTATTACTTGTCGACCATATTAAGCCTGGTCTCTACGGCACTACTTGTCTACACACATGTAGAAGCTAGACATAGAGCACTAATACACACACCAAGTCTTGTACAGAGAATAGTCTGGCTTGCGTCTTGCGTGGAGGCAGACTGGAGAAGAGGAAGACGTAAAGTAGGTTGTCGTAAAGACAATACAATAACAAGGAGCGCCACACAGTGGACCAACATGTAATTGCACCCAAAGTGACTGTTACAAGGTGCTGAAGCATTGACGAGGTACTGTTGTGATATGCAAGTATCGTTACAGTACTTGCACACCACTGAGTTTGTGTCCTTTTTCAGCGTGAAATGGTCCCACACTTTAGACAGTTTCGGTCGCTTTGTCGGCCCTGGTTCTTCCCTTCCCGGCTCCTCCTGTCTGCTTTCTCCGCCGCCTCGTTCCATTTTGCGGGGTCCGCTCGCTATACTGCCCTGCAAAGCTAAAAGGGGGTAACTCAATTTTTGTCAAAAATGAGTTTTTGTCATTTTTGGAACATTGAAGATCTGCTTTATCATGTGGAAAAATATCTTGAGTCAATTGTGTTGTTTTTTGGAGAAAATAGGCGGTCATATTTACAGTAACTTCCAAAAGCCCTAGAAAAGCCAAGCAAGACTAAGGTAACATCAGTTACGGTTGTTTGGTTTGGTTTGACTGCACTCTGAATGCTCTGCCCTGCAACGCAAAAAGGGGGTAACTCACCAGTATGCACAGGTTGAGTTGAGGTATGAGTTACATTACTGGGCAGGCCTAATGCCATGATTGTGACATCGGACCAATTACCACCCCCACCCACACAGACACCCACACCACCCACATTAACTCCCAAGGTTGCCAGCTCATATGGCATTAACCCCCTAACCCTTATACATTAACCCGCGAGGCACCTCATATGACATTAACCCCCGAGGCACCAGCTCATACCACATTTACCCCCGAGGCTCCAGCTCGTACAACATTATCCCCAGAGACGCCAACTCATATGACATTAACCCCCGAGGCGCCAGCTCATACGACATTAACCCCCGAGGTGCCAGCTCATACCACATTAACCCTGATGCGCCAGCTCATACAAATTTAACCCCTGTGGTGCCAGCTCGTACAACATTAACCCCCGAGGGGCCAGCTCATACCACATTAACCCCAGAGGCACTGCTCATATGAAATTAACCCCCGGAGGGGCCAGCTTATACAACATTAACCCCAGAGGCATCGCTCATATGAAATTAACCCCAGAGGTACCAGCTGATACAACATTAACCACCGAGGCGCCAGCTCATATGACATTAACCCCTGAGGTACCAGCTCATACAACATTAACCCCCGAGGTGCCGCTCATATAAAATTAACCCCAGAGGTGCCAGCTCATACGCCATTATCCCCAGAGGTGCCAGCTCATACAACATTAACCCTCCAGGTACCAGCTCATACAACATTAACCCCCGAGGCGCCGCACATATGAAATTAACCCCAGAGGTGCCAGCTCATATGACATTAACCCCCGAGGCACCAGCTCATATGACATTAGCCACTGAGCTACCAGGTCATACAACATTAACCCCCGAGGCGCCAGCTCATATGACATTAACCCCTGAGGTACCAGCTCATACAACATTAACCCCCGAGGTGCCACTCATATGAAATTAACCCCAGATGTGCCAGCTCATACGACATCAACCCCCGAGGAGCCAGCTCATATGACATTAACCCCCGAGGCGCCAACACACAGAAACACAACGGGCCAACAAGACTCCCACCAAACTAGGCTTGAAGGATGTGTAGCGGCCTGATAATCTAGTTATATTATATTTATACGTATATTATATTAAGCGTAATTGTGTCATGAACATGAGACTTCATGTCTATGTTATCATTATTATCATATATACTGGTTTTATATAGTGATAAGCAACCAAGTGAAGGATCAAATTGAAGTTACTGTCTTTTTGCTTGGTATCACCCCTTATTATTTTGCAGACAATGCAAAGCCAGAGTAAGTTAACTTCCAAATAAGGGTCAAAGGTCAAGTTTGAGCTAAAAAAAATTATGTAGATAAATAACTACATTAAATAAACAAATAATTAACACATTTCCAGTTTTCTTCCTACAATACATTTGGCTGGACAACAACAAAACTTTAAAGTCATTTTTCTCAGTTCTACACTCTGGCGAGTTACCCCCTTTTAGCTTTGCAGGGCAGTATAGCTCTGCCTCTCTGGTCTGTCTGCGATCATGTGTTCTCACGTGTTTACCCTATGTTTACACCGGAAGAGCGCTGTGCCACACCAGTAAGCGTCCGTGAGAAACACAGTCTCTACTCTCTAAATGCCGTGTCGAGGCGAATCATTTTGGCCTTGATCATTTTAATTACTCGAGTTATTCGAGGTACTCGAGGAATCGTGACAGCCCTAGTGTAGTCTCTTAGAACAGACGAGTTGGCTTCCGCAATTTTCAAATGCTTCCGCCATACCGTCTGTACTTCGTGGGGGAGAATCATGCACCAACCGGAATGGGAAGCAGAAAGGCGGGTCTTCCGCTCATTAGTCCAATCAGAATCCAATATGCCGGCAGAAAGGCGGGTCTTCCGCTCATTAGTCCAATCAGAATCCAATATGCCGCATTCGCGTGTCGTGATTGGTCGGATTCCGTAGAACTTCCTTCCAGTCTGAAGGTTTTTTTCCCAACTTCCTTGTGCATGTTCTGGGGGTGTAACGTACATAGCTGCATTCGCCGGATGTAGATGATACAGTCTGTTTTAAGAGACTAGCCCTAGTGTGAACCTCTTGTAAATGAAATGCTGCTGAAGTCGGTAACACTTTATAATAACGTTCAGTCGTAAGTCATTTATAAGCCTTTAGTTAATGATGAACTAATCACTTACAAAACATGAATATACATTTGTAAATGATTAATAAATGCTATGTTAATATATCACAAATGCGTTGTAAGTCATCTATAAACTTTTAGTAAATGAAGTGTTCCTCACCTGTTATAAATGATGTGTAAATCATTTACAATTCATTTACAAGGCTTTCTGCATCCCCTAATCTAAAGTGTAAACCATTCATCACACATAAATGTGTGAAGTGCACTTGAACCTGCATTCTTTCGAATGGGCTGCCTGCAGGGAGCGACCCATTGGTCTGTGGACATGTGTTTTTTGACGCCTCACATATTATGGCATTTTGGCCATTGCCATCTTGGATCTCGACACAAGTCCAGGGGTTCCTCACAGAGCACGGCCTGCTATTGGTCCGTCATCGGTGAGCTGTGTGATCAGTGGATAAGCCACCTGTCAATCACGCCCCAAAACATAGTCTGCAAACACAACATAGTCTGAAACTAGTGATTGAGACCATAAACACATTAGGAAAGTGTTTACTGAGGCCATACTTGAGGCACATTTATGTGTGATGAATGGTTTACACTTTAGATTAGGGGATGCAGAAAGCATTGTAAATTAATTGTAAATTATTTACACATCATTTACTATGTTAACATAACATTTATTAATCATCTACAAATGTATATTCATGTTTTGTAAGTGATTAGTTCATCATTAACTAAAGGTTTATGACTTATGACTGAACGTTATTAGAAAGTGTTACCCACTTACTGTGAGTCTATATGAAGGGTTTCATTCCAACATGCTACATACTGTATAATTAGGAAAAGAAAATGTATCCTAAACTTCATCAGTCAATATTTGTAAACGATATTTTTAAACGACTAGTCGACTACTAAGCACAGTGTCGACTAGTGGTTTTACTAGTCGACTATTCGACTAGTCTGTGAATGCCCTAACACACACACACACACACACACACACACACACACACACACACACACACACACACACACACACACACGTTTGTCACATCAGTTTTCCTTTCTATGTTTGTTTTCTAAAGCATAGAGTTGTACGGACCATATATTATTTGGGCTGTTGGCCAGCTAGAGAGCTAGCTGACCATGCTATTGTCTGTCATAGCATATATTTGCTTGTTATTCTTTCTTCTCTTCTTTTCCTTTGTGTTTTATTTTATTTTAATTATTGTGTGTCATGTAATGTGTGTTTTCTTGGACCTCATAGACTAGCTGTCATCTAGGTGGCAGCTAATGGGGATCCTTTTAATAAACAATGAAGAACAACCCCAGCAGTGCTCTGCCCTGAATCTATGTATTTTAACCTTCAATGCTTTCAGCTGTCTGTGTGTGTGTGTGTGTGTGTGTGTGTGTGTGTGTGTGTGTGTGTGTGTGTGTGTGTGTGCGTGCGTGCGTGCGTGCGTGCGTGCGTGCGTGCGTGTGTGTATGCATGTGTGCGTGTGTGTGTGTCTGCGTGTGTGCAGTGCCCCAGTTGATCTACAGTGGGAAGCTGGACTTCCTGGTGTTTGACTACCTCAGTGAGATCACCATGTCTCTGCTCACCGCGGCCAAGACCAAGATGCCTGTGAGTTACACCTGTGTGTGTGTGTGTGTGTGTGTGTGTGTGTGTGTGTGTGTGTGTGTTTGTGTGCGTGCGCACGGGTGTGTGTGTGTGCGCGTGTGTGTGTGCGTGTGCGTGTGCGTGTGTGTCCTGTTGTCTGACTTTGGGCTGCAGCTAATGATTAAACATTGTCGATTAATCTGTCGATTATTTTCTTGATTAATCGATTCGTTGTTTTGTCTATAAAATGTGAGAAAATGGTGAAAAATGTCATTCAGTGTTTCCCAAAGCCCAAGTTGACGTCCTCAAATCTTTGTTTGTCCACAACCCAAAGAGATTAATTTGACTGTCATAGAGGAGTAAAGAAAGCAGAAAATATGCACCTTTAAGAAGCTGGAATCAGAGAATTGTGACTCCTTTCTTCTTCTTAAAACATTACTCAAACCAATTCATCGATTATCAAAATATTTGGCGCTTAATTTAATAGTTGACACGTAATCGATTAATGGTTGCAGCTCTACTGACTGTGATATTGCACCTTGGTGTAAGAATAAATATAAGCATGTTAGGATGTATTTGGGAGTGAAGGATGGAATCAGGCGCACATGCTGTAAAGCGGGCATGTCCCAAGTCCGGCCCAGGGGCCAATTGCGGCCCGCGGACCGATTTTAGAGGGCCCTCGGCTTGTCTCTCAAAATATACCATATGGCAGTATATTGGTTAATCAAGCAAGTTCACTTTGAGTTTTTTCCGTTCACCTAACCCAGGGGTGTCCAAACTTTTTTGAATGGGGGCCAGATTAGATAATGTGAAAATGCCGGGGGGCCAGGTGCTCGCATCATATGGGTTATAAATAAAATAAAATCAAAAATCACATACAAATGTGCTCTTTAAAGATTTTGCATGTAAACTGTTAATTTACCTGCTGAATGCTGAATCAGTGTGATGCTTATTCTTCACTCCGTTAATTAGCCTGGTCCTCTCCTCCTGCAGAATATGGGCTACGCTCCAGACTTTGTCCAAGCAGCTCTGGCTCCGTTCATTAATGACATCCAGAAGAAAGGTGAGTGGGGCGCTGGGGTTCATCTGCTTAAGGCAATAGACGGTTTTCACTTGACAACATAAACATTCTACATTTCCTCTAGATTACTTCCTGTGTCGACTAGGGCATTCACAGACTAGTCGACTAGTAAAACCACTAGTCGACACTGTGCTTAGTAGTCGACTAGTCGTTTTTTTTGTTTTTTGTTTTTTTATTTTGTTTTTATTTATTTATTTATTTATTTATTTATTTTATCTTTAAGAAAGAACATGAGGTATTTACACGACATACATGGACTATCATATCCCATATCCCCCACAAAGAACATCAAAACACAACAAAACAAAACAAAACAAGAAAACTGCATAAGATACACAATAATCCAAGAACAAACAAGACTATTGGACAAACAACCAAACAAAAACAATGCATTCAAAGTAAATACATAGATCTTGCCCTGTTGGCAGCTAGGAAATGCATAGCTTTAAATTGGAAAGCATCCAATCCCCCAGCTGTAGTTCACTGGTGGAATGAACTCTCAAGCTACCATACGTTGGATAACATTTACTACAAGAGCAAAGGCAGATTCTTAGACATCCCCAAAATATGGCAGCCGCATACAGAGTTTGACTTTAAGAACTTTTTACCCCAGTGTCATTAGGCTTATCAGGATACGAGCTGAATGCATTGTTTTTGTTTGGTTGTTTGTCCAATAGTCTTGTTTGTTCTTGGATTATTGTGTATCTTATGCAGTTTTCTTGTTTTGTTTTGTTGTGTTTTGATGTTCTTTGTGGGGAATATGGGATATGGGATATGATAGTACATGTATGTCGTTTAAATACCTCATGTTCTTTCTTAAAGACAAAAAAAAAAAAAGACTAGTCGACTAGTCGACTACCTTTAGGGGCGACTAGTCGACTAGTAAAATTCACTAGTCGTGAATGCCCTTGTAGAAAAGGGCCCATAATGGCCCACCGTCAGGCCTGTTCTTGGGGCAGTCGATGCCCACCAGCCGGCGCGCCACGACGTAATGATGATGACATCATCAACGATGAGAATGATGTCATAGCATAGAGTTCACCTGTGAGGTAATCGGCGATGTCAGACATAACACAGATGATGTCATAGTTCCCTCGAACGTTGTGACATCACCAATGACGTGATGTCATACACCGGAACGCGACCATATAAACAAGTGTTCCGTGACGCTAGGCCTCATCCGAGAGATTCCTGCCTGGTTCCTTCGAGATTCCAGAGATTCCATACCTCTACACCCTAATAATGTCAACCATTAGCACAACCAATTGCGGACCCGAATTGAACCCCTGCTGTCTTACAACCAGCCAGGCCCTGCTGACCAACTGCCTTACACACAGACAGGTCAACAGTGGTAATTCAATCGCGTCCCAGGACCGACATGTCGGTCCCTATCTCCATCTCCGTGATTCTGATCGACCACAGCGCGTGAGCCTTCATACACGATCCAGCACACTTCACGGGGCAAGCCCCAGGGCTTTGCTCCCAGCAAGCCAACAAGCTTCGCTACAATTTGGTCCTCGGAGCCGGATCCACAAGTCCTCAGAGACGCTCAGAGATGGAGCAGGAGTCAGGTGAGCTCGCTCTGGTCACGGCACCTCACCGACCAGAGGAGCAACCCTTCCCCCACCAGATCGAATCTGGATACCGCAGAGTATCCAGAGTTCGGAGTAGTACGAGCGAGGCAAGAGCCCCAGGGCCAGACCCCCTACACTCCGACCAGACGATCCGATCGGGGCAGGAGCTCATCCGCAGCCACCACCGACTCCCTGCTCAGGCATCCCAGGCAAGGGACTCGACGCTACGATTCGATGCTACGATCGTGCGCCAAAGGGAGACCAACCAGGACATCACTGAATGCAGCCCCCAGGAAAACCGATTCCGTGCTCGGCTAGCACAACATGAGGCAGATTATGCTCAGTTAAGGGCTGAGTTTAAGGCAGATGAAGCTGAAGAGAACCTTATGGAGCTCCTATTGATCAAGTTCAGAGCCCTACCGGCCTCTGGCCACGTCATCGCTAGGAGGAAGGCACACCAAGCAACATTACATGAAGAGATCCTAAGGATGAAAGTCGTAATGGCGCAGGTCTGTGCTAGGTTCCAGGCCGAGGTCCTCCAAGTTAGAGAGCAGATAACTGCTCCAGAGCCAACGACCCAAACTACGGAACCCACTGTTCCAGTGCCAATACCACCAACACTCCCACCTAGGACATGTCCACCGACAAAGGTCGCCGACCCTGAGCATACCATAGAGTGCAACGGGGCGGCCAAGCCTGCCACCGGGATACACCAGACTCAGGGAGGCATGGCGAACACTGAGACCAACAGCACAGGGCACAGCCAGCCGGACGGCGTCAATCATCCCCACAAGATAGCTGGACACGACAGCTGGGACCCCCCCAGAGGACGGGACCAGCCATCTCAACTACCTATTCCCAGAATTCACCTCCTGGCCCGGCCCGGGCTCATGGACATGGAGACAACTCCAGCCAAGGCCTCTAGGGAGGCCAAGAAGTCCGAGCAAGTGGACATGCCTTTGAGGACGGCGAGGCAGGAGCCCCAGATGCTTCACGGGGCGGCCGTCTCCCTCATCGTCTCGCCGATGGATAACTG
This sequence comes from Poromitra crassiceps, assembly GCF_964638095.1. Lineage (NCBI taxonomy): Eukaryota > Metazoa > Chordata > Actinopteri > Beryciformes > Melamphaidae > Poromitra > Poromitra crassiceps. Next base: position 9,781,779 of record NC_139628.1, read on the forward strand.
CCCAGAGCAGACCTATGCCACACCGGCGCTCCACGGGGCGGCCAACGAGGCACTAGGGGCAGAGGCCTCCCTCCAACGAGGGCAGACAAACTGCTTCCTCACCGACCCTACGCCGCAGAGGTTCCTCGACTGGAAACTCAAGCCACCAGAACCAGAGGCTCCTCACTACCGCAGTAGCTGGGTAGACCCCCGGCTCCTGAGCGGCTCCCGCGCTGACCTCACGCCGCTGAGATTCCTCAACTGGAAACTCAAGCCCCCTGAGGCCACTACAGCTCACTACTGCAGTAGGATCCCACACACATCCTGGCCAACGAGGACAGCCACCAAATCTTGGCTCCTGTAATGTACGGGACTGGACAACGGCGTGCGGACCCGTGCCTACACCCGGCCGGTGGCCAGGCGGACCACAGCCCCCCTCGCTCCCAGAATAATCAACCAAGCCCTGCCTATACCAGGTGGGACTAGAGGGCCATTCCGGCCATTTCAGGAAGAATACAGATTCCCCACAGGAATCTGGGAGCGGCTGTAGAAAAGGGCCCATAATGGCCCACCGTCAGGCCTGTTCTTGGGGCAGTCGATGCCCACCAGCCGGCGCGCCACGACGCAATGATGATGACATCATCAATGATGTCATAGCATAGAGTTCACCTGTGAGGTCATCGGCGATGTCAGACATAACACAGATGATGTCATAGTTCCCTCGAACGTTGTGACATCACCAATGACGTGATGTCATACACCGGAACGCGACCATATAAACAAGTGTTCCGTGACGCTAGGCCTCATCCGAGAGATTCCTGCCTGGTTCCTTCGAGATTCCAGAGATTCCATACCTCTACACCCTAATAATGTCAACCATTAGCACAACCAATTGCGGACCCGAATTGAACCCCTGCTGTCTTACAACCAGCCAGGCCCTGCTGACCAACTGCCTTACACACAGACAGGTCAACAGTGCTAATTAAATCGCGTCCCAGGACCAACATGTCGGTCCCTATCTCCATCTCCGTGATTCTGATCGACCACAGCGCGTGAGCCTTCATACACGATCCAGCACACTTCACGGGGCAAGCCCCAGGGCTTTGCCCCCAGCAAGCCAACAAGCTTCGCTACAGCCCTAGTGTCGACCAACCAAGCAGAACCATTCAGCCCTAGTGAAAAACGTTTAATGCTCTCTTCTAGCCCTGTTCAAAACTGGTGCATATTACAGAAATAGTGGACTATAGTGTGTTTGCCATTTTTCTTTTACTCGTGTCCGAATTCTCAACTGTTAATTTGATTCACTATGTAGTCCACTATAAACTACCCACAATGCACTGCCATTTCTAGTGAACAGTGAATGTACCCTACGTTTTCTCCCATAAACCACAATGCAATGCTGTCGTATTTACCAAAGGAGAAGAAGAGTGAGGTAGTGTCCCACCCAAACTTTGTTTCATCGTTTCCCAAATAGTTCACTATATGATAAACAGCACATGGGGAATAGTGAGTGTGTGAATGAGTGAGTGAGTAAACCATTCCGAACAAGGCTTCGGTCTCTGGGGCGCAGCTTCAGCATCTGCTCTACTTCCTCGTACCAGTGACATCACTGGTACGAGGAAGACATCACTGGTACGAGGAAGTAGAGCAGATCGCATGGCTATTATTCGAGCTGCAGATTGTATTTACACATTTTTGTATCTGCACCACCAGTCAGTTGCATGGGGAGCTTTAAAGTCGAACTGAAGCCGTTCGTCAACTGAACCCGTTCGTCGTTCGCAGTCCGTTTCAGACTGAAAACATAATTTGTCTGAGATGACAAGTTGAGAGGCGGGTCATAGTATCATGTCGATGATTTGATTTGACAATTCTGTCGACTGGCTTTGGCATTGGTCAATCATGGCGTGTTCCACCCCCAAATCGAGTGGGATTCAGCGTGTTGTCGTGCTACGCGAGTGGGATCCGCGGAGTACCAGGCAGCCAGCTGCTTCGTGCGGAGCGAGCGGACAATCCGATGCATGGGTGCTGCCCGCCCGCCTGGAATCTCCGAGGGGAGACCCCTGACAACCAAGCCTTTTACGTTATTTCTGTAAATACGATATTCCTGGAATGCACGTTTTAACGAGCCAGTTACATTTCTTTGCATTCTTAGAGATTATTATTTTTGTTTTTTGTTCATGTTTCATACAATTGGCCAAGTTAGTGGTTAGTTTATGGGATAGGAATTCTGCCAGATGACAGGCACTAGGTGCCATGTTCTACTTCATTTGGAAGAGAAAATTATCCTGAAATGAAGATTTGATTGACAGCTGCCATGTCGTGATATGATTGGTTGAAATGGGGTAGAAATTTGATAGTACTAGGTGACGTCAGAAAACTGTAGATTTCTGTTATCAATGAAATCTTGAAAAATGAACTTTTGATGTGAAAAAGTGTGAAAAACTAAAGAAATTAGATTTTTGTGATTTTGTTTGCATACATTATTAAATAGGTGCACTGCATACCCAGGTATTTGAACTAAAATAAAAGAAAAGTCATTTTTGGGTTCAGCTTGACTTTAACGAGCCATACCAGCTGGCAGGCGGAGTTTGGGCTGGCAGATGAACAGGGAGCTCTGGGTGCTGAGGCAAAATAGAGGGACAGTATAGATTGTTCATCTGCATATATGTGGTACCACCCACATTATAATGATACAAAGCTGAGGGGGCGGGGCGGGGGGAGGAGCACCTCCAGGTGTAAAGTAGAGAGGGGGCGGAGCGGGGGGAGGAGCACCTCCGGGTGTAAAGTAGAGAGGGGGCGGGGCGGGGGGAGGAGCACCTCCGGGTGTAAAGTAGAGAGGGGGCGGGGCGGGGGGAGGAGCAGCTCCGGGTGTAAAGTAGAGAGGGGGCGGGGCGGGGGGAGGAGCAGCTCCGGGTGTAAAGTAGAGAGGGGGCGGGGGTGGGGGGAGGAGCACCTCCGGGTGTAAAGTAGAGACAGGGCGGGGGGAATTGTGGCATGACGACTGACCACACAGCTGCACTTCATGCATGAAGACAGCAGTCTAGGCTGCAGCCTTAATAGTCCATGGGCCAAGGCAAAAATCGGTACCACCTGAGGTGACCGCACGATTTTGTTATTTTTGTCTTCCTACATGTCTCTAGTTTATATTTTGGTATGATAACCCTGCCGATTTGGTAGCTTAAGGTCAGTTATCACTCTGTAAACAAACCTACCCCCATATAAATGACAAAACCCTGATTTCTGTGTATTAGTCCAGATGATATGTGAAAATGATGTTCCCTTTTTCGTAAAAGCATGAAACTTGGTACGCTTATAGTTTGGGGCCCTGTACAGTTTCAGAAATTGAGCCATCGCAAAAATGCCTTGTGGCGGCCATTTTAACTCTGCCATAAGCAAATTATGTAGTTTGCATCATATCTCCTGAACCACACATGCTAACACTGAAAAGGAGATGTCTATCCCAATGTTTTCATGGTCAAGGATTACAATGATACCATATAGAACATCATAAACTGTTAAGGTGACTAATCAATGGTGAATTTGATGACGTTGTGAGAAGGAAATGACAGTATCTGATAACCGATGCTATAACTTCAAAGCCATGACCATTCTCTGGCTAAGATGTTTTGATGTGTGATTTGACTTATATAGACCTTTTGTTAAAATAGCGCCCAGGTCCCTTCTAAAGATCCTGGGATTTTCCTTGCCAGATTGCCAAATCCAAGATGGCCACTGGCGCCATGTCAAAAAATTTACTTTTGACCCAGAGCACATAGAATAATTTATGAAGACACTTTTCGGTGTAAGTCAACCACGAGGAATCCGATTCTGACATCAGTTTGACATTATGGCATAGTTTTGACCCATAATTCCAAGATGGCTGCCATCCAGTATTGTGGAAATGTAACTTTTGAATGGGAAGGTATATTGTGCGTTTGGGGTTTACCACAAGGAAGGAGATTAACAATGGTGGTTGTTTTGGGAGTCATTTCAGAATTACGTTCACTGAAAAGATGTTAATGTCAACACCCATTTTACCTTGGTACTGCTGTACCAACTACCCCCATGATTTCTTGCATTAAAATATTTAATGAATGTATGACAAGATAACTAAAATAAGCTCTTTTTATTAGCTGTAGCTATAGATTCTGAATCATCAGATTCCGCTCATCATCTTTAGCCAAGTATGCTGTGTCATACCGGTCGATCACACAGATGATATGTCAACATCACCATGGCGGGCAAGGATGATGGATGACACCTTGTGAGTCCGACCACTTGTATGGGGTACCATCTTGTGTCTGCCGATCCAATTGCTGATGGAGTTGCCATCCTCTAGATCATGCCCATGTCAACGAGAGTGATGTAGGGTTCTTGCAGCCCTACAGATTGGAGATATAGAGCTTCTAGATGCGCTTGCTCTTCTGCGTCTTCCTGTATGTGATGTTGGAGTTGAATAAGGCCACACATTCATCAAAAACACAATGTTCCAGCAACTCGTGGAGGTTTACAAGTTGACCACAACCAGGTCAATCACTGCCTTGGAGCGCTCCACTCCATCTCAGCAGCTCCTACCTTGAGTTCCTCCCCGGGTAGTCTCGCTTGCCAGACTCCCTCCCTACAACGGCAGAGTCTGGCTGCTAATACCTCCACCCTGGTACAGGGGAAAAAGGCTCCGTTCTTTACAACTATCCACCAAAAGTATCAAGCAGGCCTGCTTTATTGCACAATCCATATCCAAGTTCCAACTTTACCGAACTCCAGATCCAACCGTTTTCAGCATGTAGCAATGAGCTAGCATTGTTGATGTTGTTGTTTCACAGTGGCACAGGCATTTGAGATAGACAGATTCGACACGGAGTGAGTGGAAACGAAATCCATAAATGGTCGCCACCAGTCAGTCAGAGCGGGTTGGAGCATGCATGCAGGGAGGAGGGTGGAAGATGATTGTGATGCTGCAGACGCAAAGTGCCGCTGTGTGTAAATTCAGCTCGAGCAGGACCCTGGCCATTCACACCAGACGCACTGCTTTGCTCCGCGCCAGTGACAATTGTACTGACTTCCTATCTGGCTTCACACAATCACTCGCGGGTCTCACACAAAAATAGATCAGACGCCGAAACAATCTGCATGGGGCGAGCCGGCCGCATCACGGCTGGTCTGACTGAACGGTCTAATGTGCTAACAAGTGCGCCAAAATGAAACTGGCTGAATTCTTGCAATCCTGGGGGCCCTATCTTCGCAAAAGCGGTACGCCGCACGCAATGCAAATTGGGGGCGTGCACAAGCGCATGCCTGTTATAATTTTACTGGACATAGGCGTGCCACAATCAGGCGTTTCTGCACAGAATACGGGGCAGCACCTCTTACGCGCAAAACAAAAAGCACCTCTTACGCGCTAAATACTCCGCTGCGCTTGAGCGCACCATAATCTCTATGCTGTGCAGCGCAGCGCAGAGTAAAATTCCTTTTGGATATGTCATTACACACGGACGTGCCATGCCAGGACATCAAATTCTGCTGCTAAAATTGGATATTAGCAGATAATTCAGCGAGGCAATCAACTATAACTCACTGAGAAACTTTTATCACATCGTAAAGAGGGAAATTAATTGAGAAAACTTGTTGGACAATGGACATAGGCTATTCACCTTCACCTATCCCATAGTCTCGCTGGCCAGCCTCCCCTCCCACGCAGGTCTCCATAGTGGGATTGCGATGGGCGGCGCTTAGCGGCAGTGCCCTTGGAAAATAGTTTCCAACAATCCAACTTGCCCTTTTCAGCGTGTAGCAACGAGCTAGCGTGTAGGTTTCTGCCGTTAGCTTGCTAGCTAGTTAGCGTTGTTGTTTTCAATGAGGCGGCAGGGCACTATTTACAGCGACACACAGGGAGGAGGGAGCGGAAGCCGCTCTGATTGACATGGTCAGAGCCAATGACAGAGTTTGTAATAAGCCGGGAGCAGACATCCAGCAGCCACTGAAACAGTCGCTCCAATGGGGAGCAGCTGTAGAGCAGGGGAGGGCTTATCCCAGTTGCCTGTTTCCGTGGCGCCAGACTCCTCTCCCGGTAGGGAGGGGAGGCTGGCCAGCGAGACTAACATAATTATGAAATTACCCTCAAAACACAATAATTGTCATTACTAAACCATGTTTGGTAGGCATGGATTTGCAATTAAAATAGCTATAATTCATCATTGTTAATCTCCGTCCTTACCCACATACGTATATGTTGCCATTCAAAAGTTAAGTTTTCACGCTACTGGATGGCAGCCATCTTGGAATTCTGGGTCAAAATTATGTCAGAATGTTAAACTGATGTCAGAATCAGATTATTTGTGGTTGACTTACACCGAAAAGTGTCTTCATACATTAGTCTAGGTGCTCTGGTTCAAAAGTAAATTTTTCAAGATTGTACCAGTGGCCATCTTGGATTTGGCCGTCTGGCAGAAAGTCGCAGGATGTTTGGGAGGGGCCTGGGGGCTATTTTAACAAAAGGCCCATAGAAGTCAAATTACTCATCAAAGAATGTTAGCCAGAGAGTGGTCATGGAATTGAAGTTATAGCATCAGTTATCAGAAATGTGATTTCCTTCTCACGTCATTAAATTCACCATTGATTAGTTACTTTAACAGTTTATGATGTTCTATATGGTATCATTGTAATCCTTGACCATGAAAACATTGGGATAGACATCACCTTTTCTGTGTTATCATGTGCAGTTCAGGAGATATGATGCAAACTACATAATTCACTTATGGCGGAATTAAAATGGCCACCACGAAGCATTTTTGTGATGGCTTAATTTCTGAAGATTTATGGGGCCCCAAACTATATGCGTACCAAGTTTCATGCTTTTATGAAAAAGTGAACATGATTTTCACATACCATCTGGACTAATACACAGAAATCAGGGTTTTGTCATTAATATGGGAGAAGGATTTTTATAGTGATAACTATCAATAAGCTACCAGATTGGCAGGGTTATCATACCAAAATATAAACTAGAGACATGTAGGAAGACAAAAATACAAAAATTGCGCGGTCCCCTTAGGTGGTACCGATTTCACCATTGGTCCATGGACTAATTGCATTGTATCCTTCTCAAAACACCACTGAATTCACCAAAACACCACTGAATTCACCATTAACTATTCATGTGAACAGTTTATGATGTTGTATAGGGTGTCATTGTAATCCCTGACCATGAAAACATAGGGGTAAACATCACATTTTCTGCGTTATCATGTGTGGTTCAGGAGATATGATGAAATCAGGGTTTTGTCATTTTTTGGGGGTAGGTTTGTTTACAGAGTGATAACTATCCTTAAGCTACCAAATCGGAAGGGTTATCATACCAAAATATAAACTAGAGACATGTAGGAAGACAAAAATAACAAAATCGTGCGGTCACCTCAGGTGGTACCGATATGTCAAAATTTCAGCCTTGGCCCATGGACTATAATGGCACAAAGTGAATCACATTCAACAAACTAGCACGACATGCAGAGTCTGATAACAAGTTGTTAAAAATAGCCTACATAATGGGCGATAATTGCCAACTAACGTTCGCGCATATAATCGTTTGCGCATAACGCTAATGAATTAAACAAACCTACAACTCACGCCCAGATGCATCGATTTCCTCAAGTCTGATGTGGCGAGAGTTCAGTCCTAAAATGCATCAATACTGCTAGAAATATACAGAATACAGGAAGCTAGACGTTTTTACCTTCAAAAATAAAAGCAATTATTTGTCGATGTCCAATACTGGGAAGCAGGATGACCCTCGCGTCCAAAAATGCTATATTTCGAAGGTGGCGTGCTGCGTGAAGCTTTGCAGAAATAGATCAAACCCAGCGTTTCAATCAAGCAACACGTAGCCTGTTGGCTGACACGTGGAGCAGCTCCAGCTTCATTTGGAAAAACTGAAACTGCATGATGTTTGCGCACTTGCTCATTCACATCGACTATTTATTTAATAATAATCTGTCACGCTGTCTTGTCTCTGTCTCCGCTGCCTCCCTCGCCTCCTCCCACTCGCTTAGCTCAGGGACTTTACAGCGTTCTGGAGGGGGAGGGGGAACAATCCGCCCGTGTGACTAGGTACGAGCCTAGTGTCACAGCCGCAGAGTAGGAGGGTCGCGGGGGTGCGCATAGCTCACAACAATGTGTTCATACATACACCGCCATCCGGATGCCCTCTGGCCTCTAGATAACTCCCGAGTTCCATGGCATGTCTGAAAGCGGCTATTGACGGGTATCTGTTGCTTCAACAAGCTCAAATGTTGAATAATGTTATATTACCTTATTTTCACGTATCTAATTATATACATATTATCTTTTATATATAGTACATAGTATGTATTATATCTATATATGTATATATCTAAACTGCTGCTCGTGTAATGAACTGCTGCCACATTCTTTGCACCTTGCCGCCATTTATCCAAATATCGGCAATCAGCCGAAATATCGGCAATCAGCCGATCGCATATTTGAGGTCAAAATCGGCCGATACAGATTGCTTGCCAATCGATCGGTGCACCCCTAATCTAAACGCACTCTCTGTCTCTTCTTCCAGGTATCCGTGTGGTCAGTAACGCGGACGGCGTGAACCCTCTGGCCTGTGCCGCGGCCATACAGGAAGTCATCAAGAAGGCGGGCCTCGACCTCAAGGTTGCCGTGGTGACAGGCGATGACCTCATGCCCCACGTAAGGCCCCCGCCATCTAAATCACTGTTGTCGTCCGCTGCTTTTGCATGGCTAGTGCAGGGCCCGTTCTCTCTATACTTACAATCTGAGCCTGTACTTTGCAAAAACAAGCTCATTTAGTGAACCCACATGCATGCACGGTGCACGTATGCCCCCTGTTGCAATCTTGCTCAACACTGGATCAAAAACAAACAGAAAACCATACAGAAATTTCAGATTAGTCATTTAGACACAAAAAGTTATGAAAATAAGTAGGGATGTTCGATATTGGCTTTTTTACCGATATCCGATATCCGATAATGTCCAACTCTTAATTTCCGATACCGATATCAACCGATATCAACCGATACCGATATAAGCGGGCTTTTTTTCCACCAAAATTTCACGTAGCAAGTTACATAATGTAGCTTAATGTAGCTGAAGAGTTTAATATATAATATGCATGTTGTGTTAAAGTTGTAAGTGTTAGAGAAGCGAGCTTGTGACCAGAAGGTCGTCGGTTCAATCCCCGGGACAGGCAGGATAAATCTGGGTGGGGAAAGTGAAAAGGCAGCGCTTGCCCCTCCCTCATTACCACCACTGAGGTGCCCTTGAGCAAGGCCCTTAACCCCAACCGCTCCAGTGGAGCTGCTCAGTGGCCAACAGATCAGACTGTGGTTGTACTGGTCAGCTTCCAGGTATGAATGTGTGTGTGAATGTGAACAGGGCACTCCTGAAAAAGAGAGCATTGCTCTCAGTGAGACTCCCCCTGTAAAAAAAATATATATCGGCATGAAAACCGATACCGATATTTTCCGATATCGATTTTTTTATGCTAATATCGGCCGATAATATTGGTAGGCCGATAATATCGGACATCCCTAAAAATAAGGTCCAGGTTGAAAAACACTGAAATGCTCCTTTAATATTGCACGTCCATATTGCACCAAATCCGACACTGCACTTCCTTGGGTCCCCGGCAACAAACCTGGCAAGTGTGAAGTCAATCGGAGGAATGCTTCTCAAGATAGGTGAAGGACACACACAGACAGACGCACGCACGCACGCACACACACACACACACACACACACATACACACACACACACACACACACACACACACACACACACACACACACACACACACACACACACACACAGACACACACACACACACACACACACACACACACACACACACACAGATTCCTGGAATTAGTAGATCGATAGTCTCTCCCCACACTCAAATATGACGTTGAATCGCTGCGCTCCTGCTTCATACTACATGAATGAGTCTGTGCCACTTCACAGCCACTGCTGGGGTTTGAGGGCACATCTAGGGGGGTGAAATTGAATGAGTGACAGGTCGTAGCACCAATGAGAGAGCGGTTGGAAAAATGGGCTGGGGAGGCCCTGTTGTCTCATCGCAAAGTCGTTACTCATTGGGGAAGACTGAATCCACCACTGGCCAATCACTGGCTAACTGAACGGTTCACTTCTGACCCCAGCTGGCTGAGGGAAAGTGTTCCAGACCCAGAGAGAGCTCTGCAGCATGCAGTAAATGGTAAATGGTAAATGGCCTGCATTTATATAGCGCTTTTATCCAAAGCGCTTTACAATCAGTGGGTAGTCTACATTCACCCATTCATACACCAATGGCGGCAGGCTGCCACGCAGGGTGCCTACACACCATCGGGAGCAATTTGGGGTTAAGTGTCTTGCCCAAGGACACAACGACGGCAGCTGGGAGGGAGCGGGGATCGAGCCGCCAACCCTTGCGTCATTGGCCGACCCACTCTACCTCCTGAGCTAAAGCCGCCCCCAAGTAACCTAAGCCACTTCTTAACATGCAGTGGAATCCATATTATAACCTGCACCTAGCCGGTTGGCCTGCATGTTAAACAACAATTAGCCGGCCTATGCGCACTCCCGCGACTCCGTATCTTATCTACCTCGACCGCCGGTATAAGATCCGCTTCCACGCAATCGCAGCTCATGTTAAACAGCTGGCAGGTTATTATCCGCATATCCGTAGTGGGCAGGTGTGGCTCTTCGTGACTCACTTCAGTTCGCTAGTTTATTAATTAATGAATCGTTTGGGCAATCGCTTATATCAACGAGCAAACTCACGGTTTCCTCAAGTGTTGCAAAAACGGCTTGAATTGTTAAGTGGGGGCTAGAATGACCGTGCTTACCGAGGTGAGGGCTGGCTTGACTGCAGAGAGGCAGCGGGGAAGAAAAGTGGAGCAGAAACGCGCTCTCCTGAGAATACGAGGCAGCAGGATGACTGAAGCAAATGAAACAACTATCACAAAGAGCAGCCGAGATTCTGACACTTTTTGCGCAATGCGTGCCGCTCTATCTGCCTGTTTGTCTCTCTGCCAGTGCCCGCAGGTCTGTTTAGTGTGCGTGTGTGTGTGGCATGTCATTTTTAACGCTGTTCATAACGAGCAGAGCGTGTTTAGGCTATCGTACGGCTCCGTCCCCAAATTAATTTTCATCGTCCCTGACGCTACTGTGCGCCCACACTGCGGATTGACACACAGTGATTGACGACAGTCCGACCACTATTTTGACTGCGCGGCTTTATGTAGCTTAACAAAGGCATTTTTGGCACATTGCCACCCCTCGTTGTCAATGGACTCCGTTAAAACATGTTTTTTGAAGTCTCCAGATTTGTCAAGCAGGCAGTGTTGTGTGACTGTGCATCCACACTGTGGAGAGGATAGGAGCTGACTGACTGATAGGCTATCAAACTTTTGTGGGGAGAAATAAATTTAAAACTAGTCAGATATGACTTGATTTGTTTGGTTACAAATTCGCTAAAGCTGTTTCCTATCACATTTCTTGTTTTTGATAGATGCTACCGCGCCCCCCCCCGCCGCCCACTGGCAGAAAAAACGGCTCATATCCAGTTGTTTCTTAACAAAGACCCCTCATGTTTAGAGAGGGAAAACCTGAAAATATCCTGTTCTCTCTAGCAGGACATGATCCAGATAACATGTTTAAAAGGCACTCTAGTGTATCAGCGTAAGAACTCTCATGGGTCTGGTGTTGAGACTAGTAGATAGATGATCAGCGGTTCTCAACCTTTTGTAGCGGAAAAACAAACAAACATGGAACACCTTCCCAAATAAGAGAGAGAGCGAGTTACATGACAAAAATAATTTAAAATATAGCCGCAAGCGGCGATGCGGGGTCCAAGCTTCTGGTGACTTGGGGGGTGTATGTCAGATAATATAGACACTGAATTGCACATTTAATCAGAGTTGGTATGTGCACAAGTGCACAAAGTTTGGTTGAGATTTGGTGACCTGACCGGGTTCAAGCAGTAGCAGCAGTAGTAATAGTAGTGTTAGTGTATATGTGTGTAAGTGTGTATATGTGTGTGTGTGTATATATGTGTGTGTATATGTGTGAGTACATGTGTGTGTGTGTGTGTGTATATATAGGTGTATATGTGTGTGGCAATGTGCACTGGAGCTAGCGGCTGAATTACACCAACTAAGGTACAACCTTGCTACAGTGAACATTTAAGCTAGAATCAGGGTGTAAATGACATTTTCAAGTCAACTTGGCATCTCAGGGCTTGTGGAGAGTTTGATTACACCAGCTGAGCAGTATGGAAGCATTCTATGTATTTGTTTTTTCTATGTTTTTGCTCATGGTCAACTTCACTCAGCAGACAGCTCTGTGCCTGTTGTGGTTAGAGTACAGTTCTATCTCTGTGTGTGATGCGTCCAGAGTGCTTTACCCAGTACACCGACTGCATGCAAGTACCGCATAGTACCCCACTTCAAATAAACCAAACTATACCTTTCACAAATCAACTCAATAAGTGTCAAACTAAATGAATGCCTGCTAAACTGTTTTCGGATGTGCGAGATGTGCAAAATAAATAAGCATTGTTTCGGTGGAGTGTCCCTTTAAGGCCAAAACTAACATCTCAGTTGGCTTTAATTAAAACACAAGATAGGAATACATTTCAAATCACAACACATTGCCGTCACTTCAAATTACCTTCATACCTCCCTTTACATAACATTGAAAATATATTTCAGATTGTGTAAACCTCCCTTTAAACTCACGGATTTGGCTTTTGGAGGTTTCATTCAGCAGGTTTCAAAGATAAGTTGAATTGGATGTTAAAAAACGTTCCCTCTATACTGCCAACTGTCTTGCACCATCTCCATTCATCAGTGATTCAGTGCACCTGGTACAGAGCCTGACCACAGCCCAACTCTGATTGGCTCAGATTGATGTCAGTCACACTGCAGGATTACAAGCCCGCCAACTTCTGTTTCATGTAAAATACATTGGTGATACATTTTGCAGTGTAAACATTGGTGAACTGGGTTTACAATTATCAAATTATGTGTTCTTAAGTTAAAGCAACTCTGCTCAACATGTGGTAAAATATCAGCCAGGATGAGCGGTTAATGCGTGTCACACCTATGAACAGGTGAGGGCAATGTGACCCCTCAGCACTGGACCCAGATAAAACCACAAGGAAAGATGGCAGGCACACAGCAGGACAAGGTGCAGGGTGATTTTATTTTCCCAACATCAAAAGTGACAGTAAGGCAATCAGCATGTTGTCTGTGGATAAGAACACAAACAGAATTATTTACCCAAATACACAATGTTAACAAGCAATCCAAATGACATCAAATTAGCAATAAACAAACAATGTAACAATCAATTAAAGCAACAATAAACAATATATTTTAACCATGCTAAAGAAAAAAACATATGCAATTCACCTTTAAGGTCAGCATGAGTTGGACTGGCTCACAGCACCTCTGTAGCAGCAGACTGGGGTTTGGGGCAAGTTTTGCACTTCTTTTATAGCCATAGCTCCACCCATCTCCCCACCCACATGGCACAATCCACAAGTGAGTGAGTGAAGCACTCTGGGAGATGAAGTACACCAGTGGTGGCCATTTTAGTGTGCGTGTGTGTGTGCGCGTGTGCGTGTGCGTGTGCGTGTGCAAACAGACAAAATAGTCATAGGAAGTAGTATGTTTAGCAATAAAAAACAATATAACAATCAAACAAACAATAAACAATATATTTTAACCATGGCTAAAGAGAAAAACATATGCAATTCACCTTTAAGATCAGGATGGCTTGGAATGGCAACAATGGCTAACAAAACTACAACTTACTTAATGCATCTGAAGGGAGGATAAACACCAACTGAAACACCAACACAGCCTCTACTGCAGTAACGGACACACACTGAGTGTAGAGGCTGATTAGCGTCTTAAGTGCAGGTGTGTGGTGATCAGTCCAGAATTAGGTGCAGGTGTGGTGTATATGTGTGTGTGTGTGTACGTGTGTGTGTGTGCGCGTGTAACAGAATTATTTACCCAAATACACAATGTTAACAAGCAATCCAAATGACATCAAATTAGCAATAAACAAACAATGTAACAATCAATTAAAGCAACAATAAACAATATATTTTAACCATGCTAAAGAAAAAAACATATGCAATTCACCTTTAAGGTCAGCATGAGTTGGACTGGCTCACAGCACCTCTGTAGCAGCAGACTGGGGTTTGGGGCAAGTTTTGCACTTCTTTTATAGCCATAGCTCCACCCATCTCCCCACCCACATGGCACAATCCACAAGTGAGTGAGTGAAGCACTCTGGGAGATGAAGTACACCAGTGGTGGCCATTTTAGTGTGCGTGTGCGTGTGCGTGTGTGTGTGCGCGTGTGTGCGTGTGCGTGTGCAAACAGACAAAATAGTCATAGGAAGTAGTATGTTTAGCAATAAAAAACAATATAACAATCAAACAAACAATAAACAATATATTTTAACCATGGCTAAAGAGAAAAACATATGCAATTCACCTTTAAGATCAGGATGGCTTGGAATGGCAATTCAACAATGGCTAACAAAACTACAACTTACTTAATAATGCATCTGAAGGGAGGATAAACACCAACTGAAACACCAACACAGCCTCTACTGCAGTAACGGACACACACTGAGTGTAGAGGCTGATTAGCGTCTTAAGTGCAGGTGTGTGGTGATCAGTCCAGAATTAGGTGCAGGTGTGGTGTATATGTGTGTGCGTGTGTGTACGTGTGTGTGTGTGTGCGCGTGTGTGTGTGTGTGCGCGTGTGCGTGTGTGTGTGTGTGTGTGTGTGTGTGTGTGTGTGTGTGTGTAGATCCGGTGACCTGACGGTTTCCAAGCAGTACTAGTAGTAGTAGTAGTAGCAGTAGTAGTAATAGTAGTAGTAGTAGTGTTGGTACTAGTGGGAGTGGTAGCAATAGTAGCAGCAGAAGTACTAAGAATAGTAGTAGTAGTAGTAGCAGCAGCGGCAGTAGTAGTGGTGGTTGGCTGTTATAGCGCCACCATCTGGTGGATTGGTGTAATTTTTTTACTCTGAGTAGTGGGTGATGTCGTGAACCTGTGTGGAAAGTTTGGGTGATGGGGGGTGTATGGTTTCTGAGATCCACACACTTTTAGGGCAGGAAAAGAACAAAAGTAAATACACAAAAGTTTAAACATTTATCATTTCAAGACGGTTTCACGTATCCAAATTCTTTCTAAGATTTTGAATCAGCGAAGTCCAGAGATGACACACAAAAAGTTTGCGCTCATTCGGGCAAATGGCCTAGGACGAGTTCGTTTTTTTTTTTTTTTAGAAAGTCCAAGATGGCGGAAAATCTAGCAGACTTAAATGGCCGTGGTCTATATGGATAGATGCGTATTGATCCAGGGAATCCAGCAGATGTGGAATTTTGATTCTACGCCTCACGGTTCAGCAGTTATGGGTCAATACGCAAAAGGGTCTGTTATAGCGCCACCATCTGGCCAATATGGCTAATTTTTTGTCTCTGAGTAGTGGGGCACATTTCCAACCTATGTGCAAAGTCTGGCTACTGGCGGCCTTATGGTTTCTGACGTGCATACTGTTTTAGCGGAGAATAAAAATAATAATAAACGGAACAGATACAATAGGGATCCACGCACTTCGTGCTTGGACCCCTAATTATGCATTTTAACACATTCACTGCCAGCCGTTTTTTTTTTACTGTAGGTAGCTTCTGCCAGAGTTTTTTTTTTGAGGATTCTGGCTCATTTTACAAGAGCCGAGGATTATTTTCTGCTTGGACTTTGTGAACACAAAGTTCACAAAAGTACTAATAGAATGTGTGCTTTCTCTGTCTAAAAGAGTTAGTTTGTAGAGTTAGTAGTTATGTAGATATTAGCAGTTGAATACAGCATGGTTTCAGAGATTTTCAGAGAGTTTTGAGATCAATGGATTTTTAGAACCACCTCACGTGCCTGTGATTATGGGTGCCCTTGGGCAAGTGTGTATACTGTATTGTGTTTGTGTGTGTGTGTGTGTGTGTGTGTGTGTGTGTGTGTGTGTGTGTGTGTGTGTGTGTGTGTGTCTCCTTCAAACTCCTCCCTCCGTAGGTGTGTCTCTGGTGGCTTTGCAGTGTTTGTCACAGGCGAGTTTCTGTTGCCTCACGGATCCCAAAAAAAGCTAGGGGAATCGCAGGAGCGGGGAAGAGGAGAGGAGAGGCGAGGGGGGGGGGGGGGGGTACTCCACTCTCGGTGTGCTGCTGCTGCTGCTGCTGCTTGTCTGTGCTGCTGCTGCTGGCGTGGCCGCTCTCGGGCGAGTCTGGATGACTGTAAAATCGGGCTCGTTCGTTTCTTGGGGTTTCGGTTGAGAGCTTTGATGAAGCTTTTGCGATTCTGGTCTTATTTATGCTCCGTGTTTCAAAGTGTGTTGCACCCATAGGGCCCTATTCTCCCACAGGCCTTCGGCGCTAAAACGGGCCTTAAACGCAAAAAAACGTGCCTTGCGCCTGTTTCGGGAAGATGTCAATATGGCTTAATGCTGCCAAATGCGCTTTAGGCCGAATGGGCGTGGCGCAGTCCCAGAATGGGCCAATATGGGCGTGTCGGCGCTAAATACCGGCCTACTGATATCTTCCGACCTGGCGTACATTTAGCGCTTTGCGCTTTTGAAAACCAGGCCTATTCAGTGCCTTCACTGCCTCTTCTCTGTCACCCTTCTCTCTCTCTCTCTGAGTTCCCAGCATGCATTGTGCTTCTCCATTTCGCTACTAAATAGCAACCAAATGAGCCGAAATAGATATAAAAGGTAGTTCTAAATTAATGTGTAATGGTAACACAGCCTGCCATTGTAGAACATTTCAATATTGGACCAAAACATCGAAATGAAAACACCACCCTATGTGAAACATATATGTCCTCCTGGGCCTATATATACCCCTTGTCGATTTAACATGATTTAGATAAGTGACAGCGGAACGCGCTTCTACTGGCATCTGCTATACTGTGATGTCCGCTCCAATAACTTGGCCCTATTTCACATTTAGTTTTACAATAAAAACACATTTATGCAATGACTTGACATAATGTAGGGTATATTTATGTGCATCATCCTTCCTGCAGCAGGCTAGAGAAAATTATATCTTTCTGGACAAACTTTCACCAATCTAATAGGCTATATTTTTCTAGCTGATGCATTTAGAACATTCTTTTCACTTTGATCTTGCTATAGTGTAGGGTATTTACATGCTTGTGTAGCACCTGTAAGAATTGTCGAAGAAGCATTTGTTTTGATACATGCAGATCCCTTTGATTTAATATGTTGTGCACTGACTGACATTAGTTTTCTGTTGATTTCTGTTAGATACACTTATTTTCACTCACCAGTAGGTGGCAGTGTAATGTGTCTGTGACATAGCACTACAAGCCTCTGTAGAAGAAGACGAGTAAGAGAGATTTGAGAAGCGTGTGTTCGATGCGGTTGTATCTTGAGACATCAGAAGTTTTTGCCAGCCTTGCCGACCGTGTGAAGTAATAAATTAATATTTTCCTACACCTTTACTGCTGTCGCTGTGTAAGTGGTGTAACAATTTGGAGGTTCCACCGAGATAAAAGCAGTACTTCACGGCGGAAGAGTGAGTTTTCCAACCGGAGAAAAACACGAGGTGTGTCAGTGCATGACAACAGGTTAGCAAGCTAGCAGCTAGAGAGCTAAGCTAAGCTAGGCTATCATTGCTAACAGTTGCGTCTAGCTCAAGACACCGAGCCGTTTTTGTTGTTTTTCCGAGTGATAACGAGTGCAAAACATTGAAGCAAGATGTCGGAGCACCGAGAAGAGTTTCTCATGGACATTGAAAAAAAGTTGCTTGAACTGAATGTACAGCAACTACACCGAGTTTGTGAACAGTGCGATATTGCCGGCAGAGACAACGAGGCAATTTAGGACAAAACTCGTCGTGCACTGGTGAAGCACGTTATAAAGTTTTGCGAGCGTGACGAGTTGTTGCAGAAGGAAGACGAGGGCATGTCTGCGCTTTTGCAACTGAGCGATGTACTGGACGCTCTGCTGCGAGAGAACCCAGCGGAGACGGACGGCGCGGGAGCACCAGCAGTTTCCTCTTCACCTGTGACCACCGAGGAGGGGGAGGAGACAGCTCGCCTGCAGCAGCCTGCGTCGGGAGGACAACGAGAGGACAGCAGCACACCGCTTCAGCCATCACAGGAGACAGCAGCAGCGCGGGATGATGGAGCTCAACACAGAGGCAGAACTTCCATTAACACCGGCTACTATGCTTCTTCCAGTGGTTTCAGAAAGGACTTCAGGATAAACGGACATGTTGGTGAGTCAACCTCAAGAGACAATTTAAGCTTTAGTAGCCTGGAGCACCAGATTGAAAGTGGCATAAGAAAGGGCTATCCCAACATGGAAATCGTGGAGGCAGTGATACGTGCTGTAAGCCCTGGGTTGAAGCTGAGGAGTTATTTAGAGGGAAAAACAGATCTCACCCTTGCTACTCTCAGACAGATATTAAGAGCCCACTATGCAGAGAAGGATGCAACAGTATTGTACCAACAACTGACAAAAGCTGTACAGGGACCTGGAGAAACAGCACTTGACTTTCTGGTCCGAGTACTTGACCTGCGTCAAAAAATGTTATTTGCTTCTGAGCGTGCCCAGTCTGGCCTGAAATACAACAGGGAGTTAGTTCAGAGCCAATGCTCTCAGTCCATTATGACAGGCTTGTCAAATGATAACATAAGAGCAGAAATGAGGATGTATCTGCAGGATGAGAAAAGTAGTGACGAGCTGTTGCTACAGAAAATGCAGA
Source organism: Poromitra crassiceps (assembly GCF_964638095.1). Lineage (NCBI taxonomy): Eukaryota > Metazoa > Chordata > Actinopteri > Beryciformes > Melamphaidae > Poromitra > Poromitra crassiceps. The sequence continues at coordinate 9,800,605 of NC_139628.1, forward strand.
CTGCTCAATATAATGAAAATGAGCGGGCCCAAAAGATTAAAGGCGCTGTCAAAGCCACACATAGGGCAAGTCTGAACTCAGTAGAGAAGAACGGGGATGAAACTGACACTTTGTCAACCACTGTTTCAGCTAAACCTAGCAAACAGACCAAAGAAAACCCCCTGTTTACAAAAATAGAGGAGAGCAATACAGCAATTAGGGAGCTCACAGGCCAAGTAGCATCTCTTGTGCAAACTGTCCAGCGTGGCAGACAGACAGGTGATAATATCCCACCCAAAACATCTGCTAATGCTTTCAGGAGGCCAAAGAGACGATGTGTAGCATGTGAACAGGACAACAGTGACTGTAATCATTGTTTCAAGTGCGGGAGTGACACACATTGGGCAAAAGGGTGCAGAGTAGGCGGGAGACAGAATCAGTCGGGAAACGGGAGGAGGTTGTGTCAGGGGGATGCGTCATAGCCTCAAAATCTAAGTCCCAAAATGACCCAAACCCAAAACTGAATTCACCCACAGAGCCTGTACATCTGTATGCGAGTACAGGGGAAAGGAAAAAACTGCCCACTAAGCCTTCAGCACCTTTGAAATCAAAAGTAAAAAATAAAGACCCATCATCTCACCTAGAAAACACTGGTACAAAACCTAAGCGAGTTGCACAACTAGTAGGCAAAAAGTGTCTTGTATGGTGCAAAATGAATAGCGTTAAGACTCAAGCCCTATGGGATACAGGAGCACAAGTATCCATCATGAGTGAAGCATGGAAGTCTCAAAATTTACCAGAGGCAAAAACCAATCCCATCAGTGATTTGTTAAGTGATGACGAACTTCTAGACTTGAGAGCTGCCAATCGTTCAGCAATACCATTTCAGGGTTGGGTTGAGGTTAGTCTCAGTCTGTGTGACCCAAAAGCTAAAACAACCACAAAACCGGAAGAGGTAATAGTCCCAGTACTTGTGAGCAGGGAAATAGTACAAAAGCCCATAATAGGCTTTAATGCCATCGAGGAAATGATGAGAGAGAGAGAGGACCAGGTTCAGCCCAGTGAAAGAGTAGCTTTGCTCAGACAGTCACTGAGACTAGGATCAGGAAAGACAGAAGCGCTGCTAAACCTCATTCAGGGAGCTACAAATGAGAATGGTAGTTACTATGTTAAAACAGGACGCACCTCCATTGTAGTTCCAGGGGGACAAACAAAATGTATTAGCTGCCCTGTCAGAACAGATCTTAAAATAAAAACTGAAATGCTCTTTGAACCTGTAGGAAACCTTTCTTTAGAGGAGGGACTTGAAATTACATGTCAACTAGTAAACGTTTCTCGCTCCTCACGTAAAGTGAACATCATTGTGAGAAATGCCATGCATCATGATCTCACAATGCCAGGAAAAGTGGTGATAGGGAGCATACAGAGGATAACAGACTGTTACCCAGTGTACTCTGAGGAAAACCAGGTTAATTCAGTAGGAGTTTTGAAAATCCTCAAATTCCACCTAACTCCACCACAGAAAAATCACAGAGTGATTCCCAAGACAAACTGTGGGATCCACCTGTCAATGTGGACCGCTTGACCACTGAACAGCAGGTGATAGCAAAACAAATGCTCAGGGAGGAATCAAGTGCATTTGCTAGGCACAAAGATGATGTAGGCCACATAAAAAATCTAAAAATGGACATTACACTGACTGATGATATTCCAGTAGCCAAAACATATAATGCCATACCGCGAGCATTGTATGACGAGGTAAAGACCCACATCCAGGACTTGTTAAACAAAGGATTCATCCGCAAATCCACTTCGCCATATGCATCTGCAGTGGTTTGCGTGAGAAAAAGAGACGGAAGCCTAAGACTGTGCATAGACTACAGGGGGCTTAATAAAAAGACAATTCCAGACAGGCACCCCATACCGCGAATACAGGAGATACTTGATGGTCTTGGTGGAAATGCTTGGTTCAGTGTGCTGGACCAAGGCAAAGCTTACCATCAGGGTAACATTAGTGAGGACTCCAAGAAAGTCACAGCCTTTACAACCCCATGGGGGCTGTACGCATGGAACAGAATTCCATTTGGCCTCACAAACGCACCCGCAGCTTTCCAGCGCAGTATGGAAGAGAGCCTAGAAGGTCTCAGGGACAAAATATGTATTCCATACCTAGATGATGTATTGGTCTACAGCAAAACGTTCACACAGCATGTTGAGGATGTGAGGTCTGTCCTAAAACGTCAGCAAGCCTGGGGAATTAAGTTAAGACCAGATAAATGTGATCTGTTCAAAAACGAAGTGCGTTATCTGGGAAAAGTGATCTCAGCTGAGGGTTACAAGATGGATAATAAGGAAGTTGCTGCAGTGCAGGCGCTCAAAACAAAACCCCCTACAAACATCAAAGAGCTGCAGAAACTTCTTGGCTTCCTAGGTTATTACAGAAGCTATGTGCAAGATTTCTCTCGCCATGCAAAAAGCCTGTACGACTTACTTGCAGCTGATGGAACTCTACGTTCAAAGTCAAAGTCCAACTGTCGGCCAGCTAGGACGGGACAACCTCCCCCATATCAGAAAATAGTGTGGACTGATACTCACCAGAAAGCCTTAGACGTAACAAATTTAACACTCGAGGTCGGGGGTTGTGGGCACATTTACCACTGGAACAGGGTTGTTTTCTACAACGGCTACCAAATAATATAAAAAATACACAATTGTAACATCCAATTCATTTATTTATAATCATTACTGGTTTCAGAATACATTTATCCTTCCGCCACAGAATATAGTTCCATACACAAGATCAATGATTGCACTAAACATTTAGTTGCCTTTGAGCCAAAAAACAACTAACCTATTCCTTAACGGGATTCACAGTTATTGATACATTGCCTGTAAAAGTACAGTTATTTAAACAGTTTTCTAAAGCAGCCCGTTTTGGTGGTGGTGTGTTGATATCTGGTGACGGCAGAGGGCGTTTGTTTGTTTGACAGTCCCAGGTTCGGGGTCCGGGCGCTAGTCGGACCTCCCGCTAGTCCGACCTCCCGCTAGTCCGAACTCGTGACAACTCAAGCTCAGCCAGTTCTCTCTCCCCAATTTCACCATGTCGTTCTTTGTTCACTTCACCTTCATCTTCATCTAACCACTGCTCAAAACTCAGTCCACCCAGTAAATCAAACGTTACTACGAAATCGGACATTTCCTTGTGTTAGAGATGGCCATTTCCTTGTTGAAGATTTGCAGACTGCAGGCTAACAGTGGGCGGAGTCAGCACAGGGAACGGAGTCAGAGGGAGCGGAGTGATACTGCGGTTGGAGCCGAACTGTAGATTGTTGGCGTATTTACCACTGTTGCTAGCCAATCAGAATCCAGTATTCACTCATGCCGTTGTAGAATATCTAATAGATGTCTTGACTAATCCACCTGTAATGGCTTATCCCAGGTTCGAGGATCCATTCATTCTCCACATTGACGCTTCAGAAGAGGGACTTGGAGCGGTCCTATATCAAAGACAGGACGGCAAACTCAGAGTTATAGGGTACGGCTCACGGACATTCACACCAGCAGAAAAAAACTACCACTTACATTCAGGGAAGCTGGAGTTTTTAGCACTAAAATGGGCTGTTACGGACAGGTTTAGGGACTATTTGTTTTATGCGCCCTCGGTAACAGTATACAGTGATAATAACCCTGTCACGTATGTGCTAAGCACAGCTAAGCTGAACGCGACTGGACATCGCTGGGTGTCCGAGCTAGCCGATTTCAATATCACGCTGAAGTACCGTCCAGGACGGACAAATATAGATGCAGACTTCTTGTCCCGCGCACCAGTGAGTATGGACTCTTACATAGAGGAGTGCACAGAGCAGTGTTTTCCTGATGTGTTAGGTGCAATATTCAGTGCAGTTGAAACACAAAAAGATCATGACGTGGATTGGATCTCAGCCATTACCTGCAGCCCACATGTGCAGGAGATAGCTGCAGAGATCCAACCAGACATAAAAGTAACACAGCAGGAGTTACTGCAGGCACAGTTGCAAGACACTGACATTTCCTATGTACTCCAGCTGAAACAGTCTGGAGGAGAACCAGACAGGAGTAAAAGTAAGCAACTCTTACATGAGTGGAGGAGACTGTATGTTTCTCCAGAAGGTCTTTTAACACGCAAAACAGCAACATGTACTCAAATCGTGCTTCCGGGGAAATACAAAGAACTGGTATACAAGTACCTTCACTGTGAAATGGGTCACCTGGGGGTAGAACGGGTTTTACATCTTGCTAGACAGAGGTTTTATTGGCCGGGGATGCAGAAAGACATTGAGTTTTTTATAACCCGAGTTTGTAGATGCAACATCCAGAAAAAAACCTACTGTCCAAAGCAGAGCTCCCATGTGCCATGTACCTGCAACGGCACCATTTGAGATGGTTTCTATAGATTATCTTCATCTTGAAAAAAGCAGGGGAGGGTATGAGTATATTTTAGTGATTATTGACAACTTCACTAAGTTTGCCCAAGCTTATCCAACCCGTAACAAATCTGGCAAAACAGCAGCAGAGAAAATCTTTAACGATTTTTCTTTGAAATTTGGTTTTCCTGCCAAAATACACCACGATCAAGGCAGAGAGTTTGAGAATCAGTTATTCAAACGACTGCAAAAATATACTGGTATTGCAAACTCAAAAACAACTCCCTACCATCCACAAGGGAACCCAGCTGAACGATTTAATAGATCGCTTTTATGCATGTTACGTACCTTAGACGAGGAGCAAAAGCCAAATTGGAGTGATTATGTGAGCAAAGTTGTACACGCTTACAACTGTACAACTAGTGAAGCAACGGGTTACTCACCTTTTTATTTGCTTTTTGGGAGACAGCCTCGTTTACCAATTGACTTGATCTTTGGAATAGGTGATGAGGAAGGATGTCAATCACATCAGGAATATGCTCAAAGATGGCAACAGCAAATGAAAGAAGCATATGACATTGCATCCAAAACGATCAAAAAGACTACAGCAAGAGGGAAAGCATACTATGACAAAAAAAGACAAAGTTCAGTGCTTTCTCCAGGAGACCGAGTCCTTGTGAGGAACATGTCAGAGCGGGGAGGACCTGGAAAGTTGCGCTCATATTGGGAAAATCAAATACACATTGTGGTCTCTCAAAAGGGAACAGACAGTCCAGTGTACGAGGTTAAACCTGAACGTGGCACAGGCAGAGGCAGAATCCTCCATCGTAACATGTTGATGCCATGTGATGCTTTGCCACTTGAGGAACCAGCAAAAACAACTGGGGTACGACAAAATCCTCACACTCAAAGACAGAGACACAAGGAGAAGAAAACGATTGAAACGTCAGAGAACTCAGAGAGCTCAGATGAGGAGGAATATCTCTGGGCTAATAGGCTGAGACACCACCGCCACCAGCAGCATCAGCCTGGAGAACAAGATGTTGCAGCTCCAGCTCCTACTGAAATAGGAGATGAGCCTGGACTGGAGTTCAGAATGGAGATTCCAGTGCAAATGCTCGTGGACAATGACACTCAAGAGGTGACACAAACAGTGACACAAACAGGTCAGGCTGTAGACTTGCCCAGCAGGCAGGAGCCAGGACTTTCTGAGGCACCGCCACGCAGGTCACAGAGACAAAGGCGACCTAAAGAGACACTGACTTATGAGTCACTAGGCCAACCCACACATCGTGTGGTGGGGCTTCACACAAACCCATTGTATGTAAATACACTGGCACCAGCATATGGACAATACAGTGTGCCCTGGCCACCTCCACAGATGTTTTCAACACACATGGCTTATCCTAAACTTGTTCCAGTGGGATACTACTGATGGACTGTTGCAGATAATTCTGTAAGAGATACACACACTAACAGGGACTGTTCGTGAAATATGGACACAGTAACATGGACTCTTTGCGAACTGAGTAGTTACTGTCCAGTATGTGTGTCAAGGAACAATAAGAACTGAGATCAGCGAAGAAGAAAAAAAAAGAAAAAGCTGTGAAAAAAAGAGAAAATCCTTGAATGTAAAGTCATCCACTGTGATTATTTGTTGTTTATACTTACTTGGTTTGAACGAAATGTTGATGTTGAGTTGGTTGATATTTCTAAAAATGATACTTCTATATGGTTAAAATAACTGAAAAGAAGTCCTAGTCATAAAATGGTTTGGAATTAACACATTCAGTGCCAAGGACGTCTGTGGACGTCCTAAAAAAAAGTAACGAGGAGTGCCAAGGACGTCTGTGGACGTCCTAAAATCATAATTCATATTATTCCATAATTCTGCTGTTTAAGGTCGTACCTAGCCAGTGAGCATGAATCCCTTCAAGGGATCACACGGCGCCACCTTAAACATCGTCACAGGAGCTGCTCCACCCACCTCAGATCCTTTACTTTGTACAGGAGACAGCGGAGAAAGTGGAAACCGATGCATGCTTTCTGCCAGAGCCGTATATATTGCTCTGTCTACAGCGGACAGTGGGCTCGGCTGCATCCGCGCTCACAACTGAGCTCTTATGCTTCTATCTATCTCCACACGATTTCCTAGAAAGCCAGCATCCGAAGCCGAACGGCCAAGCCTTTTCATTCAGTCGCGTTTGCCAGCGCGCATCATTTCCTTCTTGATGGGCGCTGGGATCTGTCCGGGGCAAAAACGAGAAAACAAACTCTGTGCGTGTGGGAGGAGCCCGCAGCTCAGAGGTGGAGAGGGGAGAGGGGGGAGGGGGGGGGGGGGGAGAGGGGTGTGTGGCACACAGGCTTCACAGAAACCACACCACACGCCACCACATCAGAAAACACCAGCCAGAGTCAGTGAATGTGCTCGAAATTAGAGTGCAAAAGGTATTCATAAAAGGGCCTATATCTTGGAAAGTAAAAAAAAACGACAGAAAACCCTTGAAAGTGCACTTTTTTGAGAGGCTGTAATTTCATAATGGAACTGTCTAGAAACAAAATTTCTTCTTTGGAAGAAGCAGGAGTGTTCAATGTTTCATTAAAGTCCAGCCCCGTTAATATAGCCATAATAGAAAAAATTCTATAGCTGTTTTCAACTGAATGGAAGTGAATCTGGCACAGGCTCCAGACAATTTTACTGAAGCGCTGTGGCACTGAATGTGTTAAGCTATGGCATTGAAACAGTAAAATGAAAAAAAATCAAAATAAGTCAATGGTCAGAAGTCTCCGGAGAAGATAGTGAATTTACTAAGATGTTTTGTTTCAGATTGAATTAATACTACACTATTTCTTACAATTGCTTAATTTTAGCTATGCTGATGTGTGAACACTATAGCGTTAGTTAAAGAGTGGAGTGTGATGAGATCACATGGTATACAATAGTAAAGTATTATGATGGTAAAACCAGTGAAATGCACTTTAACCATTTACTTGTTTCTAACTTTCAAAGAAAGCCATTGCCAGTGAGTAAAATCCATTGCTATATCTGTAATACAGTATTACAGTTGATTGTTTTGATATACTATATTTCATGTTGTACAGAAAAATAATGCTAATGTTGAGGACAACATTTATTTTGCAGGGGAGGAATGTAGCACCTGTAAGAATGGTCGAAGAAGCATTTGTTTTGATACATGCAGATCCCTTTGATTTAATATGTTGTGCACTGACTGACATTAGTTTTCTGTTGATTTCTGTTAGATACACTTATTTTCACTCACCAGTAGGTGGCAGTGTAATGTGTCTGTGACATAGCACTACAAGCCTCTGTAGAAGAAGACGAGTAAGAGAGACTTGAGAAGCGTGTGTTCGATGCGGTTGTATCTTGAGACATCAGAAGTTTTTGCCAGCCTTGCCGACCGTGTGAAGTAATAAATTAATATTTTCCTACACCTTTACTGCTGTCGCTGTGTAAGTGGTGTAACACTTGCAGTATTTAAACTGCAGTTAGATTGGTTTGAGAAGCATAATAATATGGAATAATAGCCTATAATGGAGACAGACAGTCTGGATGAAGGGAGGGGGGGGGGGGGGGGGGGTGAGCCCTTGGCTTTCGTCAGCTTTTCGTTGGAGCTAAAAAGGCAAGCGTGCGATTCGTTTATTGCACTTATCCAATGAGCATGACGGTGCATAATTTTACGCTTAAAAGGCGTGGTTCTAATGCTTTAGGCTGCGTGTAGCGCCAGCACGACGATATCAAGTGCGCTGGTCCACGCCCATTGATTTGCGCTGCGCCAGGCGCTAGGCCTAGAAACTACGCCGATGCAACGATAGGGGCCCATAATCTATTATGCAAATTTACAATCCCCCACCGCCCGCTCCCAGCGCGAAATCGAAAGCGTTTTCGCCAAGCCATTTCCTTGAGAATGGCTTCCTCCCGCGGCTGTTTTTTCTTTGCTTTCTCTCGTCTGGAGAGCACTGTCGCCACTTAGTGGGTCGGTAAAATAGATTATACACATTCAATACCTCCAATATTTGTATAGGACATGTAAAAGGGTTTGATCGATGTCCCACCGTCAAATTTTTATTTTTTATTTTTAAGACGAGATATCTCGTCAATGGCAGTCAACCGTTGGATTTTTTAAGACGAGATATCTCGTCAATGGCAGTGAACGTGTCAATTAGCCTTTTTTTATATGTGAATTCTTGAGCACATTTAGATATAAAAAAAAAAAATAGATTTGTAAATTACACCCAAAAAAGAAGAAGAAAAGAGATCATTTTAATCTAACCATTTGGGAGTACCACTGCCATTGCAATCCACTAGATGGCACTCTGAGGTCTACCAGTGGTTGAGAATGGCTGGTGTAAATTAATTTACTTCAATGTTTAAATTTACTTCAATTTATTTCAATGTTTAATTTTGGTTGCTGCTCTTTTGTTATCTTTTTTTGTTCTTTTCTCCTTTTTTTATTTACTGTTTGTCTTTTTCTTGTTTCTTGTTTGCGTGTTCTTTTCTCTTGTTTTTGTTTAGACTGTATGCTTTGTTCGGATTATTATTACTATTGGTCTAATTTCTTAAGAATAAGCCCAGAATAAGGCCAATAGGGTTTCCTGTCTCTACTGGCACAATCCTTCTTTTTTCCCCTTCACCTTTTGTCTGTTTTTGATTTTAATATGTGCAAATCAATCAATCAAAAAGTAAATAAAACAAAAAAGAAATACATATGTTCCTCTCCTCTCCTCTCCTCCTCTCTCCTCTCCTCTCCTCTCCTCTCCTCTCCTCTCCTCTCCTCTCCTCTCCTCTCCTCTCCTCTCCTCTCCTCTCCTCTCCTCTCCTCCTCTCTCCTCTCCTCCCCTCTCCTCCTCTCTCAGGGTGTATTCACACCTATCTCGTTTGGAGCAGTTGTTCCGAAACAGAGAGCATTTTCCCCCTTGGTGCGGTTCGTTTGGGGGAGTGTGAACACAGCAATCGCACTCGGATGCGGGACAAAACAAGCGGACCGAGATCGCCAAGAAAGGGTGGTCTCGGTCCGCTTTAAACAAACTCTGGTGCGGTTCGTTTGTGGTGAGAACGTGATCCGACCTCGATCCGCCACAACTGCAGTAAACGGTGCGCATTTTTGGATAAACCAGCTGCCGTAGTCAGCTGCGCTGTGCGTAATGGCCTGAAGAACGAGTATTTTTATCGTTTAAAAACAACATCTTTCAGATCCTGTTTTGGCGACTTGTGACTTGCATCGATAAACTTTGGGGGATTTTTGGATCATCACATCAGCAGTTTGAACTCAATCAACTTACCTCGGACCATGGGAAGCAACGTTAATGTGTTGAATCTCTATGGATTTTAAATTGTGTGCGGTGTGCTGCTGCGCAGCAGGTGCTGCTGGCTCCCTCTCTCCCTCCCTCTCTCTCCCTCTCTCTCGCTCTCTCTGGTCTCCATTCAATAAATGAAAACAAATCGTGGTAATCAGAGCCAGCCTTCTTTGTGATAAGATTGTCTGATTCAATCAGACAATCAGAGAAGATTGTCTGATTCAATCAGACAATCAGACTGATTGCATGTCTTCCTCGAAATGTCCGGCTAATCCTCATCTCCGTGATAGCAGCCTAATAGCAGAATTTGCGAGGGTCTTTGATCTTCTATCTCCAAATTCCCGATAGCCTAAATAGGCTAAATAAATACATAGGCTAAAATAGGCTACATAGCATACATTAATAAATAAATAAAGAACTTTCTCCCTCTCTCTCTCCCGATCCCTCCCTCTTTCTTTCTCTCTCTCTCTCTCTCTCTCCTCGCACGGCGCACGCCCGACGTAGCCTACAATGTAGGTCTAACAAAACACATTTTTATAATCATATAGGAAAATCTCTGGGAATTATTTTGTCCATCCCGAGAGGCTATTAGCCTATCAGAGTGTCTGCTGGCCAATCCAGGAAGTTTGACAATACTATTTGGACCGTTTCATTTGTGGCTGTGTGAACACAAACGAACCAAGGCACAAATGCAACAATTGTATCAATTAAGTACCTGAATCGGAAACAAAGCAAACGACCTACAGGTGTGAATACACCCTCAGAAACACAGTCTCTCTGATGTCAAGATGGCTGATGGGAGCAGTAGGCAGCAGCTACCCAAAACACTCCACAGTATGAATGCTTACCTGGGGTAAGTAAGGACACACATACAGTATGTACACTTGAAATCTATGCTTCCTGTGGTTGGATGGATGGATTGAATTGATCATACTGGTTATTAAAACACATAAAATATTATATTATATATAATAATATAATATAATATAATATAATATAATTAAGCAATATATCACGAGAGCAAGTGTGTTGTGATGAATATATCACACTGATAAGCTGTTATCCCACGAGGCCGCAGGCCGAGTGGGATAACAGCTTATCAGTGTGATATATTTCACAACACACGCTGCTCGAGTGCTATATTGCTTTTATAAAAGGGTTCCAAGTATAATAATATAATAATAATAACACTATAAGTCCGACTGGCATTTTATTCTGATAGTCAGTTGAAACACTACTGAAGGCGGGACCTCTAGCAAGAAGATAGACGTTGATTGATTTGATTGGATCGTTCTGGAGACTGAAGTCGACATTGGCCAATCCTGGCGCTTGCTGAGAGCAAAGCCCGACCAGGGGCCGGTTGCACCAATGGCGGCGATTGAGCCAGAAAGACAGTCTGAATGAAATTGAATGTAACGTTCCCAATTCTATGTATTAACTTCTAAAAAACTAACGGCAACATTTTGGAAGGCTAAGCCACACAACTAGTTAGTTATAATCTAACGTCGTGCTTTCAAAGACAGCGAACTGGCGATGTTACGACGAACACGGCTCAGTTGACCGCAGTTACGACGATGACGGTCAAAAAGGTCTCCGCGGAGATCTCTGTTACAGGCAGTTAAGACCAGTGTAAGACCAGTTGGTGCAACCGGCCCCAGAGCCGTATGCCGACACCAAGTAACGTACTTTTAGTAAGAGAGTTGCGCCATCATGCGTCCATAATGACTCATTGTACAAAGACTTGAAGGACTAGTGACCCTCCATACAGCAGATCAGGAGAAAGCTGTTTGGCTCGAGCGCAGTAAGAGAGTTGCCATGGTAACCAATAACCCATGGCCATGGGTTATTGAACTCGGTTACTGGAATTATACAATGGCTGTGAACCAATCAGATTGCTTGATTTGAGGTACCCATTTTATAATATATAATAATATAATGAATATAATACTTATATATATATAATATTTTATATTATAAAATATTGCTAAATCTGCTCTTTGGATCAAACTATCCCAGAGTAATGCTTATTGTTAACAACCAATGACCTAGCTCAAGTCTAGGATAGCTGTATCGGTGGTAGCTGTTAACAATATTTAATGTCGTGTACGCACACAATGAGGCAGTTTATTGTTTATTGTTTATTAAAAGGATCCCCATTAGCTGGACGCCTTGGCGTCGAGCTAGTCTTCCTGGGGTCCATGACAGACAAACATAGAACATTAAAACATTCAAATCATTAGTAAAATCATATCAATACATTAGAAACATTAGAAACATACATTAGAAACATAGCCTACATTAGAAACATCAATACTTTCATAACATTAAAATTACATTAAAATATAGCAGTCCTACGGTCATGTCAAAACATTCATAATCAAAACACTGGAAACAATTGCTACCACATATTTGGTTGGTCCTGCAGGTGTGATCGTAGGCTTCTCTTAAAGCAAGCCAGTCCACTGATTAAAGAAATGTTTCCTGGAAGATTATTCCACATCTTCACAGCCCTATAATTTAAAGCTCTTTTTAAGCTGTTTGACCTTGGAAGGGGAAGGGTCATCTGCCCCCTGCTGGCCGCTCTAGTAGCGTGCAGGTGAGTCTCAGCACTGTAGACAATTGTTCTAGAAATAAATCCAGGTATCTGAGTGTTGATGACTTTGTGAAAAAACACAAGTGTGTTGGATGTCAGTCTTTTCTCCACACAAAACCATCTTAGCTTTCTATGCATTTCGGCAACATTGCAAACATTTGCAACATTGCAAAGCCAAAAGTTATTATGCAGAGATTTTTGAGCTTTAACAACTCAAGGATCACTGCTGCACTAGGTGAGAGTCCAGTAGGTTGTGTCAGCAACACACCATGCGATAGACAGTGGTGGTGACCTTTGACCTTTGTGTTGTTGGTGGTTGCCTTTGTAGGGCAGCAGAAAGAGTGAGGTGGTTCATGTGAAGATGAATGGCTGCAGAACAACAGTGTGTGCAACACCACTGTCACACTGATAATAGAAAGTACACACACACACACACACACACACACACACACACACACACACACACACACAGTGAAACGCGCATAACTAGGGCTGGGTATCGCCACTGACTTCCCGATACGATACGATTCCGATACACAAGGTCCCAAGTCCATACGATTTCCGATACGATTCGATATCGATATTTTAGTTACAATACCAGTTTTGCTTTGATAATGGAAGAGATTCTCAAAGAACTAATGCTGTAAATTGTACAAGGAACCCTCTAACCTGGTGCAGTATTAAAAAATATTCATATTTACATTAAAAATTGACCATAAAGCAGGCAGTTACATCATGTCATTCTTTTTTATTTAAACATCACCAACATAGTCATTCAACATCTTATCTTTCTTTACAGTCTTCTGTCTCTCTTTCTTTACAGTCTCCTGTGAGAAGCCAAACACATTTAGATTTCCACTATACAACAGAATCATTGAACAGCAGCATGTTGTAAACCGTGTTCAACCTGGTTTTAACACGTATTACCAGCGTGCTCAGTGTGTAAACAACAACTCAAAGAGAGTGGGACAGGATCTACTTCTCTGTCATCCTGTGCCTTCTCAGCTGCACTTCCTGCTGGTACCGCTGCTTTGGGCTTGTAGGCTGCTGGACCCAGGAGAGACATCAGTGCACAAGAAGGCTCCTTCCATCTCTTTGGTGGAGGAGGATCAGCAGCAGCATCCACTTCAACAGGACCAAGGGAGTCGTCTTCCTGCTGTACACGCAAAGCAGCTCCATCACCATCAGCTTGTTGCTGTTGAAAGATCAAATAAATATTCATGATCAGGATCATAAATAAGCCACCATATACAAATACTGTAGTGGAGAGGAACACTCGGTTATTTCTATAACTTACATTAGATGCCTCCACTTGCTCCAGGCGAGCAGCTTCTCCAAGGTGTCATCAGGGACAAGATCGGACAAGAAGGGCAGAGCTTTGAAGCGAGGATCTAAAGCTGATGCTTCATACAGCGACTCTTTCAGTGCCACATATCTTTAAAAAGAGATTTCATATAATTAAATCACTTATACATCATTGATTCATTACATTGGCTATACATTAGGGGTGTCACGATACACTAATTTCACGATACGATACAATACACGATATTGGGTTCACGATTACGATACAATACGATATTTAAACTTTTTTTTTTTAACAAAAGTAAATAATTTTTATGTATTTATTTATCATTTATTTAACCATGTGAGTCCCGTTGAAATCGAAACCTCTTTTCAAGGGAGCCCTGGGAAAATACTGGAAAAATAGTCTTTCATTTGAAATACACAAAATACAAAACAAATGCTGTTTTTGGAAATTGTTATTATAATAACTAGAAAACAACATGGAAGATAATGCTTCTCTTGCAATAGAATGTGTCACACTGTCACAAACTAAATGTTTGTTGCATGGTGAAAGAAAAATAAAGTATACAATCTATTTCTTAAATAACTCATGCTCAATGGTCCCTAAACTTATGTAATTACCCCTTGAGCTGTTTTGCCATGCCAGTAGTAGTCTACCCCCTCACCCTCACTCATGCGTGTTGATTCTGCTAAATTTGTTCTATTATTATTCAGGAGCAATTTTTTTTTTTTTTTTTTTTACGATATAATTTTTTTCTGACGATACGCATATCGTGACGTTTCGATATCGTGATATATCGTGCGACAAAATATCGTGACACCCCTACTATACATACATCAGTGTTTCCCACAGGATTTTGAGTGTTTGCGGTGGGGGACCGCAGACCCCCTAGGGGGGTGCGGTAGCATGCACCCCCGCAAGATTTTTTTTTAACATTTTAAACTAAAATGCATGAATTTGGTGTACTTTGAGAAAGCTTAAGAGCAAAATGAAAAGGCTAGATCTATGAAGAACATGTCATCATTACTGTGCTGTGGGTTTACAATGACAAACTAAATTTCTCCCTATAGGTCAGGGATACTCAACTTGCTTTGCCACTTTCGTGAAATGATAGAAGGCGAGGGGCCAGTTAATAAACAAACAATATACATTTTTCTGTAGCAGATTGTAGGTTTTTGGGGTGTCAGCCGGAGTTTAGGCTGACAATGTTGTGCACACCGGATAGTTAGTTAGGTTAAGTACATACATAAGTGCCTGGGTAGCGAGCAGACGGCAGTATTTGACAATTTAGCAGCTAAATCATAGATTATTGAAAGATATTCCATATTCCAGACTGAAATGCTATAACAGAAGTATTGGCCAGAATGACATGAACATTTGGACACTTATTCAGCGGGTATCTTGCATGTTGCGTTCAGTTTTTTTTTTTTTTGGTCAACATCTTTTTGTGGCGGTCAAAATCCTTTTCACTGATACATACAGCTATACAGTGTGTATACAGTACACACACATGCACAGACACCCCAGTGTATTAACTATTTTAACATTTTATAATACAAAATAGTAACCGAGCACAGGGGTTACAAATTAGTCTTTGCTGGAAACCCATTAGAATCTAATGGGTTTCCAGCAAAGAATAATTTGTAACAGACAATCAGACAATCTAATGATTAGATTGTCTGATGTCTGTATAAACAAAGCTCAATGTATTCGTCTACTACTCTACCCGTCAAAGCTGCTTTGAGATGTGGCGGCGACTTCAGTAGAGCAGCCTCCGCCATGTTTGTTTTTTCAGTCCGAAGCCACAACGAGATCTCGCGAGATCTGGCTGTGATCACGTTGCGCTAAGAACTAAACCACGCGAGACTAACGGGTAAAAAAAAAATACAAAATGAAATAACGTGGTAAAATGCATTTTAAAATATCGATACTGGGATTTATGTATCGATACTTGTTCCTTCACATGAATATTGATTCAATATCGATAGATCGATTTTTTTAACCCAGCCCTACGCATAACTCATTTAACTGTATTTAGCTGAATAATTTCATTTCATATCCTCTGGTTGAAGGTATGCTATCTATGTCACTGCCCCCCACCCCTCCTCTCCCTCTCTATCTCCCATCCTTGTGTGTCTCTGTTCTGTTTGTCTGCTGTCTGTCTCACTGACATCACCCCCCTTAATGTTAACTGTGGAATGTTATCTTTGTCCACTATCTGTGCAACGGCGCCCCCACCCCCCCAGTGTATAAAGCGTTTTTGACTTCTTGAAAAGCACTATATAAGTTTAATTTATTATTATTGTTACTTTCTATCTATGTATCTATCTATCTATCTATCTATCTATCTATCTATCTATCTATCTATCTATCTATCTATCTATCTATCTATCTATCCATCTATCTATCTATCTACCCGCCCTCTCTCTGTGTAAAGTACTGTACTAAACAGTTTAAATGTACCTCTGTGTGTAGTGCTGTTCCTATCCAGTGGTGTCTGGACCTGGGTGCTGACATCGTGGTGACGGGCCGCTGTGTGGACAGTGCCGTAGCTCTGGGACCACTCATGCACACGGTACATCTGATATAGATCTGTGTGTGTGTGTGTGTGTGTGTGTGTGTGTGTGTGTGTGTCAGACGTTTCCCCTCCTCTCGGAACCCGTGCAGCACATGGATTGCAAATTGCAATAGCGTTGTTATCATCTGAAACTGTGAAAAACAGCCACACTGGTGGCAGCCATGTTTTGCCCAAGTGCCCCTGGCACCAGGCGCAGCTGTGACATCATGAGCAGCTGTGACATCATGAGCAGCTGTGACGTCATGAGCAGCTGTGACGTCATGAGCAGCTGTGACATCATGAGCACGCAACAACAAGATGCTCCGCTTCCGCTTCCAAGGCAAAACAAAGCCAAGTTGGCCTCTTCTTATCCGCTGTTATTTATCGGCTAAAATGTCATTATCGGAATAATAAATAATAACCACTTGGGTTTTCCTATGAAGACGTGGAAGTAATCCTGAAAGCTGTAGTTCCTCGAATGGCCACTTAGGCAGGGCCCGGAAGTGACGTCATTCCCGTTCACCCCCATGTTAAAATGCCTCACTTTAACAGTGATGAAGCATCTTTACAGCCTGGACTGGTCTATATAGCTAATTTCACCTTTTCATAACAACTGTAGGGGGGTATTTTTTTTATATAACTTGCCTGTTTAGAGTAAAATAGATGATAGAAAGTGGGGTGATTGACAGGTCGCCTGTCCAGTGATCGCGTAGCTTGCCGTCACGGACCAATAGCAAGCAGAGCTGCAGCTCTGGGAAACCTGCCATCTCACGTGAGCTGTGTAAGGACCCCAAGATGGCAACAGACAACAATTTGCTGCAAACGCGAGTCCAAAAAATAGTGGATGGCTCTCATGGAGCGACGACTCTATCCATGAATATTATTATCCGGGGCGTACGAGCAGGCGAGAAGAAAGAGGGGAGCAGACAGAGGGGCAAGCAGCAAGACAGCGAAGCTCGCGCTGTGTCACCCCCATGGATAATTTCCCCTCTCTCATCAACAGCGCTGTGCTGGAGACTCTTCCATGTCCCAAAAGTGAAAGGAAGAAGTGGCCAAAACTATCCATCAATCAGCTAAATATATAGAGTCATTTCCATGTTGCCAGACACTATTGACAGTTTGAGCCTCCCAGCCGGCAAAACAAGCAGTTTTATTAGCGAACGTGTATTGACGATGCGGTGCAGGATTGCCCTGTGTAGTACACTGTGTAGTTGTTTGAGCACATTGCTCCAGCTGTAAACAAAGCTATCTCGGTGAGTACTCGACCAAAAAAACAAAATTCTCCTTTAATCAATTACAGGTGGTGTCGTTCTCGACGGATACAAAAAAAAAATGCTAATAAACTTAAATAATAAAAAGCCAAACACACTTTGGGGGCAGTTATTATACCTGGGCCCATGTAAAGTCTACAGTATGTGTGGGAAACACACTAGTCAACTTTAATCAAATAAAATATAATCCCCCCCTCCCCCCCCACAACAAAATTGCGGCTAGTGAAAATGCTGAGTGGCTAGTAACTTAGCAAAAACACTAGCCACAGTGGCTGGTGAGGACAAAAGTTCATGTCAAGCCTGGTGCGTGTGCAAGCTGGTGGAGGAAGCGTCTGTGTTTAGGAACATGTGGATATAAGTCGTCTGGCTTTATTTCTCTGTTGCAGTTTGGATGGCAGAGGGATGACTATGACCTACTTGCAGCAGGGAGGTACGCGCACACACACACACACACACACACACACACACACACACCTTACATACTCCTTCCTACCACCTCACACACTCTCCCATTTATGCACCACGTTAAATATGTTTGTTAAAGTAGTTTTATTCTGATTTAACGTGTGTGTGCGTGTGTGTGTGTGTGTGTGTGTGGTCTCAGTCTTGCAGGCCACCTGATAGAGTGTGGAGCCCAGAGTACCGGTGGAATATTCACAGACTGGCATACAGTTCCTGACTGGTAATAATCCTGAAATACTACAATACACCATACACCGACTATTAGGGATGGGTACCGTTCACATTTGAACCGATACCGGTATGATACCGGTACCTGGAATTCGGTACGGTACCCAAAACGGTACCATTTTCGGTACTGTAGTTTAATTCAATGCTGAGTCCTGGAATGAAATGAATGAAGTCGGCAATACCAAGCTCTTGAACATAATCATTTATTCAAGCACAGCAAATGGCATTTAACACAAGAGCCTGCAGTGCTCTTGGAGAAGGACCAAGTCAAAATGTCGTTCTGCCCATTCGACAGAGGACCAGCAGTTTTATAGGCTGTCACAGTAGAATAGTGTTTGCCTGTAATATGACCATCCCCTTGCATTCCAATTCATCGGAGCTCCTTGAAACTTTGGGACTCTTAGGGTCGCCTTGAAACCTTCTTAACTAACTAACTTTACCAGCTGTCAATAAATGGTCTCCCTCCAATGTCTGGAGGGTGCTTCGACGCCAGCCTAGACAGCTTCTCCTCATCCATCAAAACATCTTCCTTCAAGATAACAAACCACCATCTGGAAATTGTCCTGACCGTGCAGTGGGCTCCCATCCTGGCTGACCTGCTCAGATTACTGAGAGCAGAGGTCACTGAGGTTAGCCCCCGCTCCTCCTGGTGAGAACATTCCTGCAGTGGTCAAGAGTGCTTTCTGGCCTTCCAGTCAAATGAGAATAGTAACTATATTTCACATATAGTCATACTTTAAGATATTACAATTAGTATGGAATTTACCGCAGTACTTTACATGCTCTAATAACAAAAAAATTACAGTCTAAAAAAAAAAGAAATCCAAACTTCTCAGAGAGAGCGGTCGGATCACTAAAGCCTTCATATCTCAGGCTCTGTAGCACATAGAAACATAAAATAAAAAGCATTTGAGAGCTTAACCCTTTGGCTTTTCGTATTATATTTGCTCTAATGTTCATTAAAAATAATTTTTTATCTTTAACGCCAAAAAATAAAAATAAAAATATTCTAATGCATTTTAAGAAATGTTAATAAAGATTACGGCAAATGTAACCCTTCCAAATAAAAAGCCCCAGGTTTAAACTCTCAAATGCTTTTTATTTCATGTTGATAGCTACTATACAGGCTGAGGAAATACGTTCTGTTGAACCCTTGACAATTACTGCAGCAAGAGTAACGTTAGCGATCTCTGTTTTGCAGTCGAAGACAGTGAAAAGCCCCGTTATCTAACAACCACAACGGTAGTGAAACAACTTATCCAGCTAACGCTAGCTAATTAAATAACGTTACCTGATGTTGTAGAAGTCGATGCCTCTCTCAACGTTACAGCTGAGGAGGTGCTGCTAATGTTAGCTGCGGTGCGGTATCTGCTTCATTCACCCTCAGCCTATCTAAGACGTTACAGCAAGCGCATCGATTTGGGTAGGGTTGCTTGGGACAAGTCACAACCAACATTTCAGGGTGTCCAATTGTCCCTACCAACTTTTAAGCAACCTTATTTGCATTATCTTTGGAGTGCAGTTATATAGGTCATTTAGATTGTCTTCCCATATTTTGCAAGGATAGAATTGACCCGACCATTATTGAGTGTAATTAGTTTGCAATATGTTCAAAGTTACATTTACCCCTGTTTTTCACAACTGAATGGGCCAGTCCAATTTTTTCCCCCAAAACTCACGTTTGATTGGCTCATTTGGCTGATGACCAAACAAACGCCCACCCACACACATGGCTCTGACACACTAACATGCCGACATGCCGCCGCCGCCTCCTCCTCCTCCTCCCGCTCGAAAAAGAGGGACATCAGAAGCTATTGCAGCCTGCAGCCTGCAGCAACTGTAAGTAACGTCGTTACGTTAGGTTAGCAAAACGAGACGTCATTGTTGTGGAGGTGGAGGAACACACCACTAATTGTATTACTGAAAGTCCGACGCGCATCACGCATCGCATTTGTGCCCCAAGCTGTCAAACTGTTGAATCAGGCTAGAGGCTGTAGATAGGGACTTAGAGTGGAGAGACGGAGCAGCAACCAAGAGAGAGAGAGAGTGAAGGGACACAGCAGAGAGAGAGTGGAGAGATGGAGCAGCAGCAACCAAGAGAGAGAGAGAGTGAAGGGACACGGCAGAGAGAGAGTGAAGAGAAAGAATACTATAGAACAGAAAGTTGTAATAGGCTCAATGTTGTGTATATTTTGTTGAAATATAATGATGGATATGAAAATGCACTTTCTGTTTCACTGTAATATTACTGGTAAGTGAAAGTTAGTATAAGTCAGTGCACATTCTTTTATGCATGGTGTGTGGGTTTCAGTGGCAATGTTTTCTTTCCAAACCGGCTGTTTGTGAAAGAACATGATTAGATGGCTAAACCTACAGTTTGTGTTTGTTAGTTACAATTATGCTGACAGGACACATAAATATGGCTAAAAAAGGTTAAAAGAAACCTAATTTTTTTTATTTAAAATTAGATATTCCTCTAAATATGGCTAAAAAAGGTTAAAAAAAAAAGCTCAATTTTTTTCCGGCGGCGCCCGTCCTCGACCCTACCAACTTTGAGACCAAAACGACGCCCTTGCGTTACAGTCTTCAGCATTTAGCTAAATACATGTGTTTGACCATGCTTCCTCAAGTTTGAGGTTTTTCCCTGGCCAGCTTTGCAATTCACATCACAAATGTTACAACCAGTGTTGTCTGAGTCTATAAAGTGTAGCCACATTTTCGGCTGACCTGTTTGTTGATGTTTCAGGTAGAGTGACGTACTGACGTAACGCGCTCTCGCGTGTTGCCTTAAGGTTCCGTCGGAATTTCTAGTTTACCCACTCTCTTCTATTACTCAGATGCGTTCAAGTACCGAAATTAGGTACCGTCTGATTTCATGTGAACTGATACTCGGTAGTACCGCCCCCTTTCGGTCGGTGCCTGTAAAAGTACCGAGTTCGGTACCCATCCCTACCGACTATACACACCCAGTCAATAGTCTGCACCCACTACAATACAGCATGCACTGGGTATACACGCCCAGGCGATAGTCTTCTCCCCACTACAATACACCGGCTATACACACCCAGTCAATAGTCTGCACCCACTACAATACACCATACACTGGCTATTCACACCCAGTCAATAGTCTGCACTCACTACAATACACCATACATTGGCTATTCACACCCGGTCAATAGTCTGCTCCTACTACAATACAGCATGCACTGGTTATTCACACCCAGTTAATAGTCTGCACCCACCCTGCTTAAATGCTTGAAATGTGTTTCTTAGACAAATATAAACTGTGAAGTAGATCCGGTGTGAATTTATTTTCAAAGCCTTTGACTTTCCATCAAGGCAAAGGGTGGTTACTTTAAAGAATCTAGGGTGTGTTCACACTCAGTCCCTTCCAGCCCTCCAAGTTAACTCAGACCTCTTGTCAGCATTTTGTGTGCATTATGTGAACACTCCAACAGTTCACTTCCAAGTCCCCGTTGTGGTTTCACTTCACCTGTGCAGTGTGAACACAAAGCACTCCAGGTTCACTTATCTCCTTTTTGGTTCTCTCCTAGTAACAACTTCAGTGTAACGCCTGAGTTCTACCTCTTATGCCTATGTGGTATTTGCTGTTTACTGTTACCAACTCTGTTTTGGTAACTGAACTTAAAGGCCCATTATGTAAGATTTTGCCCACTAGATGTCACACTGGAGCTGTAACATCAGAACGTGAACACAGTCTATAAAACACTGGCATGGGAGATACGGCGTCCCATGCCACCGTAAACACTTGCATTGCTCTGATATAGCGTCTGCCATCTACACTATGCAACTCAAAACACTCGTCTGCCATCTACACTATGCAACTCAAAACACTCGTCTGCCATCTACACTATGCAACCCAAAACACTCATCTGTCATCTACACTATGCAACCCAAAACACTCATCTGTCATCTACACTATGCAACCCAAAACACTCATCTGTCATCTACACTATGCAACCCAAAACACTCGTCTGCCATCTACACTATGCAACCCAAAACACTCATCTGTCATCTACACTATGCAACCCAAAACACTCATCTGTCATCTACACTATGCAACCCAAAACACTCATCTGCCATCTACACTATGCAACCCAAAACACTCATCTGTCATCTACACTATGCAACCCAAAACACTCATCTGTCATCTACACTATGCAACCCAAAACACTCATCTGCCATCTACACTATGCAACCCAAAACACTCATCTGCCATCTACACTATGCAACCCAAAACACTCGTCTGTCATCTACACTATGCAACCCAAAACACTCATCTGTCATCTACACTATGCAACCCAAAACACTCATCTGCCATCTACACTATGCAACCCAAAACACTCGTGTGCCATCTACACTATGCAACCCAAAACACTCATCTGTCATCTACACTATGCAACCCAAAACACTCGTCTGTCATCTACACTATGCAACCCAAAACACTCATCTGCCATCTACACTATGCAACCCAAAACACTCGTCTGTCATCTACACAAAACACTCATCTGTCATCTACACTATGCAACCCAAAACACTCATCTGCCATCTACACTATGCAACCCAAATCACTCGTCTGCCATCTACACTATGCAACCCAAAACACTTGTCTGCCATCTACACTATGCAACCCAAAACACTTGTCTGTCATCTACACTATGCAACCCAAAACACTCGTCTGCCATCTACACTATGCAACCCAAAACACTCATCTGTCATCTACACTATGCAACCCAAAACACTCGTCTGTCATCTACACTATGCAACCCAAATCACTCGTCTGCCATCTACACTATGCAACCCAAATCACTCGTCTGCCATCTACACTATGCAACCCAAAACACTCATCTGCCATCTACACTATTCAACCCAAAACACTCGTCTGTCATCTACACTATGCAACCCAAAACACTCATCTGTCATCTACACTATGCAACCCAAAACACTCGTCTGCCATCTACACTATGCAACCCAAAACACTCGTCTGTCATCTACACTATGCAACCCAAAACACTCGTCTGTCATCTACACTATGCAACCCAAAACACTCGTCTGTCATCTACACTATGCATCCCAAAACACTCATCTGCCATCTACACTATGCAACCCAAAACACTCGTCTGCCATCTACACTATGCATCCCAAAACACTCATCTGTCATCTACACTATGCATCCCAAAACACTCATCTGTCATCTACACTATGCATCCCAAAACACTCATCTGCCATCTACACTATGCATCCCAAAACACTCATCTGTCATCTACACTATGCATCCCAAAACACTCATCTGCCATCTACACTATGCAACCCAAAACACTCGTCTGTCATCTACACTATGCAACCCAAAACACTCGTCTGTCATCTACACTATGCAACCCAAAACACTCATCTGTCATCTACACTATGCAACCCAAAACACTCATCTGTCATCTACACTATGCAACCCAAAACACTCATCTGTCATCTACACTATGCAACCCAAAACACTCGTCTGTCATCTACACTATGCAACCCAAAACACTCGTCTGCCATCTACACTATGCAACCCAAATCACTCGTCTGCCATCTACACTATGCAACCCAAAACACTCGTCTGCCATCTACACTATGCAACCCAAATCACTCGTCTGCCATCTACACTATGCAACCCAAAACACTCGTCTGTCATCTACACTATGCAACCCAAAACACTTGTCTGCCATCTACACTATGCAACCCAAAACACTTGTCTGTCATCTACACTATGCAACCCAAAACACTCGTCTGCCATCTACACTATGCAACCCAAAACACTCATCTGTCATCTACACTATGCAACCCAAAACACTCGTCTGTCATCTACACTATGCAACCCAAATCACTCGTCTGCCATCTACACTATGCAACCCAAATCACTCGTCTGCCATCTACACTATGCAACCCAAAACACTCATCTGCCATCTACACTATTCAACCCAAAACACTCGTCTGTCATCTACACTATGCAACCCAAAACACTCATCTGTCATCTACACTATGCAACCCAAAACACTCGTCTGCCATCTACACTATGCAACCCAAAACACTCGTCTGTCATCTACACTATGCAACCCAAAACACTCGTCTGTCATCTACACTATGCAACCCAAAACACTCGTCTGTCATCTACACTATGCATCCCAAAACACTCATCTGCCATCTACACTATGCAACCCAAAACACTCGTCTGCCATCTACACTATGCATCCCAAAACACTCATCTGTCATCTACACTATGCATCCCAAAACACTCATCTGTCATCTACACTATGCATCCCAAAACACTCATCTGCCATCTACACTATGCATCCCAAAACACTCATCTGTCATCTACACTATGCATCCCAAAACACTCATCTGCCATCTACACTATGCAACCCAAAACACTCGTCTGTCATCTACACTATGCAACCCAAAACACTCGTCTGTCATCTACACTATGCAACCCAAAACACTCATCTGTCATCTACACTATGCAACCCAAAACACTCATCTGTCATCTACACTATGCAACCCAAAACACTCATCTGTCATCTACACTATGCAACCCAAAACACTCGTCTGTCATCTACACTATGCAACCCAAAACACTTGTCTGCCATCTACACTATGCAACCCAAATCACTCGTCTGCCATCTACACTATGCAACCCAAAACACTCGTCTGCCATCTACACTATGCAACCCAAATCACTCGTCTGCCATCTACACTATGCAACCCAAAACACTCGTCTGTCATCTACACTATGCAACCCAAAACACTCGTCTGTCATCTACACTATGCAACCCAAAACACTCGTCTGTCATCTACACTATGCAACCCAAAACACTCATCTGCCATCTACACTATGCAACCCAAAACACTCGTCTGTCATCTACACTATGCAACCCAAAACACTCGTCTGTCATCTACACTATGCAACCCAAAACACTCATCTGCCATCTACACTATACAACCCAAAACACTCGTCTGTCATCTACACTATGCAACCCAAAACACTCGTCTGTCATCTACACTATGCAACCCAAAACACTCGTCTGTCATCTACACTATGCAACCCAAAACACTCGTCTGTCATCTACACTATGCAACCCAAAACACTCGTCTGTCATCTACACTATGCAACCCAAAACACTCATCTGCCATCTACACTATGCAACCCAAAACACTTGTCTGCCATCTACACTATGCATCCCAAAACACTCGTCTGTCATCTACACTATGCAACCCGAAACACTCATCTGCCATCTACACTATGATGGAGGTAGTAGTACATTAGGTGGCAAGTGGGTATGTATGATAAAATCTACATGTGAGAGAGAAATTGTATTGAGAGTTTGTGTGAGCGCAACCATACAGACAGTGGCATTGGGTAAGTTCTTGTGGCAGTTATTGTAAAATAACAAGATGAATCAAGGAGGAATGTCAATGTGTGAATATTGTGTAAGAATAACACTGACATGAGCCTACACAAACTACCAGTAACAGAGTCACAGATCAGCCATCCTTGGGGAATGAGGAGAGCAATGGTGAGACTGAAGGGCTCAGATGGTATATATCAGCTGCAGCAGCCAATCAGGTGGTGTATAGCAGCTGCAGCAGCCAATCAGCAGCCAGCCCTCCTGACATCCCAGGTAGCACACACCTGTAGCTCATCACCCACTCAACACACTCTGCCACACACAATGTGCGCGTCCTATTCACATAGGCTAGAAGCGCCTGTACGGGGCAAAGCGCCTGGAGTCTCCTCTCCTCCAACGGATCCGAGGAAGGAGGGTTAAACGCCACCAGGTCTATGGTCATAGACCTGAACCCGGCCCTAATGTTCTTGGGCTGGTAAGTGGGGTTGGGGCGAAGCGTGACCGTGCGCTCATCATCAGAGAACACCATGCATGACTGTTGCACCGACAGGGCAATCAAGTCACCAACTCTCTTGCCGGAAGACAAAGCTAGCAGCAATGCCGTCTTCAGCGAAAGGTGTTTCAGACTGATTGTGTCAACTGGTTCGAAGGGAGGTCCCGAGAGACCCTCCAACACCGTAACCTAATCCAATTTAGGGAAGACGCTCCTCGTATGGGGGCGAAGCTTGCGGACGCCCTTCATAAAGCGGGAAACCAAAGACAGGCTTCCCACTGTCTTGCCCTCAATTTCCATGTGGCAGGCAGAGCTTGCGGCCACGTATACTTTGAGGGACTGTGACGACTGGCCCACTTCATACAGGCCTTAGAGGAAGCAGAGAATGGGTTGGATGCCACAATACACTGGATCCAGGTCCCTTTCCACACACCAGCGTGCGAAGGACTGCCACTTGTGAGCATACTGCACGTGAGTGGAGCTAGCTCTAGCGCTCTGTATGGTCTGTACCACGTTTGCCGGTAGGCCCTGGGCTAACAGCCGTTCCCGTTCAGGAAGCAGGCTGCCAACTTCCACTTGTGTGGGAAAGGGTGGAGAATCTCCCCGCCCGCCTGCGACAGTAGGTCCACTCGACGTGGCAACAGCCACGGAGCCTCCCGCGCCAGAGCAATCAGGTCCGCGAACCAAATCTGCGACGGCCAATGTGGGGCTACCAGAATGAGCTGCAGGCCCTGCTGCCTCACCCTGGCCAACACCTGTGGGATCAGGGGGATTGGGGGGAACGCGTAGAGGGCCTCCCTTGGCCCAGCGGTGGGTTGTCCCCGAGGACAGAGAACCACTGGGGGCAATGGTGTGCGAGCCGCGATGCGAAGAGATCGACACCGGCTCGACCAAACTTGGCCCAAATTTGTTCCACCACCTGTGGGTGGAAAACCCATTCCGAGTTGTGCAGGTTGCCCCCAACAAGTCTGCGCCCAGGTTGAGGTGGCCCCGAATGTGGGCCACCGACAGGGAGAGCAGGTGAACACGAGCCCACTCGTGGATGTCCCTCGCTAGTCCGTTCAAGGCCTGCGACCGGACACCGCCCTGGCGATTGATATATGCCACCGTGGCCGTGTTGTCCGAGCGTATCAGTATATGGTGACCCAATATCTGATGCTGGAAGTGGTGGAGGGCTAGGCGAACCGCCTCCAATTCTAACACGTTTATGTGGCGAAGCTCGTGGGCTTGCCACTGCCCGTTTGTTGCCTGACCTTCGAACACTGCACCCCAACCCCATAGGGAGGCGTCCGTTCGAATGACATGCCTGAGCGGGACCGGTCCCATCCGTGCCCCCTCTGAGAGCCAATGGCGGTCCGTCCATATGGCCAAGGCTTGACGAGCACGATCCGACAGCGTAAGAATGCGGGATCGATGTTTCGCAGGGTCCAGGCGATGACTCAGGAACCACCTCTGGAAGGACTGCATGTGTAGCAGCCCGAGGGGAATGGCGGCGGATGCCGCAGCCATAAGTCCCAGGATCACTGAGCACTGGTGGACAGAGATCACGTGAGCGCGATGCCAAATCCGGGCAGTCCTCAAAAGGTGATTCAGTCTCTCTGTGGAAAGACGAGCCCGCATGGAAAGAGAGTCCAGCTCCAGACTCAAGAAGATCGTGCCATGTTTCGGGACGAGCGAGCTCTTGCGCCAGTTTATGAGAAACCCCATCGTCGAGATAGACATAGATGCAGATCCCCTTCTCGCGAAGGGGGGCCAGCGCTGTGTTCACGCAGACGGTGAAGGTCCTTGGACTCAAGGACAGAGCGAAGGGGAGGACGCAGTACTCGTAAGCCACTCCCAGGAAGGAAAACCGAAGGTATTTCCTGTCTTTCCACGATAGGAACGTGGAAGAAGGCGTCTTTTAAGTCGACGGATGTAAAGAAATCCCCAGGCCTGATCGATTTGAACAGCCTGGGAAGCGTCAACATGCGGAAGGGCACCTTCCTCAGCGTCAAGTTGAGGAGCAGGAGGTCCAGAATGGGCCGCATGGATCCGTCCTTCTTGGGTACTATGAAGTACCTGTGGTACAACCCCGAGTGCTTGTCCGGGCCTGACACGGGGCGTATCGCGCCCTTTGCCAGGAGCGAGGAGACTTCCCTGCTGAGGACAGCCATGGAACCCTCATCCGCCGGTCCCGAAATGGGGATACCGTTGAAGGGAGAAGGGGGGCGAGCGAACTACAGCGAGTAGCCCTTTGCCAGAGTTCGAAGCACCCAAGGTGTGGGAGAACAGAGCCTCTTCCAAGTGGGGAGATTGCTCGACAGGGCAGGCTTGGCGCCTTGGAGCAGGGGTACCGTGTTAGACCCTGCCGCCCCGTTCCGCGGTGGACCCGGAAGGGCGGCTGTTGAGGCCGAGGCCTCCTGAGAAAGGCCGAGCCCGGGAGTTAATGTGTTAATAAAGATTACGGCAAATGTAACCCTTCCAAATAAAAAGCCCCAGGTTTAAACTCTCAAATGCTTTTTATTTCATGTTGATAGCTACTATACAGGCTGAGGAAATACGTTCTGTTGAACCCTTGACAATTACTGCAGCAATAGTAACGTTAGCGATCTCTGTTTTGCAGTCGAAGACAGTGAAAAGCCCCGTTATCTAACAACCACAACGGTAGTGAAACAACTTATCCAGCTAACGCTAGCTAATTAAATAACGTTACCTGATGTTGTAGAAGTCGATGCCTCTCTCAACGTTACAGCTGAGGAGGTGCTGCTAATGTTAGCTGCGGTGCGGTATCTGCTTCATTCACCCTCAGCCTATCTAAGACGTTACAGCAAGCGCGTCGATTTGGGTAGGGTTGCTTGGGACAAGTCACAACCAACATTTCAGGGTGTCCAATTGTCCCTACCAACTTTTAAGCAACCTTATTTGCATTATCTTTGGAGTGCAGTTATATAGGTCATTTAGATTGTCTTCCCATATTTTGCAAGGATAGAATTGACCCGACCATTATTGAGTGAAATTAGTTTGCAATATGTTCAAAGTTACATTTACCCCTGTTTTTCACAACTGAATGGGCCAGTCCAATTTTTTCCCCCAAAACTCACGTTTGATTGGCTCATTTGGCTGATGACCAAACAAACGCCCACCCACACACATGGCTCTGACACACTAACATGCCGACATGCCGCCGCCGCCTCCTCCTCCTCCTCCCGCTCGAAAAAGAGGGACATCAGAAGCTATTGCAGCCTGCAGCCTGCAGCAACTGTAAGTAACGTCGTTACGTTAGGTTAGCAAAACGAGACGTCATTGTTGTGGAGGTGGAGGAACACACCACTAATTGTATTACTGAAAGTCCGACGCGCATCACGCATCGCATTTGTGCCCCAAGCTGTCAAACTGTTGAATCAGGCTAGAGGCTGTAGATAGGGACTTAGAGTGGAGAGACGGAGCAGCAACCAAGAGAGAGAGAGAGTGAAGGGACACAGCAGAGAGAGAGTGGAGAGATGGAGCAGCAGCAACCAAGAGAGAGAGAGAGTGAAGGGACACGGCAGAGAGAGAGTGAAGAGAAAGAATACTATAGAACAGAAAGTTGTAATAGGCTCAATGTTGTGTATATTTTGTTGAAATATAATGATGGATATGAAAATGCACTTTCTGTTTCACTGTAATATTACTGGTAAGTGAAAGTTAGTATAAGTCAGTGTGTAACCCAGGTTACCAGAACCGTTTAATGTGTCTTAATATAATAAATTATACTGTGAATATAACATAATATAAACAGTGAATATAATGGGAGGACTCTTATTTTGAATGCACATCAGAAGGTGAAAAGATGAATTTGGTTGGAGGACTCTTATTTTGAAAGTACATCAGACACTACGCAGCATCCGCCAGTCTAGCTGAAGTGACGGTGAAAATACCTAGCGCTTCCCTTTTCCTACCTGAACGAATATCAAACAAGACGTGTGTTGACACCGGAGAACAGAAATACGTGTTGAGACATAGAACACAGAGACACGTGTAAGTAAAATATATGTGTGCTTACCGATAATTAACTGTTATCTCTCTGAAACCGTCAGTAAAGAAAATTATTGTCCCCGACCAGATTCACTGATGCTAAATAGCGACCTGTGGTAGTGACCATCACGCTGCCATTTGCCGAAAGCCGATTCTTGGTGAGTTTCTCCCGACATGAAAAAGTGCTATGACAGCTTGCTGTAATGATAATATGAAGCTAGCAGACTGAAAACATGCTGACTCGATGCAATAGTGCTACAAACATTAGCAACACGGATTAGCATCCACCACGCTACCGTGGCTAGCACATTAACGTGCTGAACGTGCAAACCCTCAGCTAACATGGGTGAGAGTCACCCGGTGGTTTTAATGGATGCGTAGAGCAGCCATGACGCATCGCGTGTAGCGTTATTCTTTTGATTACCTCAATCAGTGTTTATTTCTGCAGTGTAAAGCCTGCTAGTGTTAAGCTTATCATTAGCTGTTGCAGTGTGTTTAATGCACACCAGTGGTGATACAGTATACTGTAGCTTTTAGGTCAAGGAAATTGAGTTACTGAAATGAATGCACTTGAACTGATGTCACTTTGTATATTCTGTTAGCCATACTGTAATACTATGTTTCATGTAATTGCTATCTAAAATGTATTTTGATGCTGAATGGAAAAGAAAAGAGAAAATGACATGACAGATGGTTAAAGGAGTGATGACAATTTTATTTGTTATTTGATGTAACGTTTTATTTGGCTTAATGGTTACACATTGCACATTAGAGTCCACACAGGAGAGAAAACATTTATTTTGATCCGTTAAGTGACACTTTTCTTGGTTTTGTGGGTACAAGGCCAGGTCCTTCTTGTTCCCGTTTCCTGTCCGTCCTTGTTGTCAGCGTCTGAATCCACCAGACCCCGGATTCCCCAGCCCGGCTTGCTTCCCGTGGAGAGAGGTGCAGCTGGTTCTTGGGGTGGCGAGCCTAAGCCCTGAACCGGATCGAGAGAAAGGAGAGATGCTCGAATTATCCCTTGTCAACTAAGTGGTAGGACAATCGTATCTATTGCCCCACGGATTTCATGGAGTTTCTAACACAGTGGTAGGACAATCGTATCCATTGCCCCACACATTCAAACCCACGGAGCTTCCATCATAGTGGGAAGACAATATCCCCCTTGCACTTTTCCATTCAAAGGATAACTGTCCGAGTCGAACTGATCTCGTGGATCCGAACTAGAGAACAGAGCACATGTAGAATGTTTTTGTTTTTGTTCTGAATCTAGATAATTGTTTATAATAATTGTGATTTATTTCAATTGTCCATTGTGAGTATTGCTCTGTGTGCATTTGATAGTGCTCACCTGATTTGAACGTGAGTTATTGATTTGTTTTCTAAGTACTTTAATAGAACCTGAACCTTAGCAGTGTTAAACTATATTTTCTATTTTTATATACAGCTGTGTCTTGCTGAAATACACAGTAATGCAACCAGAGCAATACTATGGAATTCCTGAAGGGAACTTGTTCTATTGTCTTTGTTTTCTGGGTAATTGAGTTCTATTGAAGGAACGGTTGTTTTTTGAGGTTGAAGGTCGAATCCAATCGAAATAATAATAACCGGCGACTGTATCTCTGTTGAGTCAGAAGCACTTTAACAGAGGATTTATATGGAATTATAATAAATCAACATAGGAATTAACAAAAATTAATGAGTGCCTGATTAATAACAAAATAGTTTCTTATAAAATAAGAAATAAAAGAGACAGTTACTTACCTGATGTGTGAACATCTGTCGTCGACCCACCGTCGTTGAATGCAAAACCTGAAAGGAAGAGAAATAGTTTAGTGGAAAAAAGAATTGTGTTTGATTATTATTGTTGAACTGATATACTTGAAGGAAGAAAGAATAAGAAGTAACTGAAATACAAGTAAATAAATGTTGTGTTATCTTTAAAACGTACCTGCTGAGTCTGTGTCGTGTTCTGTGTGCTGCCTGGTACCCATTTCTCCCAGAGCGACCTAGAGCTTCTGTGACCCCGGTCCATAGATAAAGGTGATCTACTCTCTCTAACTGAATTAGAGAGGTGTGCTCATTCTGAACCGACACTAGTGTTACATAATTGGCGAGTACAGCCAGGAGAAATTGGGTTTATCGAGCAGCACTGGTGACGACACAGAAATACGCAAACCAAAATGGATTTTATCAAGTCCGCTAATATTACAGTCCAAAACTCTATTATTATTAGTGGGTCTCCTGATGCAGAATCTGACAAGGAATTAGTTAAGCATCTGGAACAATATGGCTCTATCGCTAGGTTCATTAGCATAGATGCACCTAATACAAAGTTTCACGAACACGTAGTAGTTGAATACACTGACGACACAGCAATGCATTCGCTCAAGCCTTTGTTGCCAGGCACATTCCGGCACCAGTGTGAAGGAGGAGCCTGCTACAACCTGAGAGCGCTGGTGGATGTATATGCCCCTGAAGTAAGTGACATCACGACAAAGACCTACATTGAACAGCTGGAGGCAGTTGCACAAGCAACCGGTAAGACGCTGGAAGAAGTCCTTGCAGCAGAACTCTCAAAGCTCAACGCAGCCATCCGTACTGTCACCACCAGTCGGACAGCTCCTGAACCTGAAACAGAACCCACTCAAAGTGTGATAAAGCCAGCACATGTCCCAGCTGACAGTGGTACAATTCCTTCTGAGCCTCAGTCTACGCTAACCTCTCCGAACATCGACCATGACCCAGCAGTCCATTCCTTTCCTCACACAGCTGCTCCACCTCCTAACTGGACTCAAGCACCACCCTCTGTCGCTGCAAATTTGGCCTTTGCTCCAAGGGCTGAAGAAAACTCAAATTCACACTTCTTCACGGGAGTACAGAGCTCTCCCAGTCCCAACTTCAGGCTCACTGATGTCAACCCCCCTGAAATACAAAGAGTCGTGGTCGAACATATTGTAAGAAATGCAGATGTTTCTTCATCAGTTCACTCATCTAACAGACTTCGATCTTTCTCTGGGAAGAGCCCACACCCCAACAGCGAAGTGGATTACGACACTTGGAGAGCAAATGTTGAGCTCATTCTCAAAGATCCAGCCATATCAGATCTACACAGAGTAAGGAAAATACTGGAAAGCCTCCTATCACCAGCAGCTGATGTAGTGAAACAGTTAGGCCCCCACGCTTCTCCCACAGACTACTTGCAGCTGTTGGATTCTGCTTTTGGCACTGTTGATGATGGCGAAGAGCTTTTCGCCAAATTCATGAACACACTTCAGGATGCTGGGGAAAAGCCCTCCCACTACCTGAATCGTCTGCAAGTGATTCTCAGCCAGGCTGTGAAAAGAGGGGGTGTGGCCTCCGCCGAACAGGATGACAACCTCCGGAGGCAGTTTTGTAGAGGTTGCTGGGACAGCACCATGCTTACTGATCTCCATTTGGAACAGAGAAAACA
Organism: Poromitra crassiceps; assembly: GCF_964638095.1. NCBI lineage: Eukaryota > Metazoa > Chordata > Actinopteri > Beryciformes > Melamphaidae > Poromitra > Poromitra crassiceps. The sequence continues at coordinate 9,834,066 of NC_139628.1, forward strand.
CAACCCTCCATCCTTTCCAGAATTGCTCTTACTTCTGCGCACAGAAGAAGACAGACAGGCTGCAAAGGCTGTTCGCATGAGGCAACACCTTGGGGTCCCCAAGCAACGAGCTGCAACACACCTTCAGTGTGCCTGCGTCCAGGAGAAAGAAAAGAGCACAGCCTCACAGCAAAATAACCAGACAGTGGATACACTGTGCGACACCCAGAACCTAAAAAGAGAAGTGGCTGGGCTCCAAAGTCAAATGGCCAACCTGAAAACACAGAACCGCCAGACATCCAGATCCCAGATTAGCCCCTCCCAGTGTGACCCTCTCGTCCAAGACCTACAGAGACAACTAGCCGACCTACAGAGTCAGATAACCGCTCTAAAGTCCCAGACCCCTCCCCCTTCTGCTCCTGCCCAAACAGATTGGCGTGGGGGGCGAAGTGGCTTTTCAGTCTCCACTACAGCCAGAATGCAGAATGGAAGGCCAAGACCCTGGTATTGCTTCCGGTGCGGCCAGGATGGGCACATCGCGCCAAATTGCAGTGAGCCCCCTAATCAAGCCATGGTTGCAGAGAAGAAGCAGCAGTTAATGGAGAAACAACTTCTGTGGGAAGCCCAGAGCCGCTCTTCAAGCACACAGCCTTTAAACTCGAATCAGCTCCAGTCATGGGACTGACGGGAGCTGGAGAACATGAAAGACGTCCCAGTGGCAAGCAAAGGGCTAGCCTGAAGCAAGCCTCTCCTACTGGTTGGGGCCACCTCCCAAAAGGATTGGTAGGGACGAGATGTACTGCTAACATTCTCATAGCAGGGGAAGAATGCAATTCTCTATTGGACACAGGATCTCAAGTGACCACTGTCTCTCAGTCGTTCTACGAACAGAAGTTGAGCTCCCAGACCATCCACTCCTTAGACAACCTGCTCGAAATTGAAGGCGCTAATGGTCAAACCGTCCCCTATCTCGGCTACATTGAGACCAGTATAACCTTCCCAAAGAGTTTCCTGGGCACTGACATTGAGGTACCTACCTTAGCTCTTGTAGTTCCAGACTGCCGTGCAACAGCCCTGTCCCCAGTGCTAATAGGCACGAACACATTGGATGTAATGTACAAGCAATACAGTGAAGCGGACAACACTCGCCATCAGCCTTCTCCATACGGCTACCGGGCAGTGCTGAAAATACTTGTCCTCAGACAAAAACAAGAAACAAATGGCTACCTTGGATCAGTGAGACTACAGGGGAAAGCGTCTGAAATCATCCCAGCAGGACAGAAGGTTGTGATGGAGGGAGTGGCCAATGTTCGGGGTGTGCACACAGAGAAGTGGGCAATGATAGAACCACCATCATCATACTCCCTCCCTGGAGGCATACTAGTCACTTGTAGTCTGCTCACCCTCCCGACCAGAGCTCCCTATCGAGTGCCTGTGGTTCTAACCAATGAAACCGAGCACGACATACGGATACCACCAAGAAGTGTCTTAGCCGAGCTCAGTGCTACGCAGCAAGTACTCTCTGGAGCAGGAGAGACCAAGAGTAAAGATCCATCAACTGACCAGCCAGAACCACCACAAGTCCCTCCAACTGTGTTCAACTTGGCAGACTCCCCGATACCTGCAGAATGGAAAGAGAGGATAGAGCGGAAGTTACAAGCTATGCCAGATGTATTCTCACAACACGACTTGGACTATGGAAGGACTGACAAGGTGAAACACCACATCAACCTTCACGATGAGACCCCCTTCAAGCAGAGAGCTCGGCCCATCCACCCCCAAGATATCCAGGCTGTCCGCAAACATCTCAGAGAGCTGCTGGACGCGGGTATCATCAGGGAATCCGAGTCTTCTTTCTCCTCGCCTATTGTGGTGGTCCGAAAGAAAAATGGTGAAGTACGACTCTGCATCGATTATCGGAGGCTAAACGCTCAGACGGTGAAAGATGCATACGCCCTACCAAACCTTGAAGAGACCTTCACGGCAATGCACGGATCTCAATGGTTCTCCGTCCTGGATCTCAAATCTGGATACTACCAAATAGAGATGGAGGAAGAGGACAAGGCCAAGACTGCCTTTGTGTGCCCATTGGGTTTCTGGGAATTCCAGCGGATGCCTCAAGGAATCACGAATGCCCCCAGCACCTTTCAGAGGCTTATGGAGAAGTGTATGAGCGACATGAACCTGAAAGAGGCCATCGTCTTCTTAGATGACATCATCGTATTCTCAGATACCCTAGAGGAGCACGAAAGGAGATTGCTGCGAGTCCTCGACCGTCTAAGGGAGTACGGCTTGAAGTTGTCTGTGAGCAAGTGCAAGTTCTTTCAGACTTCCGTAAAATACCTGGGACACATTGTGTCGAGAGATGGTGTCAAAACAGATCCTGACAAGATCCGTGCTCTAAAGACCTGGCCTAGCCCGAAGAACTTGAAAGAACTGAGGTCCTTCTTGGGGTTCTCCGGATACTACCGGCGGTTTATCCAGGGGTACTCCGGGGTTGTCAAGCCGCTAACCGACTTAACTGTTGGTTACCCGCCTCTGAGAAAGACCAAGAGACCAAAGAAGAAAACTGGGAACGATCAGCCCCTGCAGTATCATCACCCAAAAGATCTCTTCAATGACCGCTGGACTCCGGCATGCCAGTGTGCCTTCGACACAGTAATCGACAGGCTCACCACTGCCCCAGTACTCGGTTTTGCTAACCCTGCGCTGCCTTACATCTTGCACACAGATGCGAGCACCACTGGCTTAGGAGCTGCACTCTACCAGGACCAGGAAGGACAGATGCGACCCATCGCATTCGCCAGCAGAGGGCTGTCTCACAGCGAAGCCCGCTATCCGGCACACAAGCTGGAGTTTTTAGCCCTGAAGTGGAGTGTGACAGAAAAATTCAGTGACTACCTGTATGGAAATCAGTTCATAGTCATCACCGACAGCAATCCACTGACCTACATACTCACCACAGCCAAGTTGGATGCTACGAGCTATCGGTGGTTGTCTGCGCTGTCTACGTTCACCTTCACACTGCAGTACCGTGCAGGGAGACAAAACCATGATGCTGATGGTCTGTCAAGACGTCCTCATGGTGACCTGATGGATGACCTTGCATCGCAGAAGGAACGTGAACGGATCCACCAATTCACCTCACGTCATGCCGGTGATAGTGAGAATCTCATCCAGGTGGAACCTGAAGTGGTCCAAGCAGTCTGCGGCCGCCATCTACTACGACATGATCCAGACAATGAATCCAGTGACCCCTTCTTTGCATTAGTCGAGTCCCTGGCTATGCATGCAGATGCTGTTCCTGTCATCTTTGGAGAAGAGGAAGGAGCTGAGGGAACGGCCACCATTCAGCACCTGTCCAAGGAGGAGTTGAGAGAAAAGCAGACGGCTGACCCTAGCATCAGAGAGGTCATATTACAACTGGAGACTGGACAGAAACCCCCACCAACTCTGCGACAAGAACTCCCAGAGCTTCCGCTGCTGTTGAGAGAGTTACCTCGTCTGGAGATGAAAGAGAATGTTCTGTATAGGAAGAGGAAAGAGGAAGGACACACAACCTTCCAGCTGGTTCTACCCAAAGAACTGAGACAAACAGCCATGAAAAGCTTACATGATGACATGGGTCACTTAGGGATAGAGAGGACGACTGATCTCCTGCGATCCAGGTTCTACTGGCCAAAGATGGCTGCTGAAGTGGAAGCGAGGGTGAAGACATGCGACCGCTGCATCCGGAGGAAGGCTCCACCTCAGAAGGCCGCACCGCTTGTCAACATCCAAGTCACTCGCCCATTAGAATTGGTCTGTATGGACTTCCTCTCAATTGAACCTGACAGAAGCAACACGACCAATGTCCTGGTGATTACAGACCACTACACTAAATATGCAGTGGCTGTACCCACACCCAACCAGAAAGCTCGTACCGTGGCCAAGTGTCTTTGGGAAAACTTCATCATCCACTACGGTATCCCAGAGCGCTTACACAGTGATCAAGGGCCCGACTTTGAATCAAAGACAATAAAAGAGCTGTGCGAAGTGGCAGGGATTCGGAAGGTCAGGACAACACCTTACCATCCCAGGGGAAACCCTGTCGAAAGATTCAACCGAACACTCCTGAGTATGTTGGGCACTTTAAAAGAGCAAGACAAAGCGCATTGGCGTGATTTTGTACGGCCATTGGTGCATGCCTACAATTGTACCAAAAGTGAAGTCACCGGATTCAGCCCCTACGAGCTAATGTTTGGGAGGCAACCGAGATTGCCCATCGACCTGGCGTTTGGTGTCCCACTCAGAGAGCATTCCCAAACATCCCACTCGGAGTACGTACGCAATTTGAGAGCACACTTGGAGGAGAGCTATAAGCTAGCAACCAGCAATGCCGCCAAAAATGCTGCAAGAAACAAAGTCAGATTTGATCGGCACGTCACAGAGTCCGCACTCGAAGTTGGTGACCGTGTGTTGGTGAGGAGTGTTCGTCTCCGCGGGAAACACAAACTCGCTGATAAGTGGGAGGCTGAGATTCATGTGGTGACCAAACGTGCTGGTGATCTTCCAGTGTACACGGTGAAACCCGAGAACCAAAGTGGACCTCTGAGAACATTACACAGAGACCTCTTGCTCCCTTGCGGATTCCTCCCTTCAATGAATGACTGCTCTCTCCCACCCGAGCCAGTCTCACGCAGAAGGACGCGTCAGAACACGCGCTTGGAATCTGCTGCACGAGATGCAGAGGGAGATGTGGACCACTGTGAGTCAGATGAAGATGTCACTGTGTCCTGGAATGTAGACCCTACGAGGGTGGAAAGTGACTGGCCATCATGCCCAAATGAGCTAAATGGGAATACTCACCTCACAAGGGATCAAGGATTGAACAGAAACTCTCCTGAGTCTCATCCATTCGCATCTCCAGCTGAGCAAATCCCTCAAAGAACAGAAGCAGACCCTCTGGCAGAGTGCTCTGTAGGCGCAGGCGTGACTGAAAAAGAAAACTCACCTGAAGAGGAACCTGAAAAAGAAAACTCACCTGAAGAGGAACCTGAAAAAGAAAACTCACCTGAAGAGGAACCTGAGAAAGAAAACTCACCTGAAATGGGACCTGAAGAAGAGGCTTTATCTGAAGCGGAAGTGGAAGAGGAGGATATGTCTGGAACAAGGTCAGAACAAAGACACGCCACAGGGAGACTTCCCGACCTCCCAGATAATGTGCCCAGTATCATGGAGGAGGCCCTTCCAGTATTCTCTGACATCTCTGACAGCGATGAAGATTCACGGACGGCAGTGAACGAAGCTTCCAAGCCTGGAGTTGCCGAAGACCAAAATGGGGAAGATACTTCTCGCAGACATTCCAGTAGACAAATTGTCCCCCCAGAAAGATTGCACTACACCCAATTAGGGAACCCCCTTGTGTCTATTGTGCAGTCACTCCTTCAAGGTTTAAGTGTGGCTTTCACAGAATCACTACAAGGTCAAACTTACACTGAACACAACTCTGAAAGTACTCCTTCAGTCGTGGTTAAACAGCCGACTAGGTGTAACGAGACGTACACACCTTTGAGAAGGGAGTGTGTAACCCAGGTTACCAGAACCGTTTAATGTGTCTTAATATAATAAATTATACTGTGAATATAACATAATATAAACAGTGAATATAATGGGAGGACTCTTATTTTGAATGCACATCAGAAGGTGAAAAGATGAATTTGGTTGGAGGACTCTTATTTTGAAAGTACATCAGACACTACGCAGCATCCGCCAGTCTAGCTGAAGTGACGGTGAAAATACCTAGCGCTTCCCTTTTCCTACCTGAACGAATATCAAACAAGACGTGTGTTGACACCGGAGAACAGAAATACGTGTTGAGACATAGAACACAGAGACACGTGTAAGTAAAATATATGTGTGCTTACCGATAATTAACTGTTATCTCTCTGAAACCGTCAGTAAAGAAAATTATTGTCCCCGACCAGATTCACTGATGCTAAATAGCGACCTGTGGTAGTGACCATCACGCTGCCATTTGCCGAAAGCCGATTCTTGGTGAGTTTCTCCCGACATGAAAAAGTGCTATGACAGCTTGCTGTAATGATAATATGAAGCTAGCAGACTGAAAACATGCTGACTCGATGCAATAGTGCTACAAACATTAGCAACACGGATTAGCATCCACCACGCTACCGTGGCTAGCACATTAACGTGCTGAACGTGCAAACCCTCAGCTAACATGGGTGAGAGTCACCCGGTGGTTTTAATGGATGCGTAGAGCAGCCATGACGCATCGCGTGTAGCGTTATTCTTTTGATTACCTCAATCAGTGTTTATTTCTGCAGTGTAAAGCCTGCTAGTGTTAAGCTTATCATTAGCTGTTGCAGTGTGTTTAATGCACACCAGTGGTGATACAGTATACTGTAGCTTTTAGGTCAAGGAAATTGAGTTACTGAAATGAATGCACTTGAACTGATGTCACTTTGTATATTCTGTTAGCCATACTGTAATACTATGTTTCATGTAATTGCTATCTAAAATGTATTTTGATGCTGAATGGAAAAGAAAAGAGAAAATGACATGACAGATGGTTAAAGGAGTGATGACAATTTTATTTGTTATTTGATGTAACGTTTTATTTGGCTTAATGGTTACACATTGCACATTAGAGTCCACACAGGAGAGAAAACATTTATTTTGATCCGTTAAGTGACACTTTTCTTGGTTTTGTGGGTACAAGGCCAGGTCCTTCTTGTTCCCGTTTCCTGTCCGTCCTTGTTGTCAGCGTCTGAATCCACCAGACCCCGGATTCCCCAGCCCGGCTTGCTTCCCGTGGAGAGAGGTGCAGCTGGTTCTTGGGGTGGCGAGCCTAAGCCCTGAACCGGATCGAGAGAAAGGAGAGATGCTCGAATTATCCCTTGTCAACTAAGTGGTAGGACAATCGTATCTATTGCCCCACGGATTTCATGGAGTTTCTAACACAGTGGTAGGACAATCGTATCCATTGCCCCACACATTCAAACCCACGGAGCTTCCATCATAGTGGGAAGACAATATCCCCCTTGCACTTTTCCATTCAAAGGATAACTGTCCGAGTCGAACTGATCTCGTGGATCCGAACTAGAGAACAGAGCACATGTAGAATGTTTTTGTTTTTGTTCTGAATCTAGATAATTGTTTATAATAATTGTGATTTATTTCAATTGTCCATTGTGAGTATTGCTCTGTGTGCATTTGATAGTGCTCACCTGATTTGAACGTGAGTTATTGATTTGTTTTCTAAGTACTTTAATAGAACCTGAACCTTAGCAGTGTTAAACTATATTTTCTATTTTTATATACAGCTGTGTCTTGCTGAAATACACAGTAATGCAACCAGAGCAATACTATGGAATTCCTGAAGGGAACTTGTTCTATTGTCTTTGTTTTCTGGGTAATTGAGTTCTATTGAAGGAACGGTTGTTTTTTGAGGTTGAAGGTCGAATCCAATCGAAATAATAATAACCGGCGACTGTATCTCTGTTGAGTCAGAAGCACTTTAACAGAGGATTTATATGGAATTATAATAAATCAACATAGGAATTAACAAAAATTAATGAGTGCCTGATTAATAACAAAATAGTTTCTTATAAAATAAGAAATAAAAGAGACAGTTACTTACCTGATGTGTGAACATCTGTCGTCGACCCACCGTCGTTGAATGCAAAACCTGAAAGGAAGAGAAATAGTTTAGTGGAAAAAAGAATTGTGTTTGATTATTATTGTTGAACTGATATACTTGAAGGAAGAAAGAATAAGAAGTAACTGAAATACAAGTAAATAAATGTTGTGTTATCTTTAAAACGTACCTGCTGAGTCTGTGTCGTGTTCTGTGTGCTGCCTGGTACCCATTTCTCCCAGAGCGACCTAGAGCTTCTGTGACCCCGGTCCATAGATAAAGGTGATCTACTCTCTCTAACTGAATTAGAGAGGTGTGCTCATTCTGAACCGACACTAGTGTTACAAGTGCACATTCTTTTATGCATGGTGTGTGGGTTTCAGTGGCAATGTTTTCTTTCCAAACCGGCTGTTTGTGAAAGAACATGATTAGATGGCTAAACCTACAGTTTGTGTTTGTTAGTTACAATTATGCTGACAGGACACATAAATATGGCTAAAAAAGGTTAAAAGAAACCTAATTTTTTTTATTTAAAATTAGATATTCCTCTAAATATGGCTAAAAAAGGTTAAAAAAAAAAGCTCTAATTTTTTCCGGCGGCGCCCGTCCTCGACCCTACCAACTTTGAGACCAAAACGACGCCCTTGCGTTACAGTCTTCAGCATTTAGCTAAATACATGTGTTTGACCATGCTTCCTCAAGTTTGAGGTTTTTCCCTGGCCAGCTTTGCAATTCACATCACAAATGTTACAACCAGTGTTGTCTGAGTCTATAAAGTGTAGCCACATTTTCGGCTGACCTGTTTGTTGATGTTTCAGGTAGAGTGACGTACTGACGTAACGCGCTCTCGCGTGTTGTCTTAAGGTTCCGTCGGAATTTCTAGTTTACCCACTCTCTTCTATTACTCAGATGCGTTCAAGTACCGAAATTAGGTACCATCTGATTTCATGTGAACTGATACTCGGTAGTACCGCCCCCTTTCGGTCGGTGCCTGTAAAAGTACCGAGTTCGGTACCCATCCCTACCGACTATACACACCCAGTCAATAGTCTGCACCCACTACAATACAGCATGCACTGGGTATACACGCCCAGGCGATAGTCTTCTCCCCACTACAATACACCGGCTATACACACCCAGTCAATAGTCTGCACCCACTACAATACACCATACACTGGCTATTCACACCCAGTCAATAGTCTGCACTCACTACAATACACCATACATTGGCTATTCACACCCGGTCAATAGTCTGCTCCTACTACAATACAGCATGCACTGGTTATTCACACCCAGTTAATAGTCTGCACCCACCCTGCTTAAATGCTTGAAATGTGTTTCTTAGACAAATATAAACTGTGAAGTAGATCCGGTGTGAATTTATTTTCAAAGCCTTTGACTTTCCATCAAGGCAAAGGGTGGTTACTTTAAAGAATCTAGGGTGTGTTCACACTCAGTCCCTTCCAGCCCTCCAAGTTAACTCAGACCTCTTGTCAGCATTTTGTGTGCATTATGTGAACACTCCAACAGTTCACTTCCAAGTCCCCGTTGTGGTTTCACTTCACCTGTGCAGTGTGAACACAAAGCACTCCAGGTTCACTTATCTCCTTTTTGGTTCTCTCCTAGTAACAACTTCAGTGTAACGCCTGAGTTCTACCTCTTATGCCTATGTGGTATTTGCTGTTTACTGTTACCAACTCTGTTTTGGTAACTGAACTTAAAGGCCCATTATGTAAGATTTTGCCCACTAGATGTCACACTGGAGCTGTAACATCAGAACGTGAACACAGTCTATAAAACACTGGCATGGGAGATACGGCGTCCCATGCCACCGTAAACACTTGCATTGCTCTGATATAGCGTCTGCCATCTACACTATGCAACTCAAAACACTCGTCTGCCATCTACACTATGCAACTCAAAACACTCGTCTGCCATCTACACTATGCAACCCAAAACACTCATCTGTCATCTACACTATGCAACCCAAAACACTCATCTGCCATCTACACTATGCAACCCAAAACACTCATCTGCCATCTACACTATGCAACCCAAAACACTCATCTGCCATCTACACTATGCAACCCAAAACACTTGTCTGTCATCTACACTATGCAACCCAAAACACTCATCTGTCATCTACACTATGCAACCCAAAACACTCATCTGCCATCTACACTATGCAACCCAAAACACTCGTCTGCCATCTACACTATGCAACCCAAAACACTCATCTGTCATCTACACTATGCAACCCAAAACACTCATCTGTCATCTACACTATGCAACCCAAAAAACTTGTCTGTCATCTACACTATGCAACCCAAAACACTCATCTGCCATCTACACTATGCAACCCAAAACACTTGTCTGTCATCTACACTATGCAACCCAAAACACTCATCTGTCATCTACACTATGCAACCCAAAACACTCATCTGCCATCTACACTATGCAACCCAAATCACTCGTCTGCCATCTACACTATGCAACCCAAAACACTTGTCTGCCATCTACACTATGCAACCCAAAACACTCGTCTGTCATCTACACTATGCAACCCAAAACACTCGTCTGCCATCTACACTATGCAACCCAAAACACTCATCTGTCATCTACACTATGCAACCCAAAACACTCGTCTGTCATCTACACTATGCAACCCAAATCACTCGTCTGCCATCTACACTATGCAACCCAAAACACTCGTCTGCCATCTACACTATGCAACCCAAAACACTTGTCTGTCATCTACACTATGCAACCCAAAACACTCGTCTGTCATCTACACTATGCAACCCAAAACACTCGTCTGTCATCTACACTATGCAACCCAAAACACTCGTCTGTCATCTACACTATGCAACCCAAAACACTCATCTGTCATCTACACTATGCAACCCAAAACACTCGTCTGTCATCTACACTATGCATCCCAAAACACTCATCTGCCATCTACACTATGCAACCCAAAACACTCATCTGTCATCTACACTATGCAACCCAAAACACTCGTCTGTCATCTACACTATGCAACCCAAAACACTCGTCTGCCATCTACACTATGCAACCCAAAACACTCATCTGCCATCTACACTATGCAACCCAAAACACTCATCTGTCATCTACACTATGCAACCCAAAACACTCGTCTGTCATCTACACTATGCAACCCAAAACACTCGTCTGCCATCTACACTATGCAACCCAAATCACTCGTCTGCCATCTACACTATGCAACCCAAAACACTCGTCTGCCATCTACACTATGCAACCCAAATCACTCGTCTGCCATCTACACTATGCAACCCAAAACACTCGTCTGTCATCTACACTATGCAACCCAAAACACTCGTCTGTCATCTACACTATGCAACCCAAAACACTCGTCTGTCATCTACACTATGCAACCCAAAACACTCGTCTGTCATCTACACTATTCAACCCAAAACCCTCGTCTGTCATCTACACTATGCAACCCAAAACACTCGTCTGTCATCTACACTATGCAACCCAAAACACTCGTCTGCCATCTACACTATGCAACCCAAAACACTCGTCTGTCATCTACACTATGCAACCCAAAACACTTGTCTGCCATCTACACTATGCATCCCAAAACACTCGTCTGTCATCTACACTATGCAACCCGAAACACTCATCTGCCATCTACACTATGCTATCGATGTTTCGCAGGGTCCAGGCGATGACTCAGGAACCACCTCTGGAAGGGCCGCATGTGTAGCAGCCCGAGGGGAATGGCGGCGGATGCCGCAGCCATAAGTCCCAGGATCACTGAGCACTGGTGGACAGAGATCACGTGAGCGCGATGCCAAATCCGGGCCGTCCTCAAAAGGTGATTCAGTCTCTCTGTGGAAAGACGAGCCCGCATGGAAAGAGAGTCCAGCTCCAGACTCAAGAAGATCGTGCCATGTTTCGGGACGAGCGAGCTCTTGCGCCAGTTTATGAGAAACCCCATCGTCGAGATAGACATAGATGCAGATCCCCTTCTCGCGAAGGGGGGCCAGCGCTGTGTTCACGCAGACGGTGAAGGTCCTTGGACTCAAGGACAGAGCGAAGGGGAGGACGCAGTACTCGTAAGCCACTCCCAGGAAGGAAAACCGAAGGTATTTCCTGTCTTTCCACGATAGGAACGTGGAAGAAGGCGTCTTTTAAGTCGACGGATGTAAAGAAATCCCCAGGCCTGATCAATTTAAACAGCCTGGGAAGCATCAATATGCGGAAGGGCACCTTCCTCAGCGTCAAGTTGAGGAGCAGCAGGTCCAGAATGGGCCGCATGGATCCGTCCTTCTTGGGTACTATGAAGTACCTGTGGTACAACCCCGAGTGCTTGTCCGGGCCTGACACGGGGCGTATCGCGCCCTTTGCCAGGAGCGAGGAGACTTCCCTGCTGAGGACAGCCATGGAACCCTCATCCGCCGGGCCCGAAATGGGGATACCGTTGAAGGGAGAAGGGGGGCGAGCGAACTACAGCGAGTAGCCCTTTTCCAGAGTTCGAAGCACCCAAGGTGTGGGAGAACAGAGCCTCTTCCAAGTGGGGAGATTGCTCGACAGGGCAGGCTTGGCGCCTTGGAGCAGGGGTACCGTGTTAGACCCTGCCGCCCCGTTCCGCGGTGGACCCGGAAGGGCGGCTGTTGAGGCCGAGGCCTCCTGAGAAAGGCCGAGCCCGGGAGGGCTGCAGTATGCTACGCTGCCCGTGAGCTTCTGGCATCGTTCGTGAGACGGGCCGGGCCTGAGAGGGCTGCAGCGCGCTCCAACGTGCGTGATCTCCTGGCAACTTTTGTAAGGCGGGCCGGGCCCGAGAGGGCTGCAGCCTGCTGCGACGTGCGTGCTCGGCAGGGCGGGCCCCAGAGGGCTGCGTCCCGTCAGCAACGAGGTCTCATCGGCCATGCGGCACGACGGCATTCGTGGGGAGGGAATGTTGTGGTGGAGCGATGCTTACGCATTGTGGAACCCGTAGGGCCGGGCCGTCATGCGGCACAATAGCGCTGTGCCCCTCACGGCTTTCGCTGGCAAGGGGCACGTCATTGGCAAAGCTCTTTTGGGTGCTCGACAGCGGTGCGGGACACCGGGTCCTGGCAGCATGTAGCACTCCCCCGAGGGGGGTCGCTAGGACCGCACCGGGCCCTGGGGCCTGGTCGCGGATGCTGACCTGTTGCGGCGTCGGCCGAAACTGCGACCCGGCTGCTGGTTATGTTGCATACGAACCGCGCAGGGCTCCCAAGATGGCTCAGGAGGCGTGGCGTTACTGCCTGGCCCACCTGGTCTGCTCACACCTGCATTGGGAGGAGCTGGGCCCCAGTGGGCGGACCTTCCGCGTGGGGAACTGCATCGTTGGCCGTGTCCGACGGGACGGAAGTGGCGCGCGCTGAAAAGAGACTTCTCAGGGGCCGGGGGTGCGGACCATTCAATGCCGAGCTCGGCGACGGCCCTGGATAATACTTCCCTGAACTCCTTCTGGTACGACTCGGCCAAGATGTTGTCAGGGGGAGTAACCCCCGAGGGGTGAATCCCCAACCGATCCGGGCCTTCCATTAGAGAGGATGCGTCATCCTGCGGATGGATGTCGAGGACGTCGTCCTCATCGTAGACAGACCCAGACCCCCTGGAGATGCCCTCCATCGACTCGCTCCATAGTCGGATGTGAAAGTCAACCAAGCTATGAGCCTCCTCCGACCTAGTGGAGGGAGGGGGGGAGAATGGTGGGACTCGTGCTGAGATACCTCCCGAGAATCCTGCCGGGGACCCTGCTGGGCGCCCCCTAGGCCAAGAGGCAGCGGGTCGGAGTCAGAGGTAGGCAGATCACCAGATGCCGCCTGTTGCAGCACGGCCTCACCCTGTGGGGCGGTAGCGTTTTTGGGCTGCTTGGGTCTGAAGAGAGAGGCCCTATATAGCCGTGCCTGCGGGGTCATCAAGGCACATGGGGAACAAAAGTCCGGGTCCCCCAGGCAGCGCTCAGCGTGAGACTGGCCCAAACAAGTCACACACACAGTGTGTGTATCATTAGGGGACAGCCAAGCGTCGCAGCGAGGGCAGCGCACCTCTGCATCGAGCTTCGATGCCATGGCCAAGAAGAAGCTAGCGACTGACTGGCAGCGGAGCTAAGAAGCGAGCGTGTGGCCGAGAAGCGAGCGTGTGGCCGAGAAGCACACATGCCGCTAGTAAGCGAACAAGTCGCAGCCTCGTGAGCTATCTTGGTAGGAAGCACTGATAGACTAACGGCTAACAGCACGTTAAATCGGCCGGGAAGCGTGCGCGAGGTGCAGCTATTCTCAACCTAGCAGCCGGTCAATCTCAAGGCAAGCTATTTAAGTGCTATAAGTAACACATAGTGAGTTAGTTAGCAACGAAGCTTTTACTAAGCTACGGAACACGTTTTAAGCCTAAGCACGAAGCTGTCAGAACAGCTAACTGTGCTAATGAGGGGAGCCTCCGACTCACGTGAGGATAGCTTAGCTAGCGGACCAACACGTTAACGCTATCTAACGTAGCATACAATTAGCCGGCCACTTCTTATTGACCGGTCTAACACGTGCAAAATACTACTTAGCTGTCACAGCCAAAGTTCGTCGTCCGGGCGAAGGAAGCCGTCAGGCAGGAGGAACTCGACAGCCGAGGACTCCCCGTCCGCTACTCCGTGACACGGGGGACAGTTTAGACGAACGTTGGTTTAGGCGAGGAAGCTAATTAGCAAGGTATCGAGAGCAAAATAATATACGTCTGGCTTCAATGTTGAATGCGGCAGAAGTGGAGTTCCCTGTCTGGCGGGACCGCTACAAAATGGCTGATGGTCGCGTCCAATCACAGACAGGGATTGGCCAGGTGCCTTCAGGTGCGGCTGCGGTGTTCCACGTCACCGTCACGTCACCTGGGTGGTTTGAAAGGTTCACTTTTATGGAATAAAAGGTAAAGAGCATTCAAGTCTGTGCACTATGCGTGCTAAAGCACTAGTGAGAGCTCAAGCTGAAGCGAAGTAAAACCTTTCTCTTACGATGCCAGAGGAAGAGAGGTCCACTTTCACAATAGCATCCCCATCTGTAACAATTATAATGAAAATGTGTGCATGTTCACTAAATGTTTTTTTTTTCTCATGTCTGTAGCCTCTGCAAGGACCCCCACCCCAAATCTGTGTGCCCTCGCTGCATGCGCCCAGCTGGCAGAGGGGCCCAGCAGAGGAAATTCCCTCGGCTTTCCAAGCCTTTTTGAGGAAACATCCCTCCACCCCTATTCACATCCCTGCCCTTGCTGAAGCCCTCTCTGACCATCCCGACCCAGTCTTCGTAGATTATCTTCTAAACGGCTTGTCACAGGGTTTCCGGTTGGGCGTCTTTTCTGAGCTCACTGGCTCTTACGTAGCTGCTAATCTTCAATCTGCATTGAAAGAGCCTTCTTCTCAAAGGCTTCAAAAATGCTCACCCACTCTCCCTGATAGCCGTGCACCCATCACTATAGATATCCTGCACCTCTTGGTCTCATCACTCCCGCAGGGTCTCTTTTCTCCCTATTTAGATGCCCTCCTCGAGGCAGTCCTCTTCCTCGCCTTCTATGGGTTTCTTCGTTGTGGGGAGTTTGCCACCTGCTCGTCAATCTTCAATCCATCCCGCGACGTCTGCTTCTCAGACCTGTGCTTCTTCCCAGATCACTATAGCCTTTTCCTGAAGCACTCCAAAACTGACCAGGCTGGCATAGGCTGTCAGATTATGAATTCTCGTTTGCACGGGCTTTTCTGCCCTCACTCGGCTATGGTTAAGTATCTCCTCAGGCGTAAAAATTCCACTAACCATGCACCTCTTTTCCTACTCCCAGGTGGTTTCCCTCTATCCAAGTCCTGGTTCTCCTCTCACTTGCACTCCCTGCTGAAACACTGTGGCCTTCCTCCCCACCGTTTCTCCCCTCACTCACTAAGAATAGGAGCGGCAAACCACAGCCGCCAAGCAGGGGGTTCCTCCCGCTACCCTCAAAATCCTGGGAAGGTGGTCCTCGGCCGCCTATGCCTCCTACGTAAGGCCCGATCCTTCCTCTGTGCTCGAGGCCCAGAGATCTATGGCTCTGTAAAAGGTTAAATCTTCAGTTATACTTCATTGCAATTACTGGTGGTCTGGGGTGGCCTTTCAGGCCTTGCCTTTTATCTCAATCTCTAATTCTGTATTCCCGTGTCCACTTAACTATCAGGCTCCCTTTCAGCACAGCCCTGGTAAGCCCATAATTACATTTATTTAAGTCTTGTTAAATTACATTTTTCAAAGACAATCTTAAATTCAATAAACATTGTTAAATCTGGTTTGGTGTTGTGTGTAGTCTCTTAAGGTAGAAATGGGAGTTTACGGAAGTTCTACCAAAAGACGGAACTAGTTATGTCATCATGTTTAATTATCCAATAACAGCCTGCCATTTTTCCAAGCGGTCTGTTTAACACATTGACTGCCAGCCTTTTTTCAATGCTGTAGGTAAGTTCTGCCAGGGGGGTTTTTGAGGATTCTAGGCTCATTTTACAAGTGCCGAGGATTCTTTTCTGTTAGGACTTCGTGAACACCAATCATCTAAAAATAACTAATAGAATGTGTGCTTTCTCTGTCTAAAAGAGTTAGTTTGTAGAGTTAGTAGTTATGTAAGCATTAGCAATTGAATACAGCATGGTTTCAGCGTCAGAAAAAATATTCAGAGATAAACGGCTTTTTGTGAAATTCGATAGAACAGTCACTTTAACCATTCATTTTTGGCATCAGTAAGACCTAAACAATAGTTTTGAACAGTAATTTCCTCCATAACAGCAGGAAACTCCCCTCTGCTCAACTCCTCCCTCCGTGGGCGTTCTTTTTGGCTGCAGCGCCGTGTCACAAGCACTTTCCTACTTGTGCAAATGCACTTTCTCATACTCTCGACCTCTCAAATAAATTTCTGAATAGAAATTAAATTACTCTAAATTAGAGCGAAAAAGAAACAAAAAAGAATGGGTTGAAAATCCCATTCTAAAAGCCTTTTATGGCTGTTTCCAATTTGGTGCTATTTTCCAAGGCAAAATGACCTGCTGCTTGTCACGAGTCTCACTGCCCCGCTGCCGCTGTGCCTGCCTATGCCTGGCTCCCCGAGGAAGCCCGGCTGGACTCGCCCGCCTCCCGGAGCCCTGGCCGAGAGCTCCGATGAAGCCCCTGCGACTCTGGTCATATTTACGCTGCGTGCCTCAAAGTGTGCTCCAGCCTCCATCCGCAATCCACCATGCAAGTTTGCAATTCCGCACCGCCAGCAATCAGCGCGAAAACGAAAGTGTTTTCGCCCCATCCATTTTCATGATAATGACTTCCATGCTGCTGTCTTGGCTTGCTTGGCTCAATAGTCTGAGCACCGTCTCCACTCAGTGGGTCGGCGGAATGGATTGCACACGCCCGGCGGCTCTAACACTATAATAGGAGATGCAAAAGGGCCAGATCAACGATCCACCGTCAAAAAAATAAAATCGAGGGTTAGGGTTGAAAACGTGTTAACACGTCGTTGGCAGTCAACGTGTTAAAAGAAGTTCCCCTCCTACCTGTCTATTGCTCTTGTCTCCTCTGCACTGCAGCGTCAACCCACCAGCTCCCCGGCTTCCACCCCAGTACCACCTGGTGAAGCTCCTCTCCTAAAGGCGGAGGGTTCCGACGCCCCTGCCAATCCATGGCAGGTCCGCCGTCACATGGCTGATCCACCGTCACGTGGCCGATTCCCGCTCACGTGGCTGATCCCCCTTTTGGCCAAGGAGCTCTCTGCCAAAGACAATGTTAAATTCAATAAATATTGTTAAATCTGGTTTGGTGTTGTGTGTAGTCTCTTATGGTAGAAATAAGGTTGTGTAGAAGTTACAACAGTGTAGCGAGTAGGACAGACTTTGAGAGAGAGACAGAGACAGACAGACAGACAGACAGAGACAAACAAACATACATTAAACTACATACATACATACATACATACATACATTTAAAACAATGGACCCAGCCTATATAAAGGAGATTATGGACTTTAAAGTCCATAATCTCCTCCCAGAGGGCCTGACTAAGCACCAGCGGCTTCTATCAAGAGAAGAGCTGAAAACGATGTGATCAAGGGCAAGTAGCCTAATCAATCATCAATCACAAAAGTAAATTTGAGCTGTTTTATATTAAGAATAAATTGAGCTTCCCTTTGACCAGATGGAGTGCTGCACTACATCTGCAGGAGGAGGCAGGACCGCAGTGAGCACCTTGCGAAAGTTGTGCTCTCGGCCGCTGAGGCAGATGCAGTGTTCCAGGAGTTCCACTGCAGCAGTATTGGGGCCCACTGTGGGGTTGAAAAAACCCAGCATGCCATTATAACCCGTTACTATTGGATTGGCATGGCAGCTGATATCCGCAAATGGGTAAGTTAGAAGGGTCACCCAGATGCTTTTAGCCAAGTTTTTCTACATGAAGGCCCACTTAACAACCTCAAGTCAAAGCAATAATTGCATGATTTCAATTGAAACTCTGTTAGGCTTATCTCATAGGTGAATATGTCCCCTTCACATAGCCTACTGTGTCTACTTTAGCAAAGGCCCATGATGTACAATAATGTGAATCCTATTTGACTTCAGGTTGCACAGTGTCCTGACTGTCAGGCAAGGCGGGTGAATCTTAAGCCGACCAGGCAGTATACCCCAATAGAGGTGGGCTTATTTGTGCAACTGAATGTCCTATATATGCAACTAGATGTGTGTATGTACGTACCAGCTACCACCTAGATATCTCATTCTCAATCAACCTTTCCAGGTAACCGAGCCATTTGAGCTGGTGGGGATGGACCTGATGCAGCTCACGGAAACAGAGGGTGGTAATCAATACGTTTGTGTAATGGTTGATTATTTCACTAAGTGGGCAGAGGCCTACCCTCTGAAGACTAAATCAGCAGAAGAGGTGACCAGGTGTATTCTAGATTTTGTATACAAATGTGGTGCACCTCAGAGACTGCTTACAGACCAGGGGACTGAGTTCAGAAACCAGGTACAATACATGTGTGAAACATTACCTCCATTATCTCTTAGTAAGCCATATTGTAAATGCTGACTTGTTTTCTGTAAACTGGAACTTAAGGTCAATGCCATATTATGCAAAGCTCTGAACATAGAGAGGAGCTTCTCTGCCCCCTACCACCTGCAAACCAATGGCTTGGTAGAGCGCCTCAACGCTCCCATGCAGAGGTACATAACACATTCTCTAATTGGTAGATATCATACACCTACACAATGTGAATGCTATGGACCAAATTGGTGATTATGTTGTCTAATGTGGGGATTTTCAGGTCTCTCGGCGCACTTGTGGGGAGGAAGCCCAAAACATGGGATCAGTATCTGCAGGCAACGATGTTTGATCAGGGAGGCCAGGTACCCATCACAGGTTCCCGCTGATCATGATGTGAGTGGTTTAATTTGTTTCGCGGTTTTGGGGTTGTGGACATACTTCATCGGAAACTAACACTTGTCATTTTTGTGCTTTTAGGTCTCCACAGAGAATGTGGAGGACTTAACGCCTCATGCACATCATGAAACGCTAGGCGGCATGCCTCCTGTGAAAGCCTCTTTGACGCTGCAGCTTGATAGGCTGTCTTGCTCTATTTCCGCGTCTGATTGGTCCATTTCAACATCGCGCCCCCTGCCGCCGCAGGAACCGCCCTGCGTTTCGCTGTCGCAGACTAGAAGCGGCTTAACGCTCGTGGGGCGGGACTAGGGCGGGACCTTTTGTTAAAGCTACCCATTGACAGCTCTTCCTACACATTTCGTCCCCCCACCCTTCTGTGTACCTCTACCTGAAAACTTTCAGTCACATACATTTGCCCCAGAGACAAAAAGCCGCGGCAATGGATAGCTTAGATGAGAGAATTATCTACGCCGTGTCTCAACACCCTATTCTCTACGATATCCAGAATGTAGAGTTTCGGGACAAACTACGGAAAGAGGCGGCTTGGCTGAGGGTTGCCGAGATTGGCAATCATCCCGGTAGGTTGAAAAAAGCAATATTTGATCAAAAAAGAGCTGTATGTTTTGTAGACGGTCAGTTATTTATTCGCCGTCAGTATAAAGAATGTTCTGATGTTGTGATCGAGCACAGCAAACAAAACCACCATTGTTACTGAAATCATGCTGATAATATGTTATTGTAACGTTATATTGGGTTAAAAAGTATCACCCCCTTCATGATTCTAAAAAGCACTCTGACTTCAGTAATCTTTCCAAAGCTATAGATACCCATTTCAAAGTAATCACTGAGATTTATCCATGTAACGCGTTTCAATGGACAAAGAATTAACCTTGATTTAAATAAATGTAGATTTTGTGATTCTGATATAGAGTCCGCAGAACATTTTATTTTTAATGACAGAAAATACATTGAAATGATGTGCAATAGATTATTTGATAGAGAAATTCACTTAACAAAAAAAACTTCTACATTTCTGTATGCATTTATATCGTCATGTATGTCATTAAATTTTAGATTTCTGTTGGAGTGAATAAAACCTAAATTATATCTCTGCAATTGTCCCACACAGTCAAGGAGACCACGATCAAATGGAAGAACCTTAAAGACTATTACAGGAAGTTGAAGAGTCAGGCAAAAAAGGCCAACAAAAGTGGAGCTGCCCCGGACACCACAGGGGTCATCCCTATGTTCCCCGGGTCCTATGTTCCCCGGGTCCTATGTTCCCCGGGTCCTATGTTCCCCGTTTTTGTGGGACCGGGGAACATAGAACCCTTTCTATGAGGGGTCATCCCTATGTTCCCCGGGTCCTATGTTCCCCGCTTTTCCCAAATAGGGTCCTATGTTCCCCGCTATGTTCCCTGGGAGAGGTTAGGTTTTGGGTTAGGGTCTGGGGGAGGTTAGGTTTAGGCGTAGGGGGTGGGAGAGGTTAGGTTTTGGGTTAGGGTCTGGGGGAGGTTAGGTTTAGGGTTAGTGAAAAACAGGGAATATAGAACCCGGGGAACATAGAACCCGGGGAACATAGACATGATCCCTTCTATGAAAAAGGGTCCTATGTTCCCCGCTTTTCCCAAATAGGGTCCTATGTTCCCCGCTATGTTCCCTGGTCCGATGTGTCTCCCGAAATGCCAAAAACAGCCTACCTCATATGATCACGTGATTCAATCAAAAGACAACACTCTCCGTAACATTTGGAAAGGGCCTATACAGGATATCATGGCAATTTAAAAGTAGAGAAGAGGAGGACTAAAAACAATAAAGAAATAAAAACAAAAAAACACACTAAATTCTAATTATTCTAAGAAATAGTATTTTTCTCCTCTTACATGTGTTAATGCTTGTAAGCCCCGCTGTTGCGGGCATGTAGGCTATGTTAAAGCATACAATGTCAAGCTTTATTGGGTTTAAAGGCCCGCTCATGTGCTCCGCCCCATAGAGGCATGTCGTAATAGGGATGAAGGCGCAGACAACACTCACATAATATTTAAAAAAGGCCTGGTAATCCCCGAGACAGAACTCAGAAATGATGGTGGGAAAAAAATGACCTAGTCGGCAGGCCCTTTCCAAATGTTACGGAGAGTGTTGTCTGCGCCCATATGCATTGATTGAATCACGCGATCATATGAGGTAGGCTGTTTTTGGCATTTCGGGAGAAACATCGGACCAGGGAACATAGCGGGGAACATAGGACCCTATTTGGGAAAAGCGGGGAACATAGGACCCTTTTTCATAGAAAGGGTTCTATGTTCCCCAGTCCCACAAAAATGGGGAACATAGGACCCGGGGAACATAGGTACGCTCCCCCAACCTCAACCTCCATGCTCCCCCCCTGCCAGCAACCCCGGGCTTTACCAGCAGCGAGGGCGCCGGCCCGTCCAGCAGCCAGGCAGCTCAACGCACTCGAGAACCAGCCAGGGGATGGGTCAGCCAACCTGGTGGCAGCAGCTATTGCTGCTTGTTCGGCTGCATCAACCGCAGCAACATCAACATCAACACCCCCTGTCCCTGATGAGGATGAGCTGTTCCCCAGGAGCTTGCTCCCGGACCTCAGAAGGATGCCCCTGGCAAGGAGGCAGCTTGTCAAACTCCACATCCATGAACTTGTGTTTGAGCATTCCCAGGACCTCCCTTAAACATAGCGTTTAGAAGTACTCCATGTAGTTAAGCAGTTATTGAGAGTTGATTTGAGTTAAAGTGTGGACCTGTGGTGCCACTAGTCAAGACCTTGATCATTTAAGTTGAGCACAAACTGCTGTTTTGCCCTGGTGACTTTATTTGGTTTTAGTGTTTTTAACAACCATCTGCCTGTTTTTATTTCTTGTTGCAGGCTGGGTCTTAAAGACCTTCCAAGCTTCGTGGCAGCCTAGGCCTGGTCCTACTACGCTGATAGCCTCTTCTTTTTCACTGCATGCTGACTTGAGTGTGAAACCTATTGCTGTGATTCACTGTGCACTTTAACTCTTGCAATTGTCTGTGCGTGAACCCACGAATGGTTGCTGTTAGTACCATTCTTTCGCTCCTCCGGCTCGCCACTTGCCTTGGATGGTAAAGTATTACTCCCCTTAATACCAAATTATTGCTTATGTCTTTATAACCTTTCATTGATTGTCATGAATAAAATTGTATGATTTTTATGCTAAGTCTTCCCCTGCAGCATTTTTATCCTGATTAATTCAAAAATAAACTTTATTTTCAAACTTGGTCTCTGCTCCTCCTTTAGAGCTTATATTGTCTTGTGTGAGGTTGGGTTGAAATATTTCTCTGGGCGCAACAACCAGAGTGGCGTTGTCAGGTTATGCCAGAGGTTACCAGTGTTCACACCATAAGGCAGTGGTTCTCAAACCTTGGGGCACGCCCCCCTAGTGGGGCGCAGTGGTATTACAGGGGGGGCGCACGAGGAAATCCAGCGCGGAACCAATGTTTTGACCGTTTTAATGTCGGACTTCTTTCCGGGTGAGCAATAAACATTGGTGACTTTATTCATTCATTTCAGACAGATTCAGACAGAATGGATTGTAACACTTAAGTGTGCAAAATGAAGAGATATTTGAAGGGGGGCAGGAAAAGCTGCCGCAGGCGATGCTTCCGAGCCAAAAAAGAAGACAAGAAAATATGATGAGTCCGGTTACATGCTGCCACTCCGACGTGCTGCCACTCCGACGTTCTGCCACTCCGAAATATCGGCACTCAGAAAGGGGGTCTATATTCCCCGTTTTTCACTAACCTCTCCCAGACCCAACGCCAAACCTAACCTCCTCCCATGCCTAAACCTAACCTCCCCCAGACCCTAACCCAAAACCTAACCTCTCCCACCCCCACGCCTAAACCTAAGGTCGGCATTGCGGCTTCTAATGTGAACGACCGCCAGTCCGAATAATGGAAGTTAACGTTCGGAGTGGCAGGGCGTCGGAAAGGCAGAGGAACCCCGATGAGTCCTATCTTGCTCTGGGATTCACGGTGAATGCGGTAGGAGATGAGGAGAAGCCAGTCTGTGCTGTATGTCTGACAACTCTGGCAGCGGACAGCATGAAACCCAACAAATTAAGAAGACACCTGGAGACATTACACCCCACTCACGTGGATAAGCCACTCGAGTTCTTTCAAAGTAAACTTGTTGAATACCGCAAGCAGGAAAATCGCTTTGTAAAAGCGGCATCAGTAAACCGCAAAGCATAACTTGCATCATACAAGGTCGCATACCAAATTGCGCAGTGCAAAAAACCACACACCATCGCTGAGGAGCTCATACTCCCCACAGCTCTCGATATGGTGTCAACGATGCTTGATGAGGCAAGCGCTGCAAAATTGAAGACCATCCCTCTGTCCAATGATACAGTTGCAAGACGTATACGTGACATTGCAAATGATCTCGAGGAGCAACTCACTGAACAACTGACAGACGTACGTTTCGCCTTAGAAGTGGACGAGGCGACTGACAGCAATAAAGACTGCTTGCTTATTGCTTATGTTCGCTTTGTCACATCGGAGTCACTGAGTGAGGATTTGCTGTTTTGCAAGTACATTACAAGGAGAGCAACAGCTGATGAGCTATTTCTGGACAATTACTTGACAGAACACGGGCTGAAATGGGAGAACTTTGTGGGTTTTTGCACAGATGGTGCGCAGACCATGGCAGGGAAGAGGAAGGGCTTGCAGGCGCTGATAAAGAGGGTCTCGCCAAATGCGCAATGGACACACTGTGTCATACACAGAGAAGCGCTAGCAGCAAGACAGATGAGCCATGATGTTGTTAGCGTGGTCAATTTCATCAAAACAAGACCCCTGAAAGCACGGCTGTTTTCCACACTCTGTGAGGAGATGGGCGCGGAACATTCAGCTGTGCTGTTTCACAGCGAAGCTCGGTGGCTCTCGCGAGGTAAAGTGTCACGACTCTTTGAGCTGAGAGAGGAAATTCGGGTGTTTCTGGAAGAGGAGGAACGTATGGATGAATTAGCATGCAAGTTTTTTTTACAACGTTAAACATCCGTCATACAATTGAAATTTTGATTACCTTGCTGATTGATTGGACCTTGTTTGATTTGACCTTGTTGATGACAAGACGGTCTGGCCACAGACTGTAGAAAGAGATGTAATGCAGGATAGCCAAGCGAATGTGTTTGGATGGAAGTTTGACGCTAGGCCAATCAGAGGCAGAGAGGGTCGGGTTATGCCTTCGCATAGCCTTCGCCATCATCCAAAAAAAAATATCGCTTCCAGGAGACTGTGACCGGAGCTGCGCGCATGCGCACGTAATGACGCCGCTGCGGTGGGTGCGTTTGGAAACACTAAACTCTAGAGCACACAAGAAGGAGATTCACAGAGGAAATTGGGTGTTTTGGTTAAATTCATAAGCGGGACCATATTAACCTGTTACATCATCATGGATTAATTCCTCATCAACACCTAGCATTAATTAATACCGTAATCCATGTGTCAATTACCACCATCGACATCCAGCTATCCAGCTAAAATTCCCCCTATATTTTGATAATTTCATTTCATCCAATTCATTTAATTTCCATCTCTAACAAACACTCAGCACCTGCAAGCTCGTTGCCAGAAGACAACGATGAAGAACATACTCACACCAACAGCGCTGTTTACACTAAGCTTGAGCAACTTTATGCACTAATTAATTTTTTTTGAATGCCCCCAAAATGTTGTAAATGCCCCGAGTTTTTAGACAGTGGGGGCAAAATTTGCCCCCAAAATATTTTTTTAATTTCCTACACTGCCCTCATGATACGTCAACACCTGCCTTCAGAGGAAGGAATAATAATCACATTTTTATTCATTTATTTCAGAGCAAAGGAATGCAACTTAAGCAGCTTGATAACAAGTATAGACATTACATTACATTACATTACATTACGTCATTTGGCAGACGCTTTTATCCAAAGCGACTTACAATAACACATTTTTGTCAGCAATAGAGCAATCTACTATGGAGCACAGTCTGTGATAACTACAACTTCTGAAGGAACAGTGGTACAAGTTTAGGTTAGTGGTACAAGTTAAGGTTAGTTTTTTTTTTTTTTTTTTTTGGGTGAAAGAGAGAGAACGAAGTTAGATCAAGAAGGGCCTAGATGGAGCCTGAAAAGGTGCGTCTTTAGTCTTTTCCGAAAGATCGGCAGTGATTCAGCCGTCCTGACCGAAGGTGGAAGCTCGTTCCACCATTGAGGTGCCAGGGACGAGAAGAGTCGAGATCGGGATGAGCGACTTTTGAGCCCCCGTAGCGAAGGAGGGGCGAGGCGACCTGCACTGGTGGAAGAGCGAAGGGAGCGCTGAGAGGTTTGGAACCTGACCATAGATTGCAGGTACAGGGGAGCTGACTGGTGTACTGCCTGGTAGGCCAGTACCAGTGTCTTGAATTTGATGCGGGCCGAGATGGGAAGCCAGTGGAGCTCCTGGAAGAGGGGAGTGACGTGAGAGAATTTGGGTTGGTTGAATACGAGACGGGCTGCAGCGTTCTGAATGAGCTGAAGCGGTCGGATGTCGGTGGCAGGTAGGCCGGCCAGGAGCACGTTGCAGTAGTCCAGGCGGGAGGAGACAAGAGACTGGACCAGGAGTTGAGTCGCTTCTCTTGTGAGAAAGGGATGGATTTTGCGGATGTTGTAGAGAGAGAACCTACAGGAGCGTGCTGTAGCAGCTATGTTGGCTGAGCAGGACAGCTGGTTGTCAAGGATCACCCCAAGGTTCTTAGCTGTTTGGGAGGGAAGTACAGTGGTGTTGTCAATGGAGATGGAGAGATCTGCGAGAGGGCAGTCTTTTCCTGGGAGGAAGAGTAGCTCTGTCTTACCAAGGTTGAGCTTGAGGTGGTGGGCAGACATCCAGTCGCCAATGTCTTTGAGGCATGCAGCGATGCGAGCCTCGATTTGAGTGTCTGAGGGGGGAAAGGAAAGGAAAAGCTGGGTGTCGTCAGCATAGCAGTGATAAGAAAAGCCATGAGAAGAGATCACATAGGCAAGAGATCTGATATAGAGAAGGAAAAGTAAGGGGCCCAGGACTGAGCCCTGGGGGACACCGGTGGTAAGAGGACAGGATCTGGAGAGGGACCCTCTCCATGAGACCTGGTATGAGCGGTTCGAGAGGTAGGAAGCAAACCAGGAGAGTGCAGAACCTGAAATGCCTAGGTCAGACAGAGTGGAAAGAAGGATTTGGTGGTTGACTGTATCAAAGGCAGCAGACAGGTCAAGGAGGACAAGAACAGAGGAGAGGGATGAGGCCTTAGCAGTGTGAAGGGCCTCTGTGACAGCAAGAAGAGCTGTCTCAGTGGAGTGAGAAGCCTTGAAACCGGACTGCAGAGGGTCCAGGAGGTCATTTTGGGAGAGATAGAGAGAAAGTTGTTCAGACGTTGCTCGTTCAAGGGTTTTGGAAAGGAATGAGAGGAGAGAGACAGGTCTGTAGTTCTGAATAGCGGTAGGGTCAAGGGAGGGTTTCTTAAGCAGAGGCTTGACTCTTGCAGTCTTTAGAGCAGGCGGAACAAGACCAGAGGACAGAGAGGAGTTAATGAAGGTCGTGAGGAAGGGAGATATGTTAGGTGAGATGGTTTGGAGGAGAGAGGAAGGGATAGGATCGAGGGGGCAGTAGGTGGCTCGGTTCGAGCTGATGAGTTTAAGCACTTCATCGGGAGAGAGGGGAGAGAAGGAAGGAAATCCAGGGACAGGGGGCCGGGAAGCAGGATTGGAGTCAGGAGTGTTAGTGAGGGTGCCTGGAGGATGGAAGGAGGAGCTGATGTCATCCACCTTTTTAGTAAAGAAGGTTACAAAATCATCAGCAGAGAGGGAGGGGGAGGGGAGGGAGGGTTGAGGAGCGTGGAGAAGGTGGAAAACAGTTTACTGGGATTGGATGCAGAGGACTGGATTTCAGAGATGAAGAAGGAGGTTTTTGCTTTGGAGACAGCATCAGTGAAGTTGGAGTGGATAAGGTGGTAGGAAGAGAGATCTTCAGGGAGATGTGATTTTCTCCATTTTCTCTCAGCTGCCCGAAGCTCAGTTCGAAAAGTTCGCAGAGATTCAGTCAGCCAAGGAGAAGGGGGAGAAGATCGGGCAGGCTTAGTGGTGAGTGGGCACAGAGAATCAAGAGCGGAGGAGAGAGAGGAGAGAAGAGTGGTGGAAGCCTCGTCAGTGGACAGGAGAGCAAATTGCTCGGCAGGGGGAAGCAGGGAGAGGACGGTAGAAGAGAGGGAGTCGGGTGAGAGAGTTTTTAGGTTGCGTCGGGTGGTGGTAGAGTGAGGGGGAGATGGGTGGGAGGAGGGGAGGGGGATGGGAAGGGAGAAGGTGATAAAGTGGTGGTCGGATACAGGAAGAGGAGTCACAATGAGATTAGAGGTGGAACAGGATCTAGTGAAGACCAGGTCAAGCACATTCCCTGCTTTGTGAGTGGGAGGAGATTGAGAGAGGTAAAGGTCAAAGGATGAGAAGAAGTTAAGGAAAGGCAGAGATTGTAAGGTTACTGGCTGGATGTCTCCCAGAAGGATGAGTGGAGTGCCATCCTCAGGAAAGACGGAGAGGAGGGTGTCCAGCTCGTCCAGAAAGTCACCAAGTGGACCAGGGGGGCGGTAGATTACCACAATGTTGAGCTTGATGGGTAGGGATACGGCAACTGCATGGGACTCAAAAGATGAGATAGACAGATGAGAGAGAGAGGTGACAGTGTAGGTCCATTTGGGAGAGATGAGGATACCAGTGCCTCCTCCACGACCAGAGGCTCTGGGGGTGTGGGAGAAGGAGTACGCAGCAGAGAGAGCGGCAGGAGTAGCAGTGTTTTCAGGAATGATCCAGGTCTCAGTGAGAGCTAGAAAGTGGAGGGTTTGAGATAGAGCATGAGCCGAGATGGTCTCAGTTTTCTTAACCGCCGACTGACAGTTCCAGAGACCTCCGGCTATGGTAAAAGAAGTAGTTGTGCGTTTAGGGTAGGAAAGATTACCAGGGATACTACACCTGAAGCTGCCGTGTCTACGGCGTCTGTGGGCTGAAGCTACAACAGGGATGGGGAGAAAACACATAGTTAGGAAGAGGAGTAGTTATAATAAGAAGTGAGAATAAGAGAAGTAGAAAAAGCCTATGCTCTGGCCTCCCCGCGATGGACTCCCGCAGAAAGACTCCCTTGTCTTTGTGCCAAGTCTTCGTGCCAGAGGCTTCGTGCCGCTTTACAGCTGCCGCTTTAGACTGACTATGCTAAGAAATACTCGTTCAACAGGGGCTCAGAGCTCCGCCTACGCCAGGTGTAGCAATCAGAGCAATCAGAGGGTCGTTGAAAAAATGTGTTCTGATAAGCAAGCCAGGTGGAGCACTTTTAAACTACAGTGACTCCTCCCCTCACAGCAATCAGAGAGTCGTTGAAAGAGGTCACCTGATACCAGTCAGCTGATTATCAGAGCCCACAAGACACTTTTCTTTTAAAATACAGAAAAGCTACTAAAAGTCTGACTAAACTTACCAATTATACCAGCAGAGTAGAGTAGAGTAAAACAGATCAGTACAGCACACTAGACAGCTTAGAGCAGAAACTCAAATGTGTTCTGATAAGCAAGCCAGGTGGAGCACTTTTAAACTACAGTGACTCCTCCCCTCACAGCAATCAGAGAGTCGTTGAAAGAGGTCACCTGATACCAGTCAGCTGATTATCAGAGCCCACAAGACACTTTTCTTTTAAAATACAGAAAAGCTACTAAAAGTCAGACTAAACTTACCAATTATACCAGCAGAGTAGAGTAGAGTAAAACAGATCAGTACAGCACACTAGACAGCTTAGAGCAGAAACTCAAATGTGTTCTGACATCTATCCCTACATTACAAGTTTCACATGTGCTCCTACGTGGTTTTCTAGCTAGACCACACCTTTTATTCCTAGCCGGTAAACTCTAGTGTGCCAGTCTTTGGCAGGTGAGCCTAAATTAATTTCTGCTCTTAAGTGTACAAGTATGCCCCTCAATAGATACAAATGTTGTCTCCTTCAGGTACACATGCCAGTCGCCCAGGCAGCCCCCGTGCCAGCTCCCGTCGCCCAGGCGTTGCCCATCACCCAGGCAGCAGCCCCCGCCCAGGCTGCACCCGCCCAGTTAGTGCCTGCCCAGCCCGCGCTCCAAAAGACAGTTCCGCCAGTCGCCGTGGACGTCAAGGCGGACAGCCCAGTGCCGCCACCTGTCGCTGAGGCAGAGACACCTCCTCCCACAGCAGAAGAGGAGAGGGAGGAGCCATCCCCTCCCCCCACAGCCACCCACGCCCCTGAAGAAACTACTATGCAAGGTCAGTGGATCTGTGTCATAAATAAGAATAAGCTTATTATGCCTCCGCCGGCGATAGCCAGGCCGGAGGCATTATGGATCCGGGTTGTACGTACGTCCGTCCGTACGATGTTTGTTAACGCGATATCTGAGGAACGCCTGGACGGAATTTCATCAAATTTTCCTCAAACATCGACTTAGACTCAAGGATGATCTGATTAGATTTTGGTGGTCAAAGGTCAAGGTCACTGTGACCTCTCGAACGCCATTTTCAAGCTTGTTAACGCGATATCTCAGGAATGCCTTGACGGAATTTAATCAAACTTGTCTCAAACATCGACTTGGACTCAAGGATGAACTGATTAGATTTTGGTGGTCAAAGGTCAAAGGTCAAGGTCACTGTGACCTCTCGAATGCCATTTTCAAGCTTGTTAACGCGATATCTCAGGAATGCCTTGACGGAATTTAATCAAACATCGACTTGCTCAGCTCAACGTGTCAAAGACAAAGAAGCTGGTGGTGGACCTGAGGAGGGTCAAGGCTCCGGTGACCCCTGTTTCAATCCACGGGGTCAGTGTCGACATAGTGGAGGATTACAAGTATCTTGGAGTGTACATTGACAATAAACTAGACTGGGCTAAGAACTCTGATGCACTCTACAAGAAGGGGCAAAGCCGCCTCTACTTTCTGAGACGGCTGAGGTCCTTCAACGTCTGCCGGACCATGCTGAGGATGTTCTATGAGTCGGTAGTGGCTAGTGCCTTCCTGTATGCTATTGTGTGCTGGGGCAGCAGGCTGAAGGCAGCGGATGCCAACAGACTCAACAAACTGATCCGTAAGGCCAGGGACATTGTGGGGCTGGATCTGTGCTCTCTGACTGCGGTGTCAGAGAAGAGAACGTTGTCCAGGCTACGCTCCATCATGAACAATGACTCGCACCCACTCCACGGCGTGCTAGTCAAACACAGGAGTACGTTCAGTGAGAGACTGATTCCACCTAGATGCAATACGGAGAGGCACAGGAAATAATTCCTGCCTGTGGCCATTGGTCTATTTAATGCCTCTCTTAAAAGAGCACCTCGGAGACGCTCAGTCTCCCTGAGACTGAGCCAGCCGATAGGTTAACTGTGCCTGGCTGAGCCACGTGTAACGTATAGGGCAAGCCGACTTAATATAAGTCCAGGGTGCAATAATGATAATTGACACGGAATGCATACTTACTCTACATATTTTGTATTTTGCTTACTTAGACATTCTACTTATTTTTGCTTCTATCGCATTTACTACTGTTATTCTATGCTATGTTGTGTTCTTCTGCTTATTTTGCTTAATATTGCATTTACTACTGTTTATTTTATGCTATGTGTGTTCTGTGAGCGAGCTACTGTAACTTGTCCCAATTTCCCCCCGGGGATCATTAAAGTCTTTCTGATTCTGATTCTGATTCTGACATGATTGTATTCATGCGTCAATTTAACTGAGATAGTGTTTTCTCAGTTTGTTTGTAGTCGTCGTTTTGATTTGATTTGTAGTTGTCTACATTGTTCACAGGCAACTTAAAAGTAGAACCTACTATCTTTCAAGCCAACAGTATCGTGTTTTTTTCCTTCCCGTTTCCCATTGGAGGTTCAAAAATCTTCATTGCCGTACATGCGACTACCATGGTAGTCTATTATCCAGTTTTGATATATTCACCAGACTGTCTAATTGAATCCAGGTGTTCTGCAGGTGTCTTGGCAGCTTGTCATGCTGATTTGTTTAAAAGTTTGATTACATAATAAACGTCTTGTTTCTAAAAAAATAAAAATAAATGTCATACTTGCTGCTGTGATGTCATACGTTAAAGTATAAATAAGGAATGTTCCAGTCTATCGCTCACTCTGTGCACTCCTCTTGGTCTACATCTCTCTCTCTGCCCACTAGCTCCACTCTCTCTGATTCTCTGTTCAACTGCCATGTACTTGACCTGCTGCCTTAGTTCTGACCTTTTATTCCTAGCCGGTAAACTCTAGTGTGCCAGTCTTTGGCAGGTGAGCCTATATTAATTTATGCTCTTAAGTGTACAAGTATGCCCCTCAATAGATACAAATGTTGTCTCCTTCAGGTACACATGCCAGTCGCCCAGGCAGCCCCCGTGCCAGCTCCCGTCGCCCAGGCGTTGCCCATCACCCAGGCAGCAGCCCCCGCCCAGGCTGCGCCCGCCCAGTTAGTGCCTGCCCAGCCCGCGCTCCAAAAGACAGTTCCGCCAGTCGCCGTGGACGTCAAGGCGGATAGCCCAGTGCCGCCACCTGTCGCTGAGGCAGACACCTCCTCCCACAGCAGAAGAGGAGAGGGAGGAGCCGTCCCCTCCCCTGAAGAAACTACTATGCAAGTTCAGTGGATCTGTGTCATAAATAAGAATAAGCTTATTTTATAACATGCTTTCCAAGACACATCCAAATGTGAGCAATGAATGAATCGGTCATGGAGTTTTCTGGTGCT
This sequence comes from Poromitra crassiceps, assembly GCF_964638095.1. Taxonomy (NCBI): domain Eukaryota; kingdom Metazoa; phylum Chordata; class Actinopteri; order Beryciformes; family Melamphaidae; genus Poromitra; species Poromitra crassiceps. Next base: position 9,865,876 of record NC_139628.1, read on the forward strand.
ATTGCTCAACTCTCTGCATTCATCTAAGGCTGCTTGATTACTTTGCAGACTCACTTTGCAATCTCTTGGGCTTGAGTGGGGATTTTTAAAAGGGCAAGCCCCCCCCCCAAGCCCCCCCCCCCCCCCCCCCCCCCCCCCCCCCCCCCATGAAAAAGACAACATTTAACACACACACACACACACACACACACACTCACTCTATTAGAGGCTACTTGAATATTGGCGGGATGTATCCTTTATCTCACCCTAGTTGTATCTTTGCTTTCATCATGACACTATACAAATTACATGGAATAATAACAATTGCCACAATTTCACATCACTTCATCCGTGGCTGTACCCCATCTAGCCACAACCCCGGGAAGCCTGTTCCCACGGTAGCCACACGCCGCGCGTGGTCTGGGCCCCAATTTGCCCTTGTTATTAATTTCTTTCAGAGCAAAGGAATGCAACTTCAGCAGCTTGATAACAATTGTAGACATCTATCGCTACATTACAAGTTTCACATGTGCTCCTACGTGGTTTTCTAGCTAGACCACACCTTTTATTCCTAGCCGGTAAACTCTAGTGTGCCAGTCTTTGGCAGGTGGGCCTGAATTAATTTCTGGTCTTAAATGTACAAGTATGCCCCTCAGGAGATACAGCTGTTGTGTATTTCTTGTATTTCTTTGTTGTGTCCTTCACCCCAAGTCTTTACCCTAACAGACCTCCAAACATTAGGCTTTATGCTACTTACTGCCTGCATTATTCAGATATTTTTCTCAATCTGTCAACTGAAGTCCTAAAATGAAAATTAGGTGATTAATTTGAATTCCTTTTCCCCCCTCTTCATCAGCCTGAGATCCGCTGCTGCATCTCCATCCCCAGCCCGGCGGTGTCCCGTCTCCCGGCCAGGCGACCTTTCGACCAAACCACTCCGGTGGAGGTCAGGAGACTACGCAGCATGATGGGAACACAAGTCACCACCCCCGTATCTCCCTGGAAGGTCAGTCCTCTTAACTACACACTCACTAAAGTCATTGAACAGTGAGGGGAAACATGGTGTGTGAAGCATTTCAAAGGGATAGTTGTGAATTTTTTTTTGACGTGGGGTTGTATGAGGTACTTATTGATAGTCAGTGATAGTCAGCTTGGGAGCTACTTTTAAAATGACCAAGTCAAAGTGATCTACCAAACATATTTATTTATATATATATACACTGAGTGGAAAACAGTGGAACAGTGGAAAAACAGTGGAAACAGTGGAAAAACTGTGGAAAAACAGTGGAAACAGTGGAAAAACAGTAAAAAAAAAAAAAAAATCCCTCAATGCCATGCGATCGACCACACTACCTTCGCGATCGACCGGTCGATCGCGATCGACGTATTGGGCACCCCTGGTGTACACTATATTTGGACCATTTTCAGCGCTTTACTTTGCCGTCAAACAGCCCTTTTTCATTTGGTGATTTTGATAGCAACGACAAAATGCCGTTCAGCGTGGAGGAGACAGTATTATGCAGTAAATGCATTACTCTCACTGCAGCCTATGGTTATGCAATAGATACAGCATGTGGGTATGTGTTAGAAATGTTGACTGCAGGGGGTACGGTGGTGCAGTGGTAAGCGCTGTCGCCTCACAGCTCGAAGGTCCTGGGTTCGATTCCCACCTGGGACGATGTGAACGCTGTAGGAATGCATGCCCGTCCGCATGTCCTCGAGTGCCCACCACCCGGGTGGGGTCGTCAAAAGGGCCTTTCTGTGTGGAGTTTGCATGTTCTCCCCGTGCCTCCCGGGGGTTTCCTTCATATAGGAACCCCCTTCACCAAAACATGCAATATCCTGGTTGCTAATGTGGTTCCTCCTCTGGTCGTTAACTCATTCCTGGCCATATACGTCTTTAACGTCTTATCAGGAGTGTGCCTCCCAGCCAAATACGTGTTTGACGTGTTTTTGTTTTTATTAGAGTTTAGCGTAGTTCAAAGACTTCCCCAGCCTGTGACATGGTATCAGGTCCCTGGCCTCAAAGAAAGCCGACAACACGTGAACAAACAACTACGCAGCTGTTGTTTTGAAATGGGGGAGGAGGAAATAACAGAAAACGGAGAAACGCTGCCTGTTGCAGAGTAGGAGAAACGCCATTGAAACGCCCCTCGGCGCGCTGCGCTGGTCGCCTTGCTGCAGGGCAGCGAACCTGGATGAGTTGTTTGCGGTAGTCAAACCCGTGACCAACATGATCGATCCGGTTCCAGCGCCTGGTCCCAAACCCAAGCCGGACCCCGTTCCTGTGTCCCAGCCCGAACGAGAGGAGGAGAACGACAACACAGCAACAGACAAGAGCCATTTTTCAGAGCGCATTTGCGCCGTGCAAAGACCCGCCGGGATTACATTGAAAGTGACTATAGGCTCTTTCAAACACAGATCACGCAAAATTGTAGTTCGAGAAGCCCGTAAAGCTTGGCAGCCTCGCCACACATTTTGTTGTTGATATATATGCATTGCCAACGATGCAGAGGCAGAGGAGGCTAGCCGCTGATCTCAGACCAGTTTGGTGTTCTCCTCCTATGCTAATTTGCGGGGAGATCAATAGTGTTCCCTGGGAAGGAGGTGCGATCCAGCAGCAGCTGTGGACAGAACTCTCTCTCTGTGTGTGTGTGTGTGTGTGTGTGTGTGTTGATGTTACTCTACTGCTGCAAGGGTGTATCTGTGTAGATGATGTTCCACAGTTGATTCCACTAATGTAATGTAAAGAGACACACATGGGCCCCGCACACACACACACATTCACACTCACTCACACTGAGTAAACTGTATTGTTGAATGTAAAAAAAGCACTTCATGTATATATATATATATATATTTTTTTTTTGTCATTTGTGTCATAACGAATAATATTTACATGTCTGATGTCAATACAGTTCAAAATAAAAGAATTGAGAGCGAGTTCTGCCTGAGATTGTGTCCTTTACAAAAATGCCTTTTTCTCCAATTTCTCTTCTCAGAGAGACCTTTTTGGTGAAAACAGGGTGTATATAAATGGCTATAAGTAGAGTACAGAACATGCTAAAAGCTCACTTTTTTTTCTGGTGAACCCAGAGACATACATCTTCATTTTGAGGTATTGCAAATCACTTTGGTGCTAATAGATAATTTACTGTGGGTCTTGAAAGATGACCAATAATTATGAAAATCTTTGGCCTGAGCTAAATATTGGCAGTCCTAAACTGGCCATGAATGAGTTAAGGGCGCCTGTTCAGAGGGAGGGGAACTGGTTGGAATAGCGTGAACCTCCCACGTGCTATGTCCTACCGGTGAAGCTTCCTCTGTCAGGTGAAAAGAAGCGGCTGGCTAACTGCTCATGTTTTGGAGGAAGCATGGAGCCAGTTTCGGCTCTCCCCAGATCGGCAGAGGGTGGAGTAGCAACCAGGATAAATAAATTACGTTAGCACTAATGGGGAATAAAAATGGGATCAAAAATGGTATAATAAAAAAAAAATGTTGACTGCAGCGTTATTCCAAATGAAATAGAAAAGAAAATCTTTACTGGTTATATGGAAACTCGTTTCATTGATATCTTACCTGAGGTTTGGGTATTGTAGTGCTCTTCAGCAAGTGTTTATCCTTATTTCAATAATGAGAGACTAGAAGGAAAGTACAATACACTTGGCGTATGACTCCATGGTATGATGACGCTCCTCTGAGACGTGAGGAGGGCGTCAGAGATTTATAGGATAGAGAACCCCCATAGGGAGTTCTATTGGAGCCATGACATTGGTGATGCTCAGGGGAGGAGGTGGGGTGAATCGACTGCTACACAGGATTTCAGCAGGTCACACAAGGTGAGTTACAACTTTACAGGATACGAGAATGGATAGGATACTGATATGAAACTTCATTTAGGTGATTGGCCAGCAGCCGAAGAGAGGGAAAGCGTGGGAGACATTGATTGGACAGGGATAAAGGGGGCGTGCATATTTATGAATGGCTGATGTAACCTGAACAGGGCGTTGCTGCAGAGGAGAGAGAGATGAATGGAAAGGAACAATGGATTAGTGAATGGGATGGTTAATCAGACATTGACTAGAGAAGTAGTCTTCATTATTGAAAATAGTCTAAGACATTATTTGGTGGTGGTTTTAGATAACTCGGCTGCTACGCGGCCTGTAGCTCGGCGTCGACTTTGTGACTTGAGTTCCATTGGAAGAACATTACAGGTTGCTCCTGAATTTGATCTGTGTGTTGTGAACTGTGGTCAGCCAACTTAGTCCGCTTTGCTGTCTTTCGTTTCTGCTCAGCTGATTATTTTGCTAACATATGCTTTTGCTTAATCGGTACTGGCTTTGACCTGGTGACTGGAGTTCCACTGGAAGAACATGGTTCTGTATCTGTTATACATTTTTTCTTATATGGCCTGAGACCCACATCTTATATAGCCTCAGACCAACATAACATTGTCACTGATAACATCACCGATCAATGTGACAATCAATTTGGATTTAAAGCCAAGCATGGCACTGACCTCTGTATTTATGCATTAAAAGAGGTTATTGATATGTATAAAGGTAAGCATTCCTCTGTTTTAGTGGGGTTTATTGATGCCTCTAAGGCATTCGACCGAGTCAACCACCAGAAACTATTTTTGAAACTGAGGGAGAGGGGCGTGCCTGCTAGCATTATTAGAATCCTGGCATTCTGGTATGTCCGGTCTCTGCTCCTTTTGGTGTCGGCAATGGCGTCCGTCAGGGGGGGCTTCTTTTCCCCGCCCTGTTCAATTTATATATGAATGAACTCTCTGTACAGCTCAGCAGCTGCCGAACGGGATATGTGATTGGTAACACCACTGTAAATCACTTTATGTATGCCGATGATTTGGTTATCCTGTCTCCAAGCAGTACTGGTTTCCAACAGTTGCTGAATATCTGTTCTGACTATGGAGGTCATTTTGATGTGAAATATAATGCTAAAAAGAGTGTCACTATGATCTGCAGAACAAGAGATGATAAGGATCTCTCCTTTCCTTCTTTTTATTTGTCTGGGCAGGTGCTGGCAGTTTGCTGTCAAACTAAATATTTGGGTCATATTATAACTGATCAAATGAGTGATGATGATGACATGTACAGACAGAGGCGTGTACTGTATGCTCAAGCTAACATGCTGAGGAAGAAGTTTTATTTTTGCTCAGATGATGTAAAGGTTAACTTGTTTAGAGCCTACTGTACTCCTCTGTATACTGCCCCCCTGTGGGTCAAGTATAAGCAGGCTAGCATTAAAAAGCTCCAGGTTGCTTATAATGACTGCCTGAGGATCCTTCTTAGGAAGCCAAGGTGTAGTAGCGCCAGTGAAATGTTTTGTGGAGCAGGAGTGAGCACCTTTCATGCCCTGTTGAGAAACCTGATGTATAGGTTTATCTGTCGTCTGAATATGTCTCAGAATATGCTCATTATGTTGCTCTCTCAACCCAATCTCAGTGACACGAGATACATGTCTTCCATCTGGAAACACTGGTACAGTGCCTTACTGTAGAAATGTTAGGTGCTCTTATTGTGTTGTTACCTGTTTTATATGTATTGTGTGTTTTTTAATGGACCTTGTGTCTGACAATAAAGTGATGATGATGATGAATGTCACTCCTCCTCGTACCTCTTCTCCTCCCAGGGGGATCTTCAACCGCCGCTGCTGCAGCCAGAATTGCCATTAATCTGGCTTTCATGTTTACAGTCAACAACATCAAACAGACGAAACCAGCTGGCTCAATCTGTCAACTGAAGTCCTAAAATGATAATTAGGTGATTCATTTTAGAATTCCATTTCCCCCCTCTTCATCAGCCTGAGATCCGCTGCTGCACCTCCATCCCCAGCCCAACGGTGTCCCGTTCCCTGGCCACGCGACCTTTAATCGAAAACACTCCAGTCGAGGTCAAGAGATGGATGGGAACAGAAGTCAGTTCCCAAACGTGCCGAGTTGCCCAACTCATTCCACTGTGTCTTATTATTATTATTATTAATAATATATAATATTTATATGTGTGTAATATAATAATATACAGTATGTGTGTCTAATGTATATGTGTGTCTAATGTATGTGTGTCTAATGTATATGTGTGTCTAATGTATGTGTCTAATGTATATGTGTTTCTTATGTATATGTGTGTCTAATGTATATGTATGTACAGTATATTAATTCTCTGCATCTTTTTAATCCTCTAATGACTTGTTCTTATTAATTCTCTGCATCCTTTTAATCCTCATATGACTTCTTATTATTATTACCTTTTTTTATGTGTAAATTTGCCCGTTTTATTACATTGTTTTGATTGTTTTACTCTCTCTGAAGCACCTCAATATTGTGTTCTGTTAAAGTGTGCTATATACATAAAATTAATTCTTATTACTGTTATTACTATCCTCATCAATAACATAGCTGTGACATTTGAACATGGTAGTTGAAACACAAGAGTATGTGTGTATAATTTAGCAGAAGATGGAACATATGGTATTATGTCCGTAGCTATCAAATCCACAATCATGTCATGCCTTGCGATCTACATTCCCATATACAAATAGCAACCATTTAGAATATGAGACAGGGATTCAGTGACTGGATTAGGACCATGGTGCAGACATTGAGAAGGTGTCATTGGTGTCATTTATGCTGGGCTCTCTAGGGACATGGCCCCATCGCTTTTTGAAATGGCCGATTTTGTCCCCATCACTTTTTCAAAGCATAATTTGAGTTGATTTTTTCCCCTAAAAAATAGCTCGCACCAATAAATGTTTTAATGTCAATTTGTTTTTAACGATACAAGCTCAGTCACAGGGATGAACAAATAAATAATACACATACATATTATCGATGCTCAATATTGCAACATGGTGCCACCAGCTCCACAAGGTGCTTATGTGCTTGTAAGGGACATTGTGCATGGAAACACACGCAAGGGGTCTATGAGAAACCAGCCATGCAAGTCACCCATTGCCCCTAACCTCATCAAGGTAGGCTAGAAACGGGTCCCAAATAGAGTGAGTTGGTCCTCAAAAACCTAACTTTCTCCATCCGTATGACAGAGATCATGTCCGTCAACCACAGTTGAAAATAAGGTGAAGAGGAGGATTTCCATTCCTGCACAATGAGTTTTTTGGCAACAGTTGTCCCCTGCGTGAGAGACTGTTGCACAGCTGCAGGGAAGTTCAGAGACGACTTGGAGCAGCCAAAGATGGCGAGTTCTACACCAATAAATGTTAACTAACAAATGACAACACTTTGAGAAAAGGTTTATTTTCCACAATGAGAAAAGTCAGTCTGTGTCTTTACAGCTCTGCCTTCTGATTGGAGGAAGTCAGACTGTCTTTACAGCTCTGCCTTCTGATTGGAGGAAGTCAGATTGTCTTTACAGCTCTGCCTTCTGATTGGAGGAAGTCAGTCTGTACTTCTCTCTTCTCTCCTCTTCTATTCCCTTGACCTGCTGAATGCTGCTAGATTAAAATGATGCTCAGTGGATTCAGATGTTGAGAATTGTGAGAAAACAGCTCCATCTGCTGGCCATAGAGAAACAGTAGAGTCGAATATCGCTGAATATAACTGCAGCATCACTGAACTCTGCTGCATATCACTGTGTTGAAACAGAGTTGTGATGCAGCTGTTTCATTTTGGAGACAAAGACTGCACTTCAGAACGATGCCCCCCAATTCAGAAACTAGTTCAAGGACAGTTCAAAAGGACAGTTGAAGTCAGTTGAAGGTTGGTGTCTTTAACCACCAGGCCAGCAGCCCGTGATCCCATTGTTGTAGTTCTGTATGTGCTGGTTTCCTGCTGTGTCAGGGCAGAACAAAGACATCAAATATGTATATGACAGGTCCCCAGATGACCAGAGTGCTATATTATCAGTGTCAATGCCCATTTTCTCATTCTAACACAAGAGTGACATGTATTTGAATTGAAATATGTTGTGGTGTTTGCCCAGCCCTTCATTGGGAAATGCAGCTTTATGGAGTGGGATCACGTGGAGATGGTCTTCAGAAACTTTGATGAGATTGACAGTAAGTAAACATTGTTTCAGATACATGGTGTAGTTGTGGAAAAGTGTGTGTGAGTTTGAAAACTAGAATAAAAATGTTAGGGAGGGACGAATTGGGAAGAGATCCAATCAGAAGAGAAGAATAAGTTAAACATCTGTGTCTGTATTGCACATTCAAACCTTAAAACAATTCCAAAATAACAGATTAATATATCAATTCCAAAATAACAGATTAATATATCTTTACAATAAATTTGGAAATTCTAATGAATAGTTACGGTTTTCTTTGACTAAGATGAGATGAAAATACTTAGACGCTTAGTTGATGAAAACTTGACTAAATAAAATCAGGATGAGGTTGACTAAATATGATAAGAGCTCAAGAGAAAGTGGATTATAGCTCACTCAGATAAACATGTGAATGTTGTGTGATATGCAAAGGTTGTCGGTTTAATCCCAGCCATAGGCAATTTCTTAAAAAGTACTCACATTATAAGCTGCAGCAGTGATCCTTCTTTATCATCACCAGTAGTCTGAACACTGATAGAAATAAACTGATGAAGGAGATTAGTCAGTCCCTGACTCTAGCTAAACTCACTGGTACAAATCTCACCTGTCTCACTCTTTATGCTCTGTGTTATTGCCAGTGTGAATACAGTGTGTAGAAATCAGAAGGTTCATTGGTAACAGCTCATAGCTCAGTCAGCTGAGTGGCTGTCTCACTGTCTCTGTTTGACAGATAGACTGCTGGTTCGATTCCTGATGGAGGAGACATATTACAGCACTGCCCTGTCTTTAACATCACCAGCTTAGCGCCTCCTACAGACAGAGCGACACAGCACCTCCTACAGATCCACAGAAATGGACACTGTGGACAGACTGCAAAGAGATCCAGACATGTCATATACTGAGTCTAGAGCAGTTTTTCAAAAAGTTATTTTTACACCTAGCGGCAGCCAGGGAGAACCTAAATGAAAACAAAACGTACTTCCGATGTCAGTAAAATTTCAGCTCTCTGTGGTTTTCTGTCTCATGTCTCTGCAGAGGTCAGGAGGGGAGAACAGCCCCCCCCCCTTAGCTCCAGGTACCCACAACCTCTGGCCTCCAGGCGCACTTGTCGACATTCAAAACTGACTGAGGATCGAACCCACAACCTCAAAAGTCACTGAGGCTCAAACCCACAAGCGCCAAACTGCTAGACAGCAATCCAACTCTCTGAGCTAGTGGGTTATAGTGATTGCACCTAGAAGATTAAAGTATAGTCTTTATGCATCTTAAAATATGTTTTGAAGGGACCTTTTAAGTTGAATAGTATTTTAATTATATTAATATGACGCAAGTTTCTATTCGCCTTGCACAGAAAACCTTTTACTTTTATACTTGAGTACATTTCAGAGCCTGTACTTTTTCCTTTTACTTGAGTAGGCTAATTAAGTTGAATCAGTACTTCTGCATCTTTTTTTTACACAAATAACTGTACTTCTACATAATCAGAGCAACAATGTGATTAAATTTGGAATGACAAGAAAAAATTACACGTCTGTGCAATAGGCTAAGTAGGCCTAAATAACTCAGATATAGGGTCTGCAATTGTAACGTTCCATATAGTGAAGTATCTCATGCTTGTTGATTTAATGATTGTTTTGCTCATGTTTGAGATACTTCTGGCTTGCCTGGAAAGAAGGTGGGAGCAGCCGAGTACAGTCAGCCAATCAGAGGCAGAGAGGGGCGGGTCATGCCTTCGCCTAGCCTTCGCCATCATGGGGAAAAAAAGTATCGCCTCCTGTACTAACTTTCTTCCTGTTTTCAACAACAAACACCGTTGGTTCAAAACGGGACTGTTTTGCCTGCGTGACACAGTTCCTCAAACAGGACTCATGAGACAACTCAGACAGGTATGTTTTGATATTTTATTTGGGGAACGAAACGGAGGCATTCACAAGGACAGCTACGTATTCTGTTCGTCCTTTCAACAGCTGGCGTAACTGTGGAAACCACAGACGCATCCGGCTGACGGTCGCCAGATATCATAGTCGCCAGTTGTTCCGGATCACCGGCACCACCTGCACAGCCTGTGGATAGATGGGTCAGCGGTGCTGAGGTATGCCCGGTCAAGCTGAATATTTCCATTATTGACAGTGTGTATTTACAATCATAATCATAATTATCTCATATTAGGAAATATATGTGACATTCTTGTGCTGTCGTTTTTTCTACTTAAATTCCAATCTTAATTTAATTTGTTAATTTATTCTTGTTTAGATTTATTTAGCCATTAGTTTTTTAGAAATAGGCTAAAGAACTGTATAGCCTAGCCCTAGGCATTAGAGATGTCATTTCAAAGCATTGGCAATGTCTTATTTTACACTGTTTCATTTGTTTATTCATGTAGGCTACATGTTTTAATGTTTAAAAGGTGAAATAAAAAATTTGGCTTTAAGAGCTTAATTTAAAAGAATAAATATATGTCTCCTGCCTGTCTAATTATTCAGACAAATCATCCGATAGCCCGACGTCACCAATTCAAATCTTGCATGATCATATACAGTCTCTTATTGCTCAAAATATGTCCCCATCACTCTGTTGCATTGATTGTTGATATGGTCGAAATAATTAGTGAAAATATTCTATAATTTTTTATTTTGATAGAATAGTCGATTATTCGTATTGGACAGTCGGATTCGATTCGGCTGGAAGAATTCTGAGTTGAGGACAGCCCTACATTTTTACACACATTTCAGAAAAATTGCCCTTCACAATGTCAATAGAGCAATGGCCTTTGTGGCCTGGGGTCTCATCTATCAAAGCGTATAATTTCTACTAAGGATTCCTAGGACTGTGTTGAAAAGAATGACTAACCTATCAGTGACCTGAACGCAATTGCCCGTTACCAGCAGCTGCCACAGTGATTACACACGGGATATGCCCCATATCCCGTCCCCTGCATGCTCAAATCCAACCAATGGTCAATGCAAATCACAACATGAAGTTACAGTGCATATAAACGAGCCTGATTATCAATTAAAAAGAAAAAGAGTGGCAACATGTTGCTGGCTACAGTAAATGCATGACTAGCGCAACAGAGGGGAAAAAAGGAAATAAAACCGGTCCGATTCAGAGATGGAGGGGGAAAAAGTGGGATTTGGTGTGAGAATGTCATGTGTATTATAACATTGCACCTCAAACATGTATTACTCTCTGCCCCAATCCCAATTCTTTTCTTAACCCTCAATCTTATATATGTCCTTTATTTACACATTTAAATACATGTGTCATCAAAATGCACTCTGGCAGTTTAAAATGAGCAAACTGAATTGCAGTGCACAATACATATTAAATATTAAAATTCGTTCAATATCTAAAAATCACAGTAAAGCCAGAAACACAGTAACACAGGATTGCTCTTATTTGTGTCCATTCAGCAATCTGACCATGGAGGGTATAGGACTCTTTTTGTAGCGCTCTGTTTTACACTTGATGTCTCTCAGCCGTGCTCCTTGTCTTGTCCTTGTTCCTTCTCTCTCAGCGCACGTTGGTGGGAGCCAGCTTGAGAAATCTGTGGACCTTTGGAGTTTGAGTGCAAAGTTCAGGCACAGCTCCTCTCGTCTCTTCTGCAGAGGTTGGATGTTGAGGGTCTGGCAGGCCTCAGAGTAGGATCTGTAGTCAGAACCCAGGATGATCATGAGTGCCCTTTTTTGGACTCTTTCTAGGGCCTGGTTCTGTTTGCTGGTTATGCCAGACGACCGCCGCATACTCCAATACTGGGCGGATGTACGTTGTATACAGTGTCTTCAGATCATCTGTTGGGATGCCAAACTTTTGCAGTCTCTTTAGGATGAACATGCGTTGATTTGCTTTTTTTGTAGTTGCATTCACCTGCATGTCCCATCTTAAGTCTGCCTGCACCCACAACCCAAGGAGCTTAGTGGCTGGCACGCTCTCTAACACAGCACCACCAATACTCAGGTCGGGCAGGGGGGGTGGCTTCTTTGCAAAGCAGACATTGAGTACTTTGCACTTAAGGGGGTTCAGTTTCATCCTGTTTGCCTCTGTCCAGGCTGATAGCTCATCCAGATCATTTTGCATGATGCTGGGTTCCTTTATCTTTCTAACCTCTAATAGATTTAAATCATCCACCAACTTCCACCTTTCCGCTCTTGCTGATAATGAGGCACAATTTATTTTAGCAAGGAAGAACAGTGGACCCAAAATTGTCCCTTGTGGTAGGCCACAGGAAAGAGTGATCCATTCAGAAAGGCTAGTTTGATACCTCACACGCTGCCGTCTTTCTGTCAGAAAGTTGCACACCCATGGGAGTAGCTCTGGGCAAACTCCTAACTCCCACAGGTCAGCAACTACTAGCGTGTGGTCAACTCTGTCGAACGCTTTAGAGAAATCTGTAATATGATAGAAAACATCATTTCAAATTGAGAAATAAAATGAATCTCATTGGAGGTCACAGTGGGGGGAGGACTTCCTCTCCCCAAAGGGGACGAAAGGCCATGAAGAGGTTAATGTTCCACCAGGATGTCAGTTAATGGGTTCAACAGATGGTTTGGTTCTGGTTATCAGTAAGACTCCTTTTAAACTGTTATCTAAGGATGGTCTGTTAACCTTTAATGGATATATGGTCTCTGCTCAGTCAATTTGGGGACAAGTCTGGAAAAGATTACAGGTTTATGGTGTTTTTCTAAAACAAATGGCTACGAGAACATTAACAAAAGTGGGGGGACATTCCACGAGGACGAGGTGCCCGCAGCATGCAGGCAGAATCATTGTGAGAAGGTTCACAGTACTATATATTTTTAAGAAACTAGTGAGTGATGTTTTTCTTTGATGCTTGATTATTATTGCTCATTATTCAATCTTCTTGTTGCTTTTTGATATTATTTTTATAGTATTCACTTAATTGCAAGTATTTATCATTTAACTTGTATTAGAATACTATTCAGTTTACTTATAGAATAGTACTAATTTTTACTAATTACTTTTTATATTGTATTGCATTGATGCATATTGTGACTATATATCTTACAGATTGACTGAGTGGATTTGATATTTTATGAAATAAAGTTGGGATTATAAACTCGATGCCCACAGAGAAGGAGAGGACTTATTTTAAGGCTTTGGTGTGAGAAGAAGGGCCCCAGGATTCGAATCTCATTGGGCCAAGGCTTTGGTCTCGGGGAATGAACACATTAAAATTGTGATTATGAATTAACCAAATATATGTATAATTAAAAACTTCTTTTTCAGGTCAGTTGAAAGGATTTCTTAGTTATTTTCTTTTCATTTTAATTTTAAATCCAGCTATTTAATAAACTGCTATGCTTGACTGCTTGCTTGTAAAAATTAAGAAACCATTTGGATTGCATCCGTGGATTTCTGATCCAAATTGGGTTTTACCTAGACGGGCCTAAATGGGGTGAGATTAGCTCATGACAGCGTTTTTACTTAACCCCTATGGTTGAGAGATTTCCGTCTGCTCACCGATTCTGTGACAATTGGATCTTTATTGCAATGTTGTAAGCTTTTGCTATGTATAACGCTGTGTATGGAATTTAAATGTATCAAAGCTGGTAAATATTAGTAAATGTATTGACAGTTGTTTTATTATAAAGGAAAGTTATTAGATGACTATTAGTGCATGGGTACTTCTGCTAAAATGCCATGACATGTGATGAGGGTCCCAGAGGAAGAAAAACACGCCTACCAAGGAGAGGGGGACGGCTAAGGAAGGCACGCCTACTGTACATACCAAGATCCTCCCAGCAGGGAAGTGGTTAAAAACCAGACTGAGAGGAGAACACAGTGTGCTTTTTCCATCTTTTGATCTCTGCTCTCTACAACTGGTTCTGGTTGTGGCCCACGGGAGAAAGAAGGTTGAAACTGGACCCAGAAATTTCTGTTTGTTGGTATGCATATTGTTTATTGATTACTTGATTCTGCTCTGTATACTGCAATTATTTCTATATAAAATAACATTTTATTATCAGAAAATCATTTTGTCATTCTGGTTTTGTCATAAGTTGAAATCAATTGGACACGTGGGAAAAGTATTAACAACCTTTAAATCACCTTCTGATCGGAGGCCAGGTGCTGTCCTTGGGGACAGGGGCCGGACTGGAATCCAACTTTTCCCAAAACAAATGGTGACCCTGACGTGATGGTGACGGCATGACAGAGTGACAACGTTCTGACCAAGACATCAGCATTCGGAGAACAGTTAAACAACAGGCCCGGGCAAAAAACAGGTGAGCAGAGACCTTTTTAACAGAATTCTGCAAATTGGCTATCTCTAAAAACTGTTGTTTAAATTGGACTCCATCAAATGCTGTTATAAATTTATAAATACACCAAATTTAGATGTAACAGAGCGTTTCAGACACGTGTTTGGATCCTGTGAAGGGTAGAATCCCCAAGACCGGTGGGCTAGGTGTACGCGTAAAAAACATCTGCCCAAAGGCCGCGAGCTTATGTGAGGGAATAACAGTAACTTTCTCAAGACCAAAAGTTTAGCGAGCATATGTGAGGGATTAACAGTAACTTTCTCAAGATCATATAGCTTAAGTGCATGTGAGGAATAACAGTAATTTTCCAAAATCATAGCAAAAATATATATATATACAGAATTGGCGAATTATAAGCAATTAAAATAAAAGGTTTTTGGGAACAGTGGGGCTGGGTCATTTGCAGAAGCAAAATTCAACCGTTAGGACACGGTGCTCTGCAGATTTGTGTGGAAATAAAGGGGTGGATAGTATTATATCGAGTACTGTCTCAAAAGGAGTAACGGTGTGCTGAGATAAGTGAGAAACACCCGGTTTTGCAGCGCTACAGGTTATCACTGTAGTAGAAGGTTCTGCAAAATTATCTCAGTATCACTGGCTGAAATAGGACCACTCCATCTTTGAAGACAGCAGTATCGAAAATTGTGTTCAGTACGAAATCATTTCCTCTCTGGCAGTACATTTCTTATCAGGAAGCAGTACTGAAAAGTGCATCAAGTAATAAAATGGGGAAGAAAAACCCAACATTCGGAGAACAATGGACCTCAATAGTTAAATATATACTTATGTCTACTTCACTAAATCAGAGAAAGAAATTATTGTCCCAATTAGAGGAGCTTAAAACATTACACCAAAAACGAGGGGATTTCCCGGGAGATTATGACAGAGGCAGAGGGATCGATCAGATCCTGAGAAGGATTTGTAAGGAAAAAGGTGATATGAAGTTAGAATCTATCACAAAAGCAGCAAGCGCAGGCTTGTTCACAAAGAGAGGTCTAGCTAAAAAGGCAGCGACACAAACCGACACTCATGCTCTATATTTGAAAGTGCTTATGGCACATAACGCTGTCAAAAGTCCAGAGGAGCAGAGGCTTGTCACTTCTATGTTTGTTGAACCATCCCCTGAAACAGACGCAGATTTAGTGGCCAAAGTAAGAGAGAAATTTACTGGAGACCATAAGCAGAGCAGAGGAATGTATCCAGTTCTGTCTGAAACTTTTCCCCCACCATACGAGGAAGGGATCCAGGCGCCCGTGGTCTCGTTCACAGGATCATTAGACGTTAAAGGAAAAATGGAAATAGAAGAAGGGGGAGAGACAGAAAGAGAAGAGACCATGAGAGAGAGAGAGGTTTTAGCCTCACTAATATTAGAAGACGACAGAAAAAGGCAGATGAAACAATTGGACCGCAAACAACAAGCGGTGGAGGAAAAGATTGAAGCACTGACAGCGCAGATGAATGAGCAAGGAGCGTTCGAGCGTCAGTTGAATTTTGACGAAGGAAGTGTAAACAGCAATCCAGGAAGCGGTCAAAGTCCCCTATTTTCATCTCTTATTGGTTCATATAAACCACAGGTCAATTCAACCAGGAAAGAGGGCAGGAGTGAAGTTTCAATACAGCAGGAATATATTTCCCCAGCAGAGGAAAAAGAAGGGAGGAGAAGATCTGATGAGAAGAGAAGGGCTTTGATAGAGAATGGAGGGAGGGAGAAAAACAGAAGAATGCGGGTGGGGGCTAGGAAAGCAGAGGAATCTGAATGCAGCAGTGAGGATGAGACAGGAGACATAGGGAGACAGGGTAGTAAAGACTTGAATGATTACTCAGCGGGGGAGGAGACAGAAGAAAAAGGGGAGATAGAAGAAACAGTGGAAATAAGAGGTGTCATGAAGAGAAAGACAGCATCCAGATTTAGAGCCCCACACGTCAGACACCCTATGAAGCTGAGGACAAATAGGGCGGGGGGATTAGTAGCTCATGGGCAGCAAACAGAAAGTAAACCTTCACTTCAGACACCTCTTATGGTGAACGCACAAAACCCAACGGGAGCTTTGATTTATACACCATGGGCTATCAGAGATCTCAGCCTGTTAGTAGATGCTCTGCCCAGCCTCCGCCAGGGTGCTGCCCCTTGGCTGAGGGAGCTAGAGAAAAAGACTGCAGCCTCGCCTTTAGCTATGGCGGACATGCGCGCCCTCATTATGCAATGTGCCGGGGCAGGGGACCTCCAGCAAATAGAGAACATCGCGCAGACCACGCTTATCCTAGATGGGATGGCATTCGGCCCCAGCAGACAAGCTTGGGGAAAGGCGCTCCGTGAAAAATACCCGACCACCACAATGTCCGCGGTAGTGATGTTCGAATGTAAAACCGACGAGTCACCAGAAGACTATATGGCTAGAATTAAAGAGAACTGGGAGACTCAAACAGGAATAAACTTGACACATGACGGGCACAATGCCACAATGTTTAGAGGACAGGTGTTATCCAGCCTGCCCACCCCAATTAGAGACAAAATGGAGGGAGTGCCCGCTCTCCATAAACAGTCGTTTGGCATCGGGGAAGATCATTTGTTACATTTCTTAAAAGAGGCAAAAAAGACAGCATTAAAAGATCAGAGTGACATAAAGGAACTTCAGACCAGACTGCTTAGGATGCAAATAAAAAATGAGGAATTAAAAGCCACAGAGGGGAAAGCAAAGGGGAAGAAAAAAGTGACAGAAAATGGGGACAAAGACCAAACACCTGAACCCATGATGGCTCAGCAGGGGTCATATTATTATGGGCCGCCACAAAGGCAATACTACCCAGGAAATAGGGGGGGGGGGAAACCCAAATGTCAATAGAGGGGGGTATCGGGGTGGAGGTCCTAACAGGCAAGGTGGTAGTTTAGTGGGGACCACATGCTTTAACTGTGGACGGGAGGGTCATTGGCGAAAGGATTGCACGATGCCCCCGAAATCAATGAGAGGGGGATTTCAAGGACAAAATGGATATCCGACATATCAGCAACAGGGTCCCTATCAGGGGCAGAATTTCCAAGAGGGCCCGCCTCAAGGTCAGCAACCTGCTCCACGACAGGGGCAGAGCTTCCCAGGGGGCCCGGTTCAATATCAAGGCGCACCCCCGGCATCTGGCCAAAGGCACCAGAACTTTGTTCCTGACAGTGGACCTGCCCCACAAATGTGGGAGGGACAATATTGACACACCCCGAGAATCAGTGAGAGGAGCATGACAGACCCCCTAATTCCAATGGACGTGCAGGGGGAAAGGCTGATGTTTATGGTGGACACCGGTGCCCGATACTCTACTCTAAATGAGGAAATAGATCAAAGTGCTCTCTCACAAAATGCAGCTTCGGTAATAGGATTCTCGGGACACGCCGAAAAAATGACACTGACCGTTCCTCTACCAGTTAAAGTAGGTAGACAAAGATTCAGTCACCAATTCCTCCATGCACCCAAATGCCCGGTCAACTTGATGGGCCGAGACATCTTGGTCAAAATGGGAGCTACTGTGTTGTGCTCGGGAGACGGGCTGTCTGTCCAATTCAAAGATGGACATACGATTCAATGTGCTACAAACATGGGATACAATCGCCAAATGATACTGTCGGATAATAACACGGTTTCCCCATATGAAGTGGACATTTACTGGGGACTGATACAGCCAGAGAGCAGCCCTGAAGCAGTTGGCATGTTGTCCACCTTCCAAAAATGGAAGACATGGATATACCAGGTCTCCAATGATCCATATGTGCCTGTGAAAGATCCCCACCATGTTACTCTGTTCTATGACAGAGACTCAGAAATCTCTGAAATATACAAAGAGGGTTTCCAAAATAAAATAGAAGGCACCACGTGGGAAATCAAGTCCCCAGGAATTCTAATAGGAAAAGAAGGAGTTGCAGCCATGGTCACTCTGACAGAAAATCAATTAGAATGGTATGAACATCCTGACACAGCCCAGCCTCATATGTCGATCCTGTTAAACCCAGGGTATGAGGCTCGAGCGTTAGGGCCCATGGTAAAAAGGCTCTGGCTGAAAACCCATGATTGGCAACGGTGTTTGGAGACCCCAAATGTCATGTACTCCCCCTCGGAAGATGCATACATGCTGGAAATTTCAATGTCAGATACAATGAAATTGCAGCATCAGACTATGACTAGAGAACATGGGCGAGAAAAAACTGATCATCCCGACGCAGATCGGATGATGGCCTCTATTCCTGATAAAGTATGGGCACGGGGACCGACAGATGTGGGAAAGTGTAAAACTCCACCAGTAGAATTCAAATTGTCGGAGCACAGGCCCATATATCAGAAACAATATCCGCTCAAAAAAGAGAGTGAAGATGGTATTGCTGACACCATAGAAGGACTGATTGAATCAGGAGTCCTGGAGAAATCTGCCTCAGTTTGGAACACACCGATACTCCCAGTGCCAAAACCTAACACAGGCAAATTTAGGATGGTACATGATCTCCGAAAAATAAATGAAATAACCAGCACTGTTGCGCTCCCTGTACCAAATCCCTATGCGGCGTTATCAAAACTAACTCCAGCACATAGATGTTTCTCGGTGATAGATCTCGCAAACGCGTTTTTCTGTCTTCCTCTGGCTAATGAGCTCCGAGACATCTTCTCTTTCACATTCAAAGGAGAGAAATGGAGGTACACTAGACTGCCTCAGGGGTTTGTTCTCTCTCCGGGCATATTCAATCACACCCTGAGGGAAATAATGAGGCCTTTAGTGGTCCCCACAGGTACGATATTGATACAATATGTAGATGATATATTAATTGCCTCGCCAACAGTGGAATCCTGTCTGGAATTCACTCAAAACGTCCTAGTGCATCTGGGAGAACACGGATTCAAAGTGAGTAGGAAGAAGGTGCAGTGTTGTCGCAGCACCGTTACTTTCCTAGGACGAGAAGTATCACAGAATGCTTCAGCCGTATCGCCCGGCCAACTCAGATCCATCAAGGACCACGCAAAACCCGAAACAGTCAAAGAAATGCTATCCTTTCTAGGTCTCACTGGGTATAGCAGGAATTATGTAGAGTCCTACGCAGAGAAAGCTGCTTTGTTGAGAGCCCTAGTTGCTGAACAGGGCATCAGAAATCTGAAAAACAGGTTAAATTGGACCACAGAAGCTGAGCAACAGTTCATTAGTCTGAAACAGGAAATGTCGTGCATAACGGCCCTTGCTGTTCCAGACTACGGAACGACATTCTATCTGGATGTGTCAGAGCACAGTGGAGTGACAAGTGCGGTTCTGTTCCAAAAAACTAATCAGGGAAGACAGATTTTGATGTATTACAGCTCTCAATTAGACGCTATAGAAAAAACAGAACCAGCATGCACCAGGTATGCTGCTGGAGTGGCGAAAGCCATAAGCAAAACGGCACACATAGTGCAACATCACCCTCTAGTAGTTTTAACAACACATGGGGTGGTGGCTTATGTGACGTCAAGCGCGTTTACCATGTCTGGGCTCAGACAAACACGCATAGAAAAAATCCTGCATCAAGACAACCTAACGTTTGTACACGATGGAATAAATATGGCTGACAGCATGAAAGGGATGCCGATGCACTCTTGTGTTGAGAGGGTGGCACAGGAGGTAAAAATTAGGAAAGATCTGGAGAATGAGCCTCTAAAAGAGGGAAGAGTACTGTACACTGATGGATGTTGTTACAGAGACCCCATAGAGGGCCTAAAAGCAGGATACGCAGTCGTGACTGAGGAGGAGGACAAACCGGGTCAGTATAGACTAGTGAAAGGAGGACGCATTCGAACCCATCCCTCGGCACAGAGGGCAGAGCTAGTGGCTGTGAAGGAAGCATTAGACCAGGCAGAGGGAGAGGAAGTGACCATATACACTGACTCGAGTTACGCCCACGGGGCCTGTCACTATGATTTAGCAAAATGGTTTAGAAATGGGTTCAAGACAGCTTCAGGCACCCCTGTGAAACACCAGCAGGTGGTAGTAGAGTTAGCGTTTGCACTCATGAAACCCTGCAGAGTAGCAATAGTTAAATGCAAAGGTCATGACCCGAGAGATTCCAGTGTAGCCAGGGGAAATGAAGCAGCTGACAAAGCAGCAAAGAGTCAGGCAGGATATGTTGACGCAGTGCAAGGGATCTTGCAGGCATCAAACGACACCCCTCCCCCACATCAATCATGCTCAGAGAATGATTTGATAAACCTACAGGAAAAGGCAGGGGCATATGAAAAGAACAGGTGGTTGAACAAGGGAGCCACTAAAAATGGAACACTGTGGAGAGCTCACGATGGGAGGTTGGTTTTGCCGGCAGGTTTAGCCCATATGCTGATAAAGGAAGCGCATGGGATGGAACACGTAGGCAAGGCACGAACATTGGAAAAACTGACACAATGGTGGCATCCTGATATAACCAACATGGTGACAGAGTTTCTGGCGACGTGCAAAATTTGTAAAGAACATAACCCTAGACCAACAATTAAGCCGCACATGGGGTCCTTTCCAGTCCCCACAGCGCCATTTCAAGAAATAGTCATTGACTATACGGATATGGGTTCACAACAGAGGGTCCAGGGATACAGGTATCTGCTAGTAATAGTGGACACTTTCACCAAATGGGTAAATGCCATTCCTGCTAAAAGAGAAGACTCTAAAACAGTGTGCAAGTATCTGATTAACCATCATATTCCGACCCACGGATTCCCCCAGGTGGTGAGATCAGATAATGGTTCTCATTTTAAGAATGAGGATTTACAGACAGTAGAGAAAGCATTGGGCATCATCCATAAGTTCGGCGCTGTTTACCACCCTCAAAGCCAAGGTCAGGTAGAAGTCACGAACCGGATCTTGAAAGATAAAATGGCCAAGATACAAGCTGATAGCAAGCTGACATGGATTCAAGCTCTACCGATTGCTCTCAAATCACTGAGAGAATCGCGCAATCCCAGTACAGGCTATTCCCCACACGAGCTCCTCACAGGAAGAGCGTTCCCCAGTCCGGCTACCATAGACAAAAGTGTCAGTATGTTGGATCTAGGATCCATTGATCACCAAGAGTACTACCAATCGCTAACTGCATTGGTAGCCTCCATTTCATTTCAGGCAACGGAGAAAAGAACCAGAGAATCTAAGCCACAAGACACACCCCACGTGACGGAGGGAGACTGGGTGTATGTCAAAGTAATCAAGAGGCACTGGCCAGCACCTCGCTGGAAAGGACCATTTCAGGTATCACAAGCAACCTCACATGCTGTGAGGCTGTTGGACAAAAAGGATACGTGGTATCACGTTAACCAGTGCACAAGAGCTGACGCCCCAGAAAGGAGTTTAGCAGACACTAGAGATAACATTCTAGAGTCATCACAGGGGCAAGATGATGAGACCCTATCTGGGAGTCCAGAGGCAGCGGCTGCTGTTTCTGGAGTGGGTCTGTGAACCGACAAAAGTGGTAATCAGTTTCCTGGTGGTGTGTACGGTGTATCTCTCACTTATAGTGGCTTTTCAAAACATGGAACGCAGAGACTTGATTATCACAGATGACGTAATGACAACAACAGGAAACACTCACCCCAATGACTTGACTGACCTGACAAAACCCCCCTTCCAGAATCTGATTTATACCCCCAGACTAACAATATCCCCTGCTGAGAGGGGCATGGCTCCTCTAACACCAGGGAGGAAGAGGAAATCATTAACACTTTCAGTGCCACGGCCCTTGGGCAAAAGGTTGCTTGCTGTGCCACATAGGCCGCAATGCATTTTAAAACAGTCATATAATTTCTTTAATAATTACTATGTAAACACTGAACACGCACAAATAACGATGAGACTCTCTTCTATCACCTGCAAAAAAAAGTTTATTGATCCCATTTTCCGTTCTTTAGTTATGAGCCGGAGAAGATAGCTTGATTGAACGAAAAACAGAGCTTTTTTTCTACGAGCTGAGATAATGAGCCTTTTGTGAAATTAAACATTTCAAGCACATCACTGACTCTGAAGCTAATTTTCTGATGTAGTCACACCTCAAAAATAATTTCCTTCAATAAAACAGTGAAGGCAAGGGAATTTTGTTTGGAAGAATAATATTTTTAGCTGAAACCAGCAGCGCTGGCGCCTGCATGCGCTGCTGGTTGCAGCTTCTTGCTGATCTTTTGCTGCTGGTGGGCATCGGATATTCTGGCTTGCGTTTGCCAACCCTGTCCTGCTGTCTGGGTCTGTGTTGTGTACTTGGCTCTGCGTGCCCACCTCCCCCCCTCCTCCTCCCCCCCCCCCCGTTGTGGGAGGAGTGTCTCTCTGCTCTGCTGTTCTCTCTGCCTGTGCTCAGCACTGAAAAAGTCAGCTAGATCCTGCTTTTTTACAGCCGCGTGTACCAGCTCCCATGCTTCGAGTTGAGAATAATAACAAATCCACGGCTGATCATGTGTTGCAGCGGACACGGAGGCTGTTGCAGCGGACACCGAGGTACTCAATTGTGATAGCAGATTGGCTGCTGCAGGGGCACAGCTAAACGTTGCTTCAATGAAGCCGCTGCATACGGACGGATGCGATGCGATTTCCTTCCCCCCAATGACTTCTTCTGTGTGTTTCACTCCACGTTCTCTCATCTGGAGAGCGCTGTCGCCACCTAAGGGTTCTGTAAAATAGGTTAGACACATTCAATACCTCTGAATATTGTAAGAGGCGATGTAAGAGGCATAGATCGACACCCCCCCGTCAAAAAAAAAAATTCGAGTTATTGACGCCATTTGGCGTCGCTGGCACTCTACGGTAAATTTCTAATGACGCCATATGGCGTCGCTGGCACTGAATGTGTTAAGAGGCTCTCATCCCTCTCTGGTTTTGGAATTTGAGGAGGGGTCAACAAGCACTATAACCATTGATTTTTGTGACGTAGCTATATGCCAGGGCGATCAGAGTAGATATAGGAGATTTGTCAAATACCTATGCGTAGGGGAGACGTGTGGCGGTGCTAACAATGTCTATGGATACACTGTAGCTAACACCGGTAACGATTGGGGCTATAACAAGGATCACTCACTTAAAAATAGGATAACATTAATACAAGGGACCGATTATGAGGACGGGAAAAGTAACCCAGTATATGTTACTCTCCATGGGGCGAAAACCTCAGACTCAGGTGTATATCTCCTAGCCGCATACGAGTATCGACGCATGTTTGGTACCAGTCAAAGCCCCGCCAATGATCCAAAAGGGAAAATTACTATTCGGGTGATTTCCCCTCCAAAAGAGCAGTCATCAGAGAACACGTCTCCCGGAAACATAGTGAGCCACATTTATAGGGCCAGCAAGCCATTCAAATTAGCGGATGTTGTCAGAATAGAGACAGGTTTTTATAACAATAACGAATGGATGAATAGGATGGATGCACAAGCAAAGCTGCTGAACAATAGGACTGATTGTGTCATTTGCTCAGCAGCTCGGCCGGCTCTATTAACTGTGCCCTCTGTGCTTACCACAGCAACCAACGGGGGGGGAGCTGGCCCGATGACTCTGCGATGCGTGCTGGATTTACACCTCACCTCTCACCCAGCAAAAACATGCTTAGGACTAGAGGAATATTTTCCAATGACAGACAAGAACGCCATCCCACCTGTTTTTACTCCTATCCCAGCTAATCACACTTGTATCACAAGGATGGGGAAAGTCCATATGGGCTATCTGGATAAAGAATGGTGCAGCAGGAATTTTGATTTCACAAATAGTACCACATACAGTGAATTTCCCATAGCCAGATCTGATTTATGGTGGTACTGTGGTGGCCGAGTCCTATACAGTACTATGCCCCGTGAATGGGGAGGCACGTGCACGATTGTGTCACTAATCGCCCCTATAACCGTGACCCCCATGAGCATTGATGAAATTGATGACGCAGTACAGAGGTACACCCCCTTGATGGCAATGTCCCGTCGCAAGAGAAAAGTATCGTCATATGACTGGGATCTTAAAGAAGGACCAGTATATATTGACGCGATCGGAATTCCAAGGGGTGTCCCTTCTGAGTATAAAATAGTAGATCAAATTGCTTCAGGATTCGAATCATCAATTTGTTGGTGGTGCACGATTAATAAAAATGTTGATCGAATAAACTTTGTGCATTACAACGTCCAGAGACTGGCCAATTTGACGAGGGATGCAGTGGAAGGAATCGCAGAGGAGCTACATGCAAACTCACTAATGACATATCAAACACGAATGGCAGTGGATATGTTATTGGCGGAAAAGGGAGGCGTTTGTTCTATGTTCCCAGGAGGATTATGTTGCACGTTCATTCCAAACAATACCGCTCCGGATGGATCAGTATCCAGGGCCCTGGCCGGACTAAGAGCACTGTCAAATGAGATGAAGGAACATTCAGGTATTTCCAATCCACTAAGCGACTTCATGGGAAAGTGGTTTGGTAAATACAAAAATTTAATATATGTAATGTTCATGTCTCTCAGTGCTGCAGTGGCTGTTCTGGTTTTGTGTGGATGTTGTTGTGTTCCATGTATTAGGGCGCTGATCCTGAGATGCATAGCTGCGGCAATCGAGGGCAGAGATGAGGCGGTTCCTCTCCATATGCCACTGTTGAATCTGGAGGATATGGAATTGGACCGTCCGGTCCCGCATTGGGACGAAATAATGGAGTAAGGTTCACACCTATTAAATAGGTGTGAAAGAGGGAATTGATAGAAAACATCATTTCAAATTGAGAAATAAAATGAATCTCATTGGAGGTCACAGTGGGGGGAGGACTTCCTCTCCCCAAAGGGGACGAAAGGCCATGAAGAGGTTAATGTTCCACCAGGATGTCAGTTAATGGGTTCAACAGATGGTTTGGTTCTGGTTATCAGTAAGACTCCTTTTAAACTGTTATCTAAGGATGGTCTGTTAACCTTTAATGGATATATGGTCTCTGCTCAGTCAATTTGGGGACAAGTCTGGAAAAGATTACAGGTTTATGGTGTTTTTCTAAAACAAATGGCTACGAGAACATTAACAAAAGTGGGGGGACATTCCACGAGGACGAGGTGCCCGCAGCATGCAGGCAGAATCATTGTGAGAAGGTTCACAGTACTATATATTTTTAAGAAACTAGTGAGTGATGTTTTTCTTTGATGCTTGATTATTATTGCTCATTATTCAATCTTCTTGTTGCTTTTTGATATTATGTTTATAGTATTCACTTAATTGCAAGTATTTATCATTTAACTTGTATTAGAATACTATTCAGTTTACTTATAGAATAGTACTAATTTTTACTAATTACTTTTTATATTGTATTGCATTGATGCATATTGTGACTATATATCTTACAGATTGACTGAGTGGATTTGATATTTTATGAAATAAAGTTGGGATTATAAACTCGATGCCCACAGAGAAGGAGAGGACTTATTTTAAGGCTTTGGTGTGAGAAGAAGGGCCCCAGGATTCAAATCTCATTGGGCCAAGGCTTTGGTCTCGGGGAATGAACACATTAAAATTGTGATTATGAATTAACCAAATATATGTATAATTAAAAACTTATTTTTCAGGTCAGTTGAAAGGATTTCTTAGTTATTTTCTTTTCATTTTAATTTTAAATCCAGCTATTTAATAAACTGCTATGCTTGACTGCTTGCTTGTAAAAATTAAGAAACCATTTGGATTGCATCCGTGGATTTCTGATCCAAATTGGGTTTTACCTAGACGGGCCTAAATGGGGTGAGATTAGCTCATGACAGCGTTTTTACTTAACCCCTATGGTTGAGAGATTTCCGTCTGCTCACCGATTCTGTGACAATTGGATCTTTATTGCAATGTTGTAAGCTTTTGCTATGTATAACGCTGTGTATGGAATTTAAATGTATCAAAGCTGGTAAATATTAGTAAATGTATTGACAGTTGTTTTATTATAAAGGAAAGTTATTAGATGACTATTAGTGCATGGGTACTTCTGCTAAAATGCCATGACATGTGATGAGGGTCCCAGAGGAAGAAAAACACGCCTACCAAGGAGAGGGGGACGGCTAAGGAAGGCACGCCTACTGTACATACCAAGATCCTCCCAGCAGGGAAGTGGTTAAAAACCAGACTGAGAGGAGAACACAGTGTGCTTTTTCCATCTTTTGATCTCTGCTCTCTACAACTGGTTCTGGTTGTGGCCCACGGGAGAAAGAAGGTTGAAACTGGACCCAGAAATTTCTGTTTGTTGGTATTCATATTGTTTATTGATTACTTGATTCTGCTCTGTATACTGCAATTATTTCTATATAAAATAACATTTTATTATCAGAAAATCATTTTGTCATTCTGGTTTTGTCATAAGTTGAAATCAATTGGACACGTGGGAAAAGTATTAACAACCTTTAAATCACCTTCTGATCAGAGGCCAGGTGCTGTCCTTGGGGACAGGGGCCGGACTGGAATCCAACTTTTCCCAAAACAAATAACTAAGCTGCACACTGTTCCACTTATATCTGCTGCCTCACATAATTTGTGATAGATATTTACAAGGCAGTGGGTTGTAGATCGTTAAAGGAACACTCCGCCCATTTTCAACCAGCTTTGTATCATTAGAACATCAGTAGTATATCAGAAAACTGTAAACTGTTTTGAAGTCTGTCATTTAATTTGACAGTTATTGATTGTTAAAGTAACTCAAATTAATAACTAATTAACTCAAATCAACTCTCAATAACTGTCAAACTAGATGAATGATGAATAGTTTGACAGTTATTGAGAGTTGATTTGAGTTAATGAGTTATTAATTTGAGTTAGTGTGGACCAGTGATGTCACTGGTCCACACTTTAACACTCAATAACTGTCAAATTAAATGACAGACTTCAAAACCATTTACAGTTTTCTGATATACTACTGATGTTCTAATGATACAAAGCTGGTTGAAAATGGGCGGAGTGTTCCTTTAACCCTCAAGCTCAACCCTCAATTTTAGTAGCCCTCAAAACTAAGTGTTAAGGGCTATCTTGCGACTTTAAAATGGGACACCCCTTAAAGGCAGTTACGTCTTCAGACTGTGGGGGGCAGCAATACGCCAAACCTCCGTCCAGTCTGTCAATTCTAAAGAAGAAGAAGAAGACGGCATATACGTCATCAGTAGTCGGCGATTACCCTCGACGTAATAGGATGTGACGTGTTACCAAACATCAACAATGCCGTCTGCAGCTGCGTTGATTTCCTTTGCTTGGGCTTTAGGCATATTTTTGAGAATCTCCACATCCAAACGGAGAAAGATAAGAAAAAGACGGCTTTTCCGACGCATGGGAATGTTGGTGGATCAGTTTCGGTTATGTAGAATAGACTGCAAAGACGTATTTGTGTAAGTTTGTTTGCATAGCAACACCACATGCTAACTTTGCTAATATTGTATCAATCCATTTGTGATAACGCATTTAAATCTAGCCAACGTTACTTAGCCTATTGATTTGTGTTTATTTAGTGATACTAAAGACACATTAAAAACACTTTTGTGCAGGTCTAAAAGAATACAGTACACATGCATTGTATCAAACGTTAGTCTGTCCCTATGTGGGGAAGGAAAAAATATGCAGTTGTGATTTTGGGGATGGGAAAAATGCTTTCACGTTTTCTGCAGTTTCACCTAGTAAAATCTTCCATGTGAACTTTTCAGAGTGGTCATGGTGGTACAGCAGGCTGAATCACGATGTTCCTAATACTGCGTCTGTGGTTCAATGTAGAGGCCGAGCTGCAGCAGGACTTCCGCCTTACCAGAAGAGCCATGCAGGGTTTGCAAAGACTTCTACTGAGGGAACAGGACCATGGCTGGGGCTCTCAACTAGAGGTCCTGATATATGTATACTGGCTGGCTCATGGACTGTCATATCGTGTTGTTTCTAGCGTCTTTAGTGTGCCAAAATCCACTGTTCACAGGGTAGTCCACAGAGTTGCACAACGGATATGGAAGAACCTGAATCTAGCCATCCATTTCCCACAACCAGAAGAGCTTAATGCAGTTGGACAAGGATTTGGGCAGCTTTCAGGAACCCCTGTCCTTAACTGTGTTGTGGGTGCAATAGATGGATGCCATATTAGAATAAAACCTCCCTCACTGCACAGAATAGACTATTTGAATTACAAAGGTTTATTTTCTATAAACATGCAGGCCATTTGTGATTCAAAAGGAAAGTTTCTAGACATCTTTGTTGGTTACCCAGGGTTCATGATACACGCATTATGAAGAACAGCACTTTTTACAGGACAGAACAGTACCCACCCACCGGTTACATCATTCTTGGAGATGGAGGCTATCCCTGTCTGGACAGACCAATCGGCCTAATCACGCCTTACAGTGAAAACACACCGCACGCGACTCCTGCACGTAAGCTGCGCGGCGCGACCATTTGCGACCTTGTGCGCAGCCAGTTTTCATTAGGACACCATGTTAACAGATCTGTCAGTCCACACCGAATTGCGCGCAGCTCACGCTCAGCTCAGCGGACGTGCATGCCGCGCAACTCAGCCTGGATTTCTAGTTTCCTGCGCGGCCGTCTGTGCCCGTGAGCGACTTTGTCAAGCAGAACAGATCAGATCAGGGCAGACAGGAACTCTGAAACCGGACATTCGTCAAATAAAACCAATTTCAAAGTGAAATAATGCTTATTTACGTTGTTGATTGCCCCTTTGGAAGTGTGGAAAGAGAGAAACAGCAGTTGGAGAGGGGGAGCGGCTTCTAGGGGCTCGTTGCCTGCGGAGCAACAAGTAGAGAGTTAGGACTCGCCTTCTCTCTACAACAGCACGCACTGGGAAAACGGGAGGAGAACAGACTTAATATGATGCAATTGCATTTTATAATGCCGAAGGTAGCCATTAACAGTTATCCCAAACATATTACTTTGTATATTTATGTCGTTATTAACTACCCATGATAACGAAGACAGTAGATCTGGGGCAAAATATACAGCGGACGAGCAGAGCGCGCAAAGTGAGCTGCGCTCTCTGTGTGGACACTTTAAGCGACTTCTGCGCGGAGGTGCGCGCAAGTTCCGCGTACCGGTGTGTCCCCGCCGTTGCAAAGAGCCTGTTGTGGGACGCACAGAGTCCCACTTCAACTACCATCATGCCCGTGGGCACAGCATCATTGAAAGGGCTTTTGGTGTAATGAAAACTAGATGGAGATCTACCCTCTTCAAGGCCTTAGAGGTTAGGCCCACATTCTCACCTGTGGTCATATCTACCGGTTACATGCCGCCATTCCGACGTGCTGCCACTCCGACGTTCCGCCACTCAGAAATATCGGCACTCAGAAATATTGCCACTCAGAAATCCCGCCACTTCCAGTTCACGTTCAGGCAGCTGAACCTCGTTCAGGCACCTCTCTCAGATGCTGCTAAATGGGTTGCCTCGAATCCTCGAAATGATTGTGGAGCCCAACCAAATTAAAATAAAGACGTGTTGTTCAAAGATGTTGTTGGTGCTCCCTCTAACTCCACAATGTGCAAGCTAGTAATAATAGGCTATGTGTCTCTATAGGCGGGTGCACAACGCACACACCCTGCTTAGAGAGCAGCGCACACACATGCTGACACGCCCGCGGAAACATAGCCTAATTCTGTTGTCCCTCCATGCGCGCTGCAGCTGTGTAAAATGTCATACGAAATAATTATAAATTCCAATAGGATAAGCTTGCCTGATTAACTGAAAACAATTAAACAATAACGAAAAAAATAATATCCTAACGAAAATAGAAGTCTAACAAGTAAATAGCCTTCAGAAAGCATCAGTAAAAGCCCAGTTCTAATAGGCTACTGCTGCGCTGCTGAGACGCACAGTGTGCGACTGAAATGTCTGCACTTTTGTGCCATATTCCACAATATGGCACGGATACGGGTCATTTAGAAAAAAGAGGAAGGGCCGACATTTCGAATAATGAAGGCAGGAATTTTCGTAATGGGGGGACCTATGAAAAAAAGGTGAAGGACCGCCAGTCCGAATAATGGAAGTTAACGTTCGGAGTGGCAGGGTTTCGGAAAGGCAGACAGTTACCATATCTACCTGTGCCTTTTTACACAATGTGTGTTTGGACAATGGAGACATGCTTGAGCCGGATGACGATGTTGCACAGGACATGTTTGAGCCTCACCCACCCTGTGATGCCCTAGTAGCTCATGAAAGGTCTGGAAATGCTGAAAGGAACAGACTGAGGCCATGTGCAGGGCCCACAGTAATAATGCTGTCTGTGATTAAAAACAAAATGCTGAGTGCTGTATAATCAAGTTTGTACTGAATGTTTTAAGTATTTGACATGTTTTTTTTTTTTTTTATGCACAAAGGTCCACATGTTTACCTCTTATGGATGTCTGTGATACAACATGGATAAGACTGCTGTATATAGTTTGTACTGTATGTTACGGTATTTGGCATGTCAACAATTTTCTTTGATGCACACAGATCCACATGTTAACTTCTTATGGAGATGCAAGATTCTTTAGTTATTTTTTTTGACAATTTACACCTATTTTTGTCAAATAAATGTTTTCATATAAATTACCGGTAAGTACTTTATTTTTTCTATATCATGGTAATGTTTCTACTAGCTATGTGAGAAAATCTAGTGTGATTACATACTAAATAAATTACATAAGTTATGCTCACAGCCTGTTAAACAAACTTCAACTTTTTATTAAAATAAAGATTTTTTTTTATATTACAAAAATAGGTATAAAATTACCAACATGGGGTCATCCCTATGTTCCCCGGGTCCTATGTTCCCCGGGTCCTATGTTCCCCGTTTTTAACACTCTCCGTAACATTTGGGGTGTCTATCCGCTATGCCGACCACCCGCAATGCCAACCTTAGGTTTAGGCGTGAGGGGTGGGAGAGGTTAGGGTCTGGGGGAGGTTAGGAAGGGTTCTATGTTCCCCGGTCCCACAAAAACGGGGAGCATAGGACCCGGGGAATATAGGACCCGGGGAACATAGGTACGCTCCCACCAACATACAGTAGATAAAAATTGAGGTAGGAACGGCAGTAGTGCAGGGTCATGCCTATGTCCCGCGGGTTCTATGTTCCCGGGGTTCTATGTTCCCCGCTCCTGCTAAAAAGGGTTCTATGTTCCCCGGGTCCTATGTTCCCCCGCTCCCGAAAAAGGGTCCTATGTTCCCCGGGTCCTATGTTCCCTGCTCGTATGCGTAAAGTCGGCGAGTGAAAACCGCAATATCTCGACGTTGTGAGACTTCATTGACAGACTGCATGAGGGAAAGCTCGAGCTCAGATATATGCACACATTCGAGTCCGACAGTAAAAATAAATTATAAGTTGGTCCTCACCAACTTATAATTTATTTTTTACTGTTGGATGATGTATTTCCAAATGTTTTTTTATATAATATATTTTTTATTTCATTAACACGTTCACTGCCAATGACGTATTAATCTGTCAAAAAAAATCCAACGGTTGACTGCCAATGACGTATTAACACGTTCACTGCCAACGACGTATTACTCCGTCAAAAAAAATCCAACGGTTGACTGCCAGTGACGTATTACTCCGTCAAAAAAATGAATTATTTTTTTTTGACCGTGGGATGTGCATCTAACCCTTTTACATCTCTTATATAAGTATTGGACGTGTACAACGTGTACAACCCATTCCACCGACCCACTAAGTGGCGACAGTGCTTTCCTGACTAGAGGAAGGCAAGCAAAAAGCAGTGTGACGAAGCCATTCTCATGAAAATGGATTTGGCGAAAACGCTTTCGTTTTCGCGCTGATTGCTGGCGATGCGGGATTGCAAATTTGCATAATCGATCACGGGTGGAACACACTTTGAAACACGCAGCATAAATATGACCAGATTCGCAAAAGCTTCATCAAAGCTCTCAACCAAAACTCCAAGAAGCGAGCGAGTCCATCCAGACTTCCTCAAAGACCGGCCGCGCAGACAGGCAGCAGCAGCAGCAAAGCAGTGAGACTGGTGACAAGCTTGTGACACGGCCGCTGCAGCCAAGAAGAACGCCCACGGAGGGAGGAGTTGGAAGCAGAGGGGGGTTTCCTGCTGTTATGGAGGAAATTACTGTTCAAAACTATTGTTTAGATGTCTGACGTCTTACTGATGCCAAAAATGAATGGTTAAAGTGACTGTTCTATCGAATTTCACAAAAAGCCGTTTATCTCTGAATAATTTTTCTGACGCTGAAACCATGCTGTATTCAACTGCTAATGCTTACATAACTACTAACTCTACAAACTATCTCTTTTAGACAGAGAAAGCACACATTCTATTAGTTCTTTTGAGATATTGTGTGTTCACAAAATCTTAGCAGAAAAGAATCCTCGGGTCTTGAAAGATGAGCCAGAATCCTCAAAAAAACCCTCTGGCAGAACCTACCTACAGTAAAAAAAAACCATCTGGCAGTGAATGTGTTAACACATTGACTGCCAGCCGTTTTTTTCTTGCTGTAGGTAGCTTCTGCCAAGAGCCAAGGATTATTTTCTGCTTGGATTTTGTGAACACACAATATCTCAAAAGATATTTTCTGCTTTGTAGAGTTAGTAGTTATGTAAGCATTAGCAGTTGAATACAGCATGGTTTTAGCATCAGAAAAAATATTCAGAGATAAACGGCTTTTTGTGAAATTCGATAGAACTGTCACTTTAACCATTCATTTTTGGCTCTCTCTCTCTCTCTCTCTCCCTCCCCCTCTCGCTCTCTCTCTCTCTCTCTCTCCCTTCCCCTCGCTCTCCCTCCCTCTCTCTCTCTCTCTCTCTCTCTCTCCCTCCCTCTCGCTCTCCCTCCCTCTCTCTCTCTCTCCCTCCCTCTCGGGAGGGAGACGCACTAGGTTTAATCCTAGTGAGAGGGGGAGAGGGAGAGAGAGAGAGAGAGAGAGAGGGAGGGAGGGAGAGAGAGCGAGAGAGAGAGAGAGAGAGAGGGAGAGAGCGAGATGGAGAGTTGCTTCAACTCCTCCCTCTTCTTGGCTGCAGCGGCCGTCACAGTCTAAGTGCTTTGCTGCTGCCTGTGCCTGTCTGCACGGCCGCTGTTTGAGGAAGTCGGCATGGACTTGCTCGCTTCTTGGAGTTTTGGTTGAGAGAAGCTTTTGCGATTCTGGTCATATTTATGCTGCGTGTTTCAAAGTGTGTTCCAACTGTAATCTATTATGTAAATTTGCAATCCCGCATCGCCAGCAATCAGCGCGAAAAAGAAAGCGTTTTCCCCCATCAATTTTCATGAGAATGGCTGGGGTGAGAATGGCGTGACAAGTTAAAAAAAATGCTTTCCTTCCTCTAGCCAGGAGAGCACTGTTGCCACTTAGTGGGTCGGTGGAATGGGTTGTAAACGTTCGGTGGCTCCAATAATTATATAAGAGATGTAAAAGGGTTAGATGCACAACCCACCGTCAAAAAAAAAAAATCGATGCCAAAAACGTGTAAACACGTTGTTGGCAGTCAACAGCTGGATTCTGAAAACGTGTTTACACGTTGTTGGCAGTGAATGTGTTAATACGTCAAAAAAAAATGTTTTTTTTTTTTGACCGTGGGATGTGCATCTAACCCTTTTACATCTCTTATATAAGTATTGGACGTGTACAACGTGTACAACCCTTTCCACCGACCCACTAAGTGGCGACAGTGCTCTCCCAGACTAGAGGAAGGCAAGCAAAAAGCAGTGTGAGGAAGCCATTCTCGTGAAAATGGAAACACTTTCGTTTTCGCGCTGATTGCTGGCGGTGCGGGATTGCAAATTTGCATAATAGATTACGGGTGGAACACACTTTGAAACACGCAGCATAAATAAGACCAGAATCGCAAAAGCTTCATCAAAGCTCTCAACACAAACCACAAGAAACGAGCGAGCCGATCCAGACTTGCACAGCGGCCGCCAGCAGACAGGCAGAGCAGCAGCAGAAGCAGTGAGCCTGGTGACGCGAGGTTACAGGAGCAGCAGCAACAAGCTTGTGACATGCCCGCTGCAGCCAAGAAGAACACACACGGAGGGAGGAGTTTGAAGTAGAGGGGTGTTTCCTGCTGTTATGGAGGAAATTACTCTTCAAAACTATTGTTTAGATGTCTGACGTCTTACTGATGCCAAAAATGAATGGTTAAAGTGACTTCTATCGAATTTCACAAAAAGCCGTTTATCTCAGAATAATTTTTCTGACGCTGAAACCATGCTGTATTCAACTGCTAATGCTTACATAACTACTAACTCTACAAACTAACTCTTTTAGACAGAGAAAGCACACATTCTATTAGTTCTTTTGAGATATTGTGTGTTCACAAAATCTTAGCAGAAAAGAATCCTCGGGTCTTGAAAGATGAGCCAGAATCCTCAAAAAAAACCTCTGGCAGAACCTACCTACAGTAAAAAAAAAAACGGCTGGCAGTGAATGTGTTAATAGAGCATGTGGACTTATAGGCAACAAAAACAAATAGGCCTGCTTTAATGGATTTCTTTAGCGGAGAAATCACCTCCACTGACAGCTAATAGGTGGTGGCCAGCAGTTTCTCACCAGTTCTTACTTAGACTACTTTGAATACCAAAATATAATAGCTACATATCAAGCGAAATTAAACAATTTATTTGAATGGCTTTACAGAACTTGTGCATGTCTGTGGGTTATATTGGCAGAGGCGATTTGTGCTGCGTGAATATTGCAAATATTGATCTCTCTCTCTCTCTGAAAAATTTAATATTATGGATAGCATGTTGCTGCTCCTGCTGCTGAATGTGTGCATATATCTGAGCCTATAGACTCGAGCTTTTCCTCATGTAGTCTGTCAATGAAGTCTCACAACGTTAAGATATTGCGGTTTGCACTCGCCGACTTTACGCATACGAGCGGGGAACATAGGACCCTTTTTCGGGAGCGGGAAACATAGGACCCTTTTTCGGGAGCGGGGAACATAGGACCCTTTTTCGGGAGCGGGGAACATAGGACCAGCGGAACATAGAACCCTTTTTAGCAGGAGCGGGGAACATAGAATCCGGGGAACATAGGCATGACCCCGTCTACCAGCCAACACAATCACCGTGATTATTTCAATCCATGTGGCTGTTAATGGTCATTTACGGTATTTATTTATTTATTTCTATATGAATAGTTCATTTGCAAAAACGGATTTAAAGCCATTCTTAAAATTAGCCAAATAGACAACACATGCTGATATGCCATAGCATATCAAAGTGAAAATCATTAGGTGAAAGTTGTAGGCTAATTATGATCTACAATAAGACCAAATATTAAAAGATAAAATGCTTATGATATATATATAGGCCCAATAAGAGGCATAACAGAAACAAACTCTCAATAGGCTATATTCCTTTGTCCTACCTTTCCTGTCTTCTTGGACTTACAGTATAGGGAGATGCTGCAATAGGCTATCAAAAAAAACATGTCAGAGGTGTTGGACGCGATGCGAGTGAGGTGCCAAAAATGTACATTCACACTTCAAGTTTTATACTCTTTGATTGAATGGTGATAAGACCATAGCTTATTGACACACATACGGTAATTAGTGAGTGCAGCAGAGAGAACCTTTAATGGTAGAAATCGGTAACGACAGAATCCATGGTTAATCACAGGCAGGTTGCCTGTCTGTGAGCATTTGGCAGCGAGAGGAGGGGGGGAGAGGCACACCGCTGACTGAAGTGAATAGGCCTTGATTAATAGGCTACATGATGTTTCAGGTGCAATATTATAATACACATGACATGACTGTATCATGTTGCAAAGGTATCCCACACAGACGTAGTGATGTAAAAAAAAAGTTCAAAAGTGAAGAAGACAATTTAGATTCAAGATTCAAGATTGTTATTGTCACTCCGTAGTACAAGTATCACGTGTGAAATTCTTGTGCTGTAGACTCCGTTACAACATAGGGCAAAATAACAGGGCATATAGGTGCAAAATAACAGGGCATATAGATGCAATAAAACAAGAGAAACAACAAGCAATAACAGTAAACTTTTTTTTCCTTTTCTTTCCTAACATAAGACACCTTAAAACATAATTAAACATTCTGTTTGCACAGGTGCAAATAACATAGGCATAATTAACATATTTACGCAAATAATCTACGCAAACCCTGACCCATCTTAGTTGCTTCGTGGCGAAGAGAAGTCACTGAGAAGTGCACATACGCACCTTATCCCCACACAAATTATTTCCAAATCCGAAATGCCAGACCGCCGTCCAACCACCCTGCTGAAAAAACCAGCATGCACCAGCATGTACCAGCATCCCAGCATCGCATGCTGGGATGCTGGTAAATTTGTTGTGTTTTGAAAACACAACAAGTTATGCTGGTGTACCAGCATGGGATGCTGGGATGCTGGTGGTGTGACCAGCATGGGATGCTGGTGGTGTGACCAGCATGCGATGATGCTGGTATGCTGGTGGTGTGACCAGCATGGGATGCTGGTCACATATGCTGGTCTTGTGACCAGCATGGGAAGCATACACCAGTACACCTATGCTGGTGTAGATGCTGACCCTGCTAACCTACTGACTGTTGACTACAACAGTCAACGTAGATCTGCCCCGGATGGGGTTACAGTGTTCATCTTCTTCTGTGGTTTCTCTTCTTACCACACTTCTTCAGAGAAACCACAGAAGAAGAAGATGAGCACTGTAACCGCATCCGGGGCAGATCGGAGCCGACTCTTTTGTTGTTGTTAGCTTAGCTTCTAGCTATTAGCTAAATAATTATATTTACAACCATAATGAACCGCGATGTGACCGAAAAAGTGTCATTTACAGAGTGTGTGCAGCATGCCCCGCACTCGCCGCAGGCTCTCGTTATAGCCTGTTTGAGGAGACTACTCGGAGCTCAAAATCTTCCGTGGGCCTCCAAATGAAGCGAAACTATTTCGGTGAGTAAAACATCATATTCTAAACTGGAAATGAGGACCGTGGTGTAAAAAACCGAAATTATCCTTTAAAATATCGTATCGTATTGTTATCGTGAACCCAATATCGTCTATTGTATCGTATCGTGAACCTAGTGTATCGTGACACCCCTACTCTTTATAGTTCAGAGTGTCATGGTAGACCTCAAAGCAGGGGACCCTGCACAAGGGGATGCGGCAGAAGTTGCACTGGAAACGTGTCTCCTTTCTGTTTTTGTTGGCCATACACACCTTGCATTTCTTTGCTGGGTTGTCATTTTTGGGGGTGGGGTCATTCCTGACAGGGAAATGCTTTGCCAGGTTGGCAGACAGCCTACTCGGACGGTCAGCATATGGAGCTCTATGGAGCTTTGTGGCAGTGGTCCACGCCTGTATAAAAGACTCCTGGAACGCATACATGGTCTTTACTGTGCCCTGTGGGTTTTTAGCTCTGTACAGGACGAAAGCATTGTGGAGGCAGATTTGGAATGTGTACATCACAAATTTAGTTGTCCATTTATAGGACTTCCTGATGAACGGGTAGTACGAAATCATTTGATCCAGCCTATCAACACCGTTCATAGACTGGTTGTACTCTACCACAGAGACAGGCTTCTCCTTCACCACCTTCCCCCTCACACCTTTCTTCCACGTCAAGACCTGTCGCATCTCGTTCTGGTGAAATGTGGATACCATTCTCACAACATTTGTGTCCCGCCATGCCAAGCACAGAACCCGGTCAGTGTGGAAGGCAATTCTGCCCCCTGGTTGCAGGGTGGTGGTTCTCCTCTATGCTTTCGCAGTGTGCCACATACATGTGTCCCCAGATTTAGCAGGATATCACACATGTTTACAGAATTGTAAAAATTATCCATGTACAGTTTGTAGCCCTGCTGTTCCAGCCCCAACAGGAGACCACACACTGTATCTACAAGAGATTTACCGTCTCCACAATAAGGCATCAAATTATAACAAAATCCTGTCTGGGACTCACATAATACATCACTTTTTATACCGTAACGCACAGGTTTCTGTGGGTTAAAAACTTTAAAACTCAATCTGCCTCTCCACAGTAAAGTTCCTTCATCTATTGAGATGTTCTGGCCTGGCTGGTAGAGTTCCTGGAACTTGTTCACTAGCATGTCTAAGACTGGGCGGACTTTATACAACCTGTCATCATTGTTTCTCACTGCTGTGTTGTCAGTAAAATGCAGGAAACGCATTATGATCTGGAACCTGTTTCGGGACATTGTCTTTCCAAAATAGGGGGTCTCCAGCACCTCGTTCGTGGACCAGTAACTCTCCAGGTCAGGCTTTACAATGAGCCCAGTCAGGAAGAGGAGCCCTAGGAAGGCCTTCAGTTCAGGGATGTCAACAGGTTTCCATGCATCGAGCCTTACACTTGTTGCGCCAGCCTCAATTTGCTGCTGTGCATAGAGGTTGGTCTGGTCAACAACATACTGCAGCAGCTCTTCGGTCAGGATGAGTTCCAGGAAGTCCACTGGCTTGTCCGACTCCAGCGCAGCAGCACTGTTGAGCGGTCCAGGAACTGCAGTGAACGGGATGTCCTCTGGCTCCCACGGCACTTCGTCCATGCAGTACCATTGCTGCTCTGGATACAGGATAGGTGTTATAAAAATATAGAAATACAAATACATTACTATAGCACACTCACACACATTGCACACACGCACAAGCTTGTAGATCAGCTATATTGGGCAAAGAGGGAAAATGAACATACCTTTGGTGCAGTCTTTCTTTTTGCCCTTCTTGGGTTGGTCATTGGACTGTCCCTCCATTGGCTCTCCATCTGCACCACGGCCTGTAAATAAAGAAATACATACATTACAATACAATTTACAACACACACACAACATGTATAATTGTGAGCTTGTAGATCAGCCATTTTGGACAAAGACACAAAAGAGGGAAACAAGATCTTACCTTTTGATCTAGGTTGTTTATTCTGAGATGTGGGCTCACTGGGTTCTGCAACAATCGGCTCCTCATCTGAAATAAAAGCAACATATCCTTAGTAAACTATATAATCACATTTAGTACAGAGAGACAGTGTAGTGTACTAGTGTCTCAGTAAACTATATAATCACATTTAGTACAGAGAGACAGTGTAGTGTACTAGTGTCTCAGTAAACTATATAATTACATTTAGTACAGAGAGACAGTGTAGTGTCTCAGTAAACTATATAAACGAAAAAAAGAGGCTCGCAACACAAGTTTTAGATAGCTCCCGTGGCGGACATTTATTCCAACAAACAGTTTCGGCTCAATTCGGGCCTTCGTCAGTGTCAAGTGAAAGGTATATTTACAGAGGAAGTGCTTAAATAGCATTTTCGTGGGTCTTTGTCTCCGCCTAGTGGTGTGGAGGCAGACCCAGGTACAATCTTCAACACAGTTTCACAAAACATAAATCACATTCTAAGGGAAAGGAAAATGGTAGCAGAACCTATCTGAATGGATATACAATAGCTCTACACAGCAATCACTGCACACTAATATGCACAACATATTTTAGAATATATATATTTTTTTTAACATATTTTTTAGACATATTTTTAGACATTTTTTATAGACATGGACGCTGTCAATCAGCTCGGCCCTCTAAGTATCTCACAGGGAATATTCATCTATACAGTCTTGTATCAAAAGGAAATAAAAGGCAAAAAACAACTGGAAACTGAGTACAGCACAGAGGTCTCACAAGTAAGGTCTGACATCAAAGTCCTCATTGAGTCCAATAGGTGCCATGGTGCCCAAAAAGTCAATCCACCATAATTCTCTCTTTAGAAGGAGATTGTCCATGTTCCCCCCGCGCCTAGGGGCCGTAACATGTTCAATGCCCACATATCTGAGTTGGGGGACATTGTGGTGTGCTTGCGTGAAATGAATGGCTACTGAGCTTTTTACATCACAGTTTCTGATTGTACTGCGGTGCTCTGCTATCCGTGTCTTAAGGGCCCTTGACGTCTTGCCCACGTAGGATTTCCCACAGGGACAAGTGAGCATATAAATAACATTGGTAGTTGTGCAAGATATCTTTCCTCTGATTTTGATCTTTTTTCCTGTTGTTGGATGGTTGAAAACGTTGCATTTTGTTGTAAAGTGGCACTGTGTACAAGCTCCACAACGTCTGTTGCCGTCAGGTAGATCGTCTAAGAAGGTGTGGGGTTTCCTAGGGGTTAAGTCAGAATGCACAATTTGATCTCCAATGTTTGGTGGTCTCTTATATACTATCCGTGGGGCAGTATTGAATAGACCGCTCAGATCCGGATCTGTATCTAAGAGGTGCCAGTGTTTTTTAATTATTTTTTCGAATTGTTTTCCCAGGGGTGAATACTGTATGATACAGTTGACTGGTTGTAGAGTGTTCTTTTTTTGAGAGGGGAGCAGACACTCCTCCTGGCTTTTTGAGGAGACCTTTGAGGCTGCTTTCTCGATGACAAGCTCCGAGTAGCCCCTTGTTTTGAACATACTTTTAAGGGTGTGACTTTGTTTGTGAAAAGAGGCCTCTGTGCTGCACACTCTCCTGATTCTATGGAATTGACTAATAGGCAAGCTGTTTTTTAGGGGGGTGGGATGGAACGAGTCCGCCCTAAGTAATGAGTTTCTATGGCAGCTTTTCCTGTACAGGTCTGTTTGAAAAACAGCTCCTTCTTTAATTATCTTAATGTCCAGAAAGTTCACTTGATGTTGATCGTACTCTATGGTGAACTTGAGGTTTTCATTCTGGGCATTTAGAATTGAAAAGAACTGTAACAGAGTAGATTAATCTCCCGTCCAAAGTAAACAGATATCGTCAATATATCTTTTCCACATTTTTATGTATGGCAAAAACACATTTTTTTGTGGATTTAGCACAAAGTCCTGTTCAAATAAACCCACATAAATGTTGGCAATGGAGGGGCTGGCTTTGCTCCCCATGCTAACTCCCTTAATCTGTAGGTAGTTCTGATCTAGGAACATGAAGTGATTGTGGGTGAGGAGAGTCTCTGTTAGAACAGTGAGGACTTGTGTTCCAGGTGTTGTATCTGGAGGGCGTTTGTCCAGGAAAGATGTTAGAGCTTCAAGTGCACCTGTGTGTGGTACTGACGTGTACAATGATTCAATATCCAAACAAGCCATGTACGTTACTGAGTCTGGATCTTCCACAGCTCTCAGAGTCCTGATCATATCCGTAGAATCCTGTGTGAAGGAGGGGAGAGATTTTACAATAGGTTGGAGAAAATGGTCGACATATGAAGAGATATGTTCTGTCAGGCATCCTATAGACGCTACGATTGGTCTGCCCTTAGGATTCACTGGATCTTTATGTACTTTGGGCAGGCAGTAGAATACTGGGGTGATGGGATGGTCAATTTTTAGGAAAGCATATTCATTTTTGGTTAGGCAGCCACTGTCCAATAAGTCTGTTAGTAGTTGATGAATTTCATTCTTGAACGTGGCTGTTGGGTTGCCTGGTAGCTTCCTATAAAATTGTGTATCCCCAAGTTGTCTATGGATTTCCTCCTCATAGTTAGTTCTATTTAGAACTACTATTGCGCCTCCTTTATCTGCGTTTTTTATTATGAGAGTAGAATCATTTGACAGTGTCTTCAATGCCTCTCTTTCTTCTTTCGATAGGTTATTGTGTACTTTGTACTCTCTCCTGTGTTTCAAGAGGGTACGGGCATCTTGTTCCACCCTCCTACAATAAGTGTCTATGGAGGCATTTCTATTTTTGTAGGGTATGAAGGTGGACTTACCCCGAAATTTATTGGGATGGGTTGTTGTTGTGTTTTCATCATGCCCCGTTGGTTCTGTGTTACCATTAGCTGTATTGTGGGAATTAATGAGGCTTGTTGGCCTTGTGTTTCCATTAGCCATGGTGGGAGAACCAGTATTCTTGAAAAAGTCTTTTAACCTGATAGAACGGAAGAATTTATGTAGATCAATAATTGTGTTGAAGTCATTACAGTGAGTAGTTGGAACAAAAGAGAGGCCTTTTTTGAGAGCTGACTCACATGTAGTGGAGAGAGGTTTGTCACTCAGGTTCATGATGTTTATTTCGTTGTGCTCCTGGTCATGTGGGTCTTGGTGCTGTTTGGAGGTCCTCCTCTGCCCCCTCCGGCACCTCTTCCTCGCGTTTGTTGGCCCTGTCGGCCTCGGCCCCAGCCCCGAGATGTCGGGCCGTGCTGGTCTAAAAAAGCAGCTCTGTGGTGTCTGGGCTCGTTGGTCTCTGAGTCCCAATCTGTTTCAGAGGAGTAAACGTCATCATAAGTGTGTGTTCTTTCACTTCTCCTGTTGGTATTTCTCCAACGGTACACTTTGTTTTGGTCATAGTCCAGTGCATCTCTTTGAAATTTTTTAACTTTGACAATTTTTATTTCTTTCTCCAGGTTAGTTTTGTATTCATCCAATTCTTTTTTTAAAGAAAGAACACACACTTATGATGACGTTTTTCAAACAGACCTGTACAGGAAAAGCTGCCATAGAAACTCATTACTTAGGGCGGACTCGTTCCATCCCACCCCCCTAAAAAACAGCTTGCCTATTAGTCAATTCCATAGAATCAGGAGAGTGTGCAGCACAGAGGCCTCTTTTCACAAACAAAGTCACACCCTTAAAAGTATGTTCAAAACAAGGGGCTACTCGGAGCTTGTCATCGAGAAAGCAGCCTCAAAGGTCTCCTCAAAAAGCCAGGAGGAGTGTCTGCTCCCCTCTCAAAAAAAGAACACTCTACAACCAGTCAACTGTATCATACAGTATTCACCCCTGGGAAAACAATTCGAAAAAATAATTAAAAAACACTGGCACCTCTTAGATACAGATCCGGATCTGAGCGGTCTATTCAATACTGCCCCACGGATAGTATATAAGAGACCACCAAACATTGGAGATCAAATTGTGCATTCTGACTTAACCCCTAGGAAACCCCACACCTTCTTAGACGATCTACCTGACGGCAACAGACGTTGTGGAGCTTGTACACAGTGCCACTTTACAACAAAATGCAACGTTTTCAACCATCCAACAACAGGAAAAAAGATCAAAATCAGAGGAAAGATATCTTGCACAACTACCAATGTTATTTATATGCTCACTTGTCCCTGTGGGAAATCCTACGTGGGCAAGACGTCAAGGGCCCTTAAGACACGGATAGCAGAGCACCGCAGTACAATCAGAAACTGTGATGTAAAAAGCTCAGTAGCCATTCATTTCACGCAAGCACACCACAATGTCTCCCAACTCAGATATGTGGGCATTGAACATGTTACGGCCCCTAGGCGCGGGGGGAACATGGACAATCTCCTTCTAAAGAGAGAATTATGGTGGATTGACTTTTTGGGCACCATGGCACCTATTGGACTCAATGAGGACTTTGATGTCAGACCTTACTTGTGAGACCTCTGTGCTGTACTCAGTTTCCAGTTGTTTTTTGCCTTTTATTTCCTTTTGATACAAGACTGTATAGATGAATATTCCCTGTGAGATACTTAGAGGGCCGAGCTGATTGACAGCGTCCATGTCTATAAAAAATGTCAAAAAATATGTCTAAAAAATATGTTAAAAAAAAATATATATATATATATATTCTAAAATATGTTGTGCATATTAGTGTGCAGTGATTGCTGTGTAGAGCTATTGTCTATCCATTCAGATAGGTTCTGCTACCATTTTCCTTTCCCTTAGAATGTGATTTATGTTTTGTGAAACTGTGTTGAAGATTGTACCTGGGTCTGCCTCCACACCACTAGGCGGAGACAAAGACCCACGAAAATGCTATTTAAGCACTTCCTCTGTAAATATACCTTTCACTTGACACTGACGAAGGCCCGAATTGAGCCGAAACTGTTTGTTGGAATAAATGTCCGCCACGGGAGCTATCTAAAACTTGTGTTGCGAGCCTCTTTTTTTCGTTTATTTTCCTGTTTAGTACAGTTGAGCTCAGCACCAACCAGTGGATGTGCGTAAGTCTCTGGATGCTCAGTAAACTATATAATCACATTTAGTACAGAGACAGTGTAGTGTACTAGTGTCTCAGTAAACTATACGATCATAGAATGCAGAGAGACAGTGTAGTCAGTAGTCACACACACACACACACACACACACACACACACACACACACTGATGACATCATTACTGGGACTTTGTGTGAGTGTGATGACATCATCACTGGGACTTTGTGCGTGAAGCTGGTACTGGTACTGGTACTGTCTGTACAATATTGTCGCTGTGCAATGAAAACCACTTATCTCCAAAAACATGTTTTTTCAGGAGCATGTAAAAACTGTTTTTCTCATAAACTAACTGGCTAAATAAACCTAAATCACTGTTGTTAGACACATTTAGCACTACAAATAAATATCTATCGTTACAAAGTCATCAGTTACTGTTTGACATTTTAAGAGGACTTACAAGGTTTTCTTGTGAACTAAGTGGCGATACGTGAGCCTCTTCTCTGTTTATGTCCGACTCAGATGGTACACGCACGTCAATCAGCTGACAGTAGTGTCCCTACGTTGTACATCAGAGTTTCTTCTCATGAATTTAACATGAAAGCCTTAATCTGTCATGTTGCTGTTCTTTTGACAGTCAGTCAACAAGCAGTAAGCTACAGCATGCCGTCAAGCATGTCTGCATGACTGTCATAACATTAGGCTACTTGTTGCCATGGTTGCCAGATATTGACGATAAAACAGTGGGATTTCCTTGGCTGAAAACCGATTACCAAAGCTATCCTTCTGAACTCCTGGAATAATTTATCTGTTCCTCTAGAACACTTTTGGA
Organism: Poromitra crassiceps; assembly: GCF_964638095.1. Classification (NCBI taxonomy): domain Eukaryota; kingdom Metazoa; phylum Chordata; class Actinopteri; order Beryciformes; family Melamphaidae; genus Poromitra; species Poromitra crassiceps. The sequence continues at coordinate 9,910,799 of NC_139628.1, forward strand.
CAAACCAATCTGTAAAATGCTTACAGCATGGCTGGATGTGTACAGCATGTTTGCAGTATGCCTTGAATTCCCTGCGGGACTACTAAGGTTTTTTTTTTAATTGAATTGGTATAATAGAAACTTTTTTTTCTCGTGTTTACCTCCTAGTCTCTAATCATCAGCACACCTTCTGAGATAAATTTAAAGATAAATCGGATTACCACTGCTGTTTTACTGCTCAAGCAGTAGCTATTTTCAAATCTCTTCAATGTGATGATGCATTTTAGCTATTAAAATGATTTATTGATAATATTTTGGCATCATTGCTAACATTAATGTAAAGCTATCTTAGCCTAGGCTAGCTTCATCATCACATTGAAGAGATTTGAAAATAGCTACTGCTTGAACAGTAAAACAGCAGGGGTAATCCGATTTGTCTGTGAGATTAAACAGAGTAGTTTAGCCAACACACTGTAATCAGATTTGAAAGGCAAAAAAATTATAGGATACAAAATATTTTATTTTGAACATCATAACAGTCCACAGTGCCCCTGACAAAGGCAACAGAACTAGAGTTGGTCTCCGGGCGCTGCACTGCGGCTGCTCCTAGTTCTAGGAATTTCCCCATGGGAATAAATAAAGGATAACTTACCTTAACTACTGCATGGCAGCAACATTGTCAACATCAACAGTCATTTAAAAAACCTCACTGCAGCAGGTACAAATAAATAGGCAAACAGACACACAGCTAAACATGACACTGCCCTAATGTAGTTGTGGCTAAATGGGCAAACTTCCCTTCATACACACAGATGAATACTATTTAAACTCAGTAAAGCCATCATTTTAATACAGAGGCAAAGTGACCGCTTACTTCCTGCTTCAGCACTGTACCAGATATTTTCATCTGCCATTTATTTTTTCCCATAGTTTCCAATAGTTTGACTTCGTCCAGCTAAACGGTTCATATTATTTAGAATCGGAAGAGATCATAGAACATCTCACTTGGACCAAAACTTAATTTTCGATGTAACATCGAAAAATATTTTTTTTAAATCCGCAATTCTTTTACGGTTTGGTCTGAGAGAAATGTTATTATGCCCTCTCCTGTTTTTCTAAATATATCTGAACCGTTTTGTTTGAACAAGTAAAACTATTTTTATAAGCATTTTATGAAATGTCTATGGGAAAATAAATGGCGGATACAAATCTCTGGTGCAGCTGAAGAAGGAAGTAGGCGGTCACTTTGCCTCTATTCAACACTGTGTGTGTGTGTGTGTGTGATTCAAGCATTGATGCCATCACTCCTCGTGCTGGAGTGAATTGTAGAAGCCGTGGAAATCTTTGGGCAACACCAGCTTCATTTCTTGCAGGTGTTTGAATTTCAGCGCCTTAATGGTCTTCCTGGATCTGTAGAGCGGGGACACTGTGGTGACGGTGCTCTTCTTCCTCAGAGATGGGGTCTCATAGGGCTTCCACGCGTCTGAGTGGTGGAGCTTGTACTCCATAGTGCCATCCACGTTGTACCTAGGATGAATAGAAGAAATGAAAAGGACAGGGACAGGGGAGAACAAAAGTGCAGTTTTAATTGATTACACAGTATTGTAGCGATCCTGGGTCGCTAAGGATAAGAGCAAGCACGTGAGCCTAAGCTAAAGGGATTGTCCCTTTAGCTTGATGGTTAACGTGTTGGGCTTGTAAGCTGGAGACCCGGGTTCGCGACCAGGCCTCGCCTGTGCCGTTACATTGGTGTCAGAAGTGGGATGGGTTGGCCGCGCGGTCATCGGAAGGCAGCCCGGATGGGATGCGTGAGGGAGCTGAAAGCGTCCGCCAGTTGCTGCACCAAGCTGGTAAGGCAGGGAGTAAGCTGAAGCGCAGGGGCTGCGCTTCCCACAGGAGGAGGTAGTGTAGCGATCCTGGGTCGCTAAGGATAAGAGCAAGCACGTGAGCCTAAGCTAAAGGGATTGTCCCTTTAGCTTGATGGTTAACGTGTTGGGCTTGTAAGCTGGAGACCCGGGTTCGCGACCAGGCCTCGCCTGTGCCGTTACAGTATAATTTAACATACTAGAAGGGATCATGTTTGTTGTGGTTTATCCTAAGTGTATAACCGTCTTGTTTCCACAGCTATGTAGGCATGTACGTCATTGTGTATTAAAATACCTGATTGCTCGGAGGTCATGCACTGTTGGATCCCCAGCGACTTTTCCCGGTCGGATGGACTTGCAGATGTTCACATGGCTGAAGTTTGTGAAGAAAGTGTGGTCCACGTACTTCACGTGGTATGGTCTGGGATTGGAGCGAGCTTCTCGGATTGCTGCAACATACTCAGCTGGAACGCAGATGTCTCTGTTCCTCAGTCTTCTCTCAATCACACTATGGACAGAGTCGCACTCCATTTGTGTGTGACCTCTCTCTAGGTACTTCTGTGTCACTGGCTTCAGTTTCTCAGTAGCAAATTTGAGGAGGGCGTTGCTCAGGAGCAGGTTTCGATTCTGGTAGCCGCATCCATCACTCCACAGGATGTAGTCTTCATAGGACGGGTTTGCTTGGAGAAAGTCCACGATGCATGAAGCAAATTCGTTGGCAGAGATACCAGCTTCACCCTCGTGCCACAAGTAATTTGATGCATCACGTGAAGTCATGTCATAAATGGTAAAGTTATGGACAGCGAGCTTGGTTTTGTAATAGAGGGAGGAGGCTTGTAGCTTGGGGCAGAGCAGGAGCCCCTGTAGATCCATGCATGTCACCAAGGTCTTCTCACCTGCCTCTTCTTTGTCCTTCTGCTTCATGGCACGTGCAGTATCTTTTTTGATGCAGTGCTCCTCCCATGTGGCAGCGTCGATGTTCCCAGCCTTGAACGCGCAGCAGATATCACACTGGTCTTTCTTGGGGTGAAAAAGAGACAGATTTAAGTCCTTAAACATTCCGGTGAACACTCGCCTTGACAGAGACTGGATGCCACGTTCTGCACTGGAACGAATATACTCTGCGTGGAGGTGATTGATGGACTTGAACACAGGCTCCAGGTACATCTTAGAGGACGAGGACCTACAATAATGCAACGGAACATTTGGAAGATCTAGAAGGAAGGTCTTCAGGAAGTCCACCTCTTCTCTCCTCACTGTCACTCTCTTCTTCTTCTCCTCAGGACTTTTCCCTCTTCTTCCTACCCACTTCAAAAAAGACCACTGCTTCAACCCTAGGGTTGACAGGAACATGCGTTGGCACACTCTGAGTCTTCTACCATCCACGGAAAGGTGACAGAAAATGAATGTTGCCCTCCTGGATTCTTCTGCTCCTGTCCTCCGTCGCTTTACACTGCTCACGTCTGCTAACGACTTAACAAAGATTTTCCTCTCATGCCAGTCCAATTTCTCCCAGAAGTACTTGAAGATCTCTTCTCGCTTTGACTCTTCTACTTCTCTGCAGTGCAGTTTAGTGGACTTGTGGCAGGCCGCAGACTGGCATGGCATCCCCATTTTTCTTTCCTCCTTCAACACTGGCTCTTGATTCTTCCGCCCGAAATACGACTGGCCCTGCATTCTCCTCCTCTTCTGGACGTTGTTCTTCCAGGTGTCTGGATTTCTCCTCTTCCTCGGCCTACCCTGACGAGCATCAGCACCTGGGTCCTCTGCCACCTCAACTCCTCCCTCTGATTACAAAAAGAGAAAAAAATAAGACACAATTCACATTGTGTAGATCTGTGTGTGTGTGTGTGTGTGTGTGTGTGTGTGTGTGTGTGTGTGTGTGTGTGTGTGCGTGCGCACATGTGCGTACCCCCTCGCGCACACACACCTGTGTGTCTGTGTGGGTATGTGGCATGTGTGTGTGGAGAGTGTGTGTAGTTGAACACAAACAGTAAAAGCAAACATGCCAGCATTCAACTGCATCACACATGTTGTGCATCAGTGTGTCAATAATAATAATACCTTCATTTCCAGATTCAGATTCACCAGGAGAATCGGCATTTTGGTCACGGTCAGGTGTCCAGGTTTGATCAAGCAGATCTGGGAAAGAAAGAAGAACAAACTGAATGCAATGTCACTATGATTTTGCATGCTTTGCTCTGGCTGACGTAAGCCTGCTTTCCACAAACCTTCATCCTCCACACTTGAGTCATCATCCACACTTGAGTCAGCTTCTCCATCATCTTCTTCTCCTTCTCCTCCTGAATAAAAATAAAGGAATATTCCATTATGATCTGAGAAGCACATTGAGCTGCATTTTTGCATGGCAGCTTCTATAGCTATTAATACCTTCATATCCGGATTCAGCAACACCAGGAGAATCATCCCAATCACTTTGGTCACATTGAAGTGTCCAAGCCGGATCAAGCACATCTGGGAAAGATTATGAGGAACACAATGTACACTGAATGCAATGTTGCCAATTACAACATGGCATCCTTTGCTCTTAATCCTAACAAACCTTCTTCCTTCTCCCCACTTGATGACAAGTCCTCCACAACTGCTTCTCCTCCTGAAGAAAAACAGAAAAAACAATAAGTGGATGTTCTCACACGGTGTCAGTGTGTGGGTCTATGTACTGTGTGTGTGTGTGTGTGTGTGTGTCACACAAACCTTCCTTCTCTCCACTTGATGACAAGTCCTCCATGACGGCTTCTCCTTCAAAGAAAAACAGAAAATAGATAAGGATGTTCTCACACGGTGTCAGTGTGTGGGTCTATGTACTGTGTGTGTGTGTGTGTGTGCGCGCGCGCGCGTGCATTGTTATTAATAAAAAAACACTACACCTACATTTTCAGATTCATTTGTGACATAAGTTGCACCCGAACAAGCAGAATCAACCTGGTCATCTTGGAAAAAGACATACACATTAGTACATTGACTGAATACATCATTAGGCTGTAGCTGACTCATTCCTATTCCACAAACCTTCCTCGCTGCTTTCATTGCTCTCAACTGCAGGCCTTGCTTCATCATGTTTGCCCCTGACATACTTCACATTAGCCAAAGCACACAGCTCCTCCATTGAATAAGAGGACATCATGAAACATTCTGAAAGAGAAAACAGCATGCACACTGCGCATTAGTCAACATAATGGGGGTTCCTCTGCCTTTCCGACATGCTGCCACTCCGAACGTTAACTTCCATTATTCGGACTGGCGGTCGTTCACCTTAGAAGCCGCAATGCCGACCTTAGGTTTAGGCGTGGGGGTGGGAGAGGTTAGGTTTTGGGTTAGGGTCTGGGGGAGGTTAGGTTTAGGCATGGGGGGAGGTTAGGTTTGGCGTGGGTGACACAACCCCGGGAACGAGTGTCAGTGACGGCGCGCCAGGCTGCAGCAGAGGAACGAGACGAATTGCTGAAACGGCCAGGGCGCGCGGAGGCCAAGCCGTTGCTGTCCATGGTGCTGGACAGTCTTCCCGCGTTGAGCGGCGCAGCGGGAGAAAGCGGCCTATTAGAAAACAGTGACATCAGCTCTTACTAATTCTGTGATTGTCTGCACCTGGTTGGCCGCCTATATAACCCTCTCTGCTTTCAGACCCCGTTGCTGATCGTTGTTTCACTGCTGCTGTGTCACCGCCTGTTCCTGTCCGAGTGCTCCTGTGAACCGTTCTGGACTAAACCCTACCTTCTGGGAAACCGGGCTCCAAGCCTCTGGACTGAACTTGCTTGCTTCTGACTTAAGTTTATTGTCGGTCATCCGACCCTGTTTAAGTAGTTTCTCAGTTCCTTGTTTTCTTTGTGAATTCTTGAAAATCAGTAAAAGATTTAAAACTGATTATTGACTTTGTCGTCTCTGCTCATGGGTCCAATACCACAGCATTACAGTACGATCAGCCTAAAAAGAAATGGACCCAGCAGAGACAGAACAGTTACGAGTAACGCTCCACATGCAGACTTTAACTTTGGGCGAACAACAATCGCAGATACGCTCATTAGAGGTAAATCTCCGAACCCTCTCACAATCCATAGAGGGGTTTGTTCCTGCACTTCGTCAGATCCAGGAGATCACAGCGCACCAACAGGAGATGAGGACGGCACTGGAGGCCATCAACACGGCACTACAGCCTTCAGTCGTTCCTGTCCCTGGCCTCGTCTTGCCGACTCTCGCTCCCACTGACCCGCCTGTCGTAGCTCGCTCTCTCGAACCAAACCTGCCACCTCCAGAAAAATATGCAGGTAATCCTGAGACATGTAGACAATTTCTTGTGCAATGCGAGTTGGCTATAAATGCCCAGCCCCTTAAATTTTCTAATGAACTGGCAAAAGTATCATTTGTTACACAGCTTCTGTCTGGACCTCCTCTGGCCTGGGCAACCGCCCTCTGGGAGCAACAGTCACTGGCGTGCCAGAGCTTTCACGCTTTTCTGACAGAATTACGCCGGGTTTTTGACCATCCTGTGACGGGCCAGGAGGCAGCAAAACGGCTGTATGCATTAAGGCAGGGGGGCGAGACGGTAGCGGAATATACCATCAAGTTCCGTACGTTAGCAGTGGAGAGTGGCTGGAACGTTCCATCACTCCTTACAGCGTATCAACAAGGTCTCTCTGAGGACATTAAAGATGAGCTGGCGGCGCGGGAGCAACAAGACAATCTGGAGGAGCTGATTAAACTGGCCATTCGAGTGGATAACCGAATTCGAGAGCGGAGACGCGAGAAGAGGGGCAGAGCCTTTCTGGGACCGCCCACTTTCCAGTTTGGTTCACGCACATCGACCCTCTCCCCCGAGGAGCCCATGCAGATTGGAGCAGCGAGGCTATCGGTGGAGGAGCGAGCGCGTCGCATGAGGGAGGGGTGTTGTCTGTATTGTGGGGAGGGAGGGCATTTCATCGCCCACTGTCCCAAACGGGCAGTAAAAGACGGGACCCGCCAGTAGAAAGAGGGCTACTGACGGGTCGTGTCTCTGCGTCCACCTTCCCTCAATCCCGAGTCATCCTGCCAGCTACAGTTTCCTGGGGCCCACATACACAGAAAATAAAAGCGTTTATTGACTCCGGTGCGGCGGGGAACTTCATTGATAAAAGCTGGGTTAAACAGTGGGGGGTTCCCACTTGTCAACTGGAGGAGGCCATGGACATTACGGCTCTAGATGGACGTCCCTTGGGGTCGGGTAAGGTCCAACACTGTACTATGCCTATTACATTAATTGTGGAGGGGAGACACCGGGAGGAGATATCCTTTCATATCACTGATACACCTGTTTTCCCCTTAGTGTTGGGTTATCCCTGGCTGGTTAAACATAATCCTCACGTGGACTGGGTGTTAGGCTGTGTGGAAGAGTGGGGTCCTTTGTGCCAGTTTTCGTGCTTGAAAACTCCCGAGGAGGCAGCTCGGTGTGTGGAAAAGAAAGAAAATAAACCCATAGACTTAACCAATGTGCCTTCGGAGTATCTGGACCTCCAGGAAGTGTTCAGCAAGGGGCGAGCCACTGTTCTTCCTCCACATCGCCCATATGACTGTGAGGTAAAGCTGTTAAAAGGGGCTAGTCCACCCAAGGGACATTTATACTCTCTCTCGGCCCCCGAAACCACAGCAATGGAGAAATACATTAAAGAGGCATTGGAGATGGGCTTTATTCGAGCATCTAGGTCTCCTGCATCGGCGGGTTTTTTTTTTGTGGGAAAAAAAGACGGTTCCCTCCGACCATGCATAGACTATAGACACTTAAATGATGTAACAATTAAAAATCATTATCCTCTCCCTCTATTAGCCTCTGCCTTTGAACAGCTGCGGGGGGCTTCCTTCTTCACGAAGATCGATCTGCGGAATGCCTACAACCTCATCCGCATACAGGAGGGGGATGAATGGAAAACGGCGTTTATTACGCCCACAGGACATTACGAGTATCTGGTAATGCCATTTGGCCTGGCTAATGCGCCAGCAGTATTCCAATCCCTCATTAATGATGTTCTCCGAAACATGCTCAACAAATTCGTGTTTGTATATCTCGATGATATTCTTGTCTTTTCACAGACCTACATGGAGCATGTACAGCATGTGCGCAGAGTGCTAAAACAACTGTTGCGGAATCATCTATTCGTCAAACCAGAGAAATGTGACTTCCACGTCACCACAGTCCCGTTTCTGGGATACATCCTCTCTCCTGCTGGAACATCAATGGACCCAAACAAGGTGCGTGCAGTGGTGGAGTGGCCGCAGCCTATCTCTATAAAACAAGTTCAACGTTTCATGGGTTTTGCTAACTTTTATCGAAGATTTATCAGAGGTTTCAGCTCTATTGCAGCTCCCATGAATGCTCTCACCAAGAAGCTTCCCTCTCGGTTCAGCTGGAATCCCCAAGCAGAGGAAGCGTTTGCCAAACTGAAGCAACTGTTTACCACAGGTCCTGTTCCCATTCACCCAAATCCAACCTTACCTTTTGTGGTGGAGGTGGATGCGTCAGAGGTGGGGTTGGGTGCTATTCTCTCTCAACGTTCTCCTGCAGATAACAAGCTTCATCCCTGTGCGTTTTTTTCGAGGAGGCTGGATTCTGCAGAGAGAAATTATGACGTGGGCAATCGGGAGCTGTTGGCGGTGAAGGAGGCACTGGAGCAGTGGAGGCACTGGTTGGAGGGCGCTGAGCATCCGTTTGTCGTCTGGACTGATCACAAGAATCTAGCCTACATTCGCAGCGCCAAGAGACTGAACTCTCGCCAAGCCAGGTGGGCCCTTTTCTTCAATCGTTTCGATTTCATTCTGTCATACCGGCCGGGTAGCAAAAACACAAAGGCCGATGCTCTCTCCCGCCAGTTTGATTCCATAGATCAATGTGTCGAGCCCGAGCCCATCCTGGCTCCAGCTCGAATCGTCGCCCCCGTCCTGTGGGGAATTGAGACAGAGGTGAGAGCGGCGCAACAGACTGACCCTGAGCCCGTCGGCTGTCCGCCCAGTCGCCTCTACGTGCCTCTCGGGATGCGAACCCGGGTGTTGGAATGGGGGCATTCATCTCGCCTGGTGGGCCATCCAGGGGAAAGGCGTACCCTGGAGTTTATCACCCGGAAGTTCTGGTGGCCAACGGTCCGGGGAGATGTATCCTCCTTTGTGGCAGCATGCATCACATGTGCCCAGCAGAAAAGCCCGCGTCAACGTCCTGCAGGTCTGTTATGCCCATTGCCCATCCCACGACGACCATGGTCCCACATATCACTTGACTTTATTACTGGCCTACCCCGGTCGGGGGGGAAGACAGCAATTTTAGTGATTGTAGACCGCTTTTCCAAGGCGGCGCGATTCATTGCATTAGCCAAACTTCCTTCAGCACGAGAGACTGCTATGTTGATTCTTAATCATGTGTTTCGAGTGCATGGTCTCCCACAGGACCTAGTTTCTGACCGGGGTCCCCAGTTCGTCTCCCGCTTTTGGAAAGCGTTCTGTTCTCTCCTGGGGGCTACGGCGAGTCTCTCTTCGGGCTTTCATCCCCAGTCTAATGGGCAGACGGAGAGGGTGAACCAAGAATTGGAGACGACATTACGCTGCCTGGTGGCCTCCAACCCCTCAGAGTGGAGCTCGCAACTCCTGTGGGCAGAGTATGCGCACAACACTTTGCAGTCCTCCTCCACGGGGATGAGCCCGTTCCAGTGTCAGCTGGGCTACCAACCACCACTGTTCCCGGAACAAGAACGAGAGGTGGGGGTCCCGGCAGCAGCCGAATTCATGCGGCGCTGCGCTCAAACCTGGAGAACGGCCAGAGCGGCGCTGTTACGGGCCAGGGCTAGACATTCCACACAGGCGAACCGGCGACGAAGGCCATCGATCCCTTTCCGGCCAGGGGATAAGGTCTGGCTTTCCTCAAAAGACCTTCCTCTGCGGGTGGAGAACAGGAAGTTGGCTCCGCGCTTCATAGGCCCATTCGAGGTGGAGGCACAAGTTGGACAAGTTTCTTACCGGTTAGTACTTCCTGTTTCCATGAAAATTCATCCGGTATTTCATGTGTCTCTACTAAAACCTGTGATGTCCAGCCCTTTGTCCCCCCCTGTTCCGCCCCCCCCTCCACCTCGCTGGGTCGATGGGGGTCCTGTCTATACAGTAAGGAGGATTCTGGATTCCCGCCGTGTGCGTCGGAGTATGCAATACTTGGTCGACTGGGAGGGTTACGGGCCGGAGGAGCGATGCTGGGTGCCAGCACGGCACATTGTGGACAAGACGCTCATTCAAGACTTCAAACGTGCTGGTCAAGCCGTGGGGTCGCCAGGTGGCGTCCCTAGGGAGGGGGGTACTGACACAACCCCGGGAACGAGTGTCAGTGACGGCGCGCCAGGCTGCAGCAGAGGAACGAGACGAAGTGCTGAAACGGCCAGGGCGCGCGGAGGCCAAGCCGTTGCTGTCCATGGTGCTGGACAGTCTTCCCGCGTTGAGCGGCGCAGCGGGAGAAAGCGGCCTATTAGAAAACAGTGACATCAGCTCTTACTAATTCTGTGATTGTCTGCACCTGGTTGGCCGCCTATATAACCCTCTCTGCTTTCAGACCCCGTTGCTGATCGTTGTTTCACTGCTGCTGTGTCACCGCCTGTTCCTGTCTGAGTGCTCCTGTGAACCGTTCTGGACTAAACCCTACCTTCTGGGAAACCGGGCTCCAAGCCTCTGGACTGAACTTGCTTGCTTCTGACTTAAGTTTATTGTCGGTCATCCGACCCTGTTTAAGTAGTTTCTCAGTTCCTTGTTTTCTTTGTGAATTCTTGAAAATCAGTAAAAGATTTAAAACTGATTATTGACTTTGTCGTCTCTGCTCATGGGTCCAATACCACAGCATTACAGTGGGGGCTGGGAGAGGTTAGTGAAAAACGGGGAATATAGACCCCCTTTCTGAGTGCCGATATTTCGGAGTGGCAGAACGTCGGAGTGGCAGCACGTCGGAGTGGCAGCATGTAACCAACATAATGTAAAGGTACTCGATTGGATAAATCCGTTAATGAACACAATTCATCCTTCAGTAATCAAATGTAGACGTTAAAAAGACTGACATGGGGAAAAATAAGCTTTGAGGGGCGAATACTAGAAGCACACTAACGCGATCAAGCGCCAACCTTAACGTAACGTAACATTGCTCACAGCTTATGCACCGTATAAACACATGTGTTTATCGACATGGCAATTTATCTGATAGGTAACACTGGTTGAGCTTGACCATGTTTGATCGAAGCAAAGTCAAGATGCTGTTGTAAAATGCGTATTCGCCAACCAGCCATATCGAGAGATGTTTTCATTGAGTTGTACCAAATTGCCTACGGTATAGCGTTATAGCCTAATACAATCCACACAAACTAAAGACAATGCGCTGAACATGATCATTAGTACAAACTAACAGTTGTCAAACAAGACGTTTGGTGAAACTTTACCTTACCTTCACGTAGTGATAAATCCGAAACTCCGTGGCCACTGTGACGAGTTTGCCTCTCTCTGTGAAAAAAAAGGTTGGTCGCGCGTATATCCACTGCGCAGCTCAAATTTCCCTTTGTTTGAGGCGTAAATCCACGCCCCTTCTCCCGCGGTTGCATACGTGGTGTGATGGGCAGCTCTAAGATCCAATGGTGTTACGTCTTAAATAGACTACCCAATACAACATGTTTTCATTGGTCATTTAGATGTCAAGACCTACCAGTCGATAGAGAAGAATGGATATATTCCAAATATATAAAAAAGTGAAAATCATTAAAAATTGACTTACGTGGTTTTCATTGCACATGTATGTATTATATATGAGCATGATCACTTGTAAATTTCTTTCTAATTTTTTTTTCTAAAGTTCAGTTAAATACCATGATTGAAACTGCGTTAACATGTTTTGTTTTTGTAATTTTCTTTTATTTACATAGGGTAGGCAAAATAAGCTGCGGCTTCAGCCTACACCTTTTCGGCCCATCTTGCCTCAACTCATTGTATGTGTGTATTGTCATGATTTGTTGAATGGACCGAAATAAACTAACTAACTAACTGTAAAACAATAAATAAAAAAACTCATAATAAAAGCCAAAACTTAAGACCAATTTAATTAGCTGCTGAGCCATGATTTTAGGGCGGTTTTAAAACCGAGAGGGGAGTTCAAGAGTTTCAGTGGGTGTCCACCCGCTATGCCGACCTTAGGTTTAGGCGTGGGGGGTGGGAGAGGTTAGGTTTTGGGTTAGGGTCTGGGGGAGGTTAGGTTTAGGCGTGGGGGTGGGAGAGGTTAGGTTTTGGGTTAGGGTCTGGGGGAGGTTAGGTTTAGGCATGGGGGCTGGGAGAGAGGAGGTCGGAACAGCGGGAGGTCGGAAAAGCGACATGGAACCGTTTCAGTGATGTTGGCAGGGCATTCCACATTACCCAAGCATGTCCTAAATTTTGGAGGGACCAGGTCCGTGGGGCTCCCTCTTGTCCTGTATTTGTGGACATCACTTACCTTATTAAAATAATTTACAAGATACTTGGGGACCGTTTCCTTGAGCACCTTAAAGGAACACTCCGCCCATTTTCAACCAGCTTTGTATCATTAGAACATCAGTAGTATATCAGAAAACTGTAAACTGTTTTGAAGTCTGTCATTTAATTTGACAGTTATTGAGTGTTAAAGTGTGGACACTGGTCCACACTAACTCAAATTAATAACTCATTAACTCAAATCAACTCTCAATAACTGTCAAACTAGATGAATGATGAATAGTTTGACAGTTATTGAGAGTTGATTTGAGTTAATGAGTTATTCATTTGAGTTAGTGTGGACCAGTGATGTCACTGGTCCACACTTTAACACTCAATAACTGTCAAATTAAATGAGAGACTTCAAAACAGTTTACAGTTTTCTGATATACTACTGATGTTCTAATGATACAAAGCTGGTTGAAAATGGGCGGAGTGTTCCTTTAAAAACCAGAAGCATTTTAAGCTGGTCCTCCACCCTGAGCCATCCCAGACTGACGAAGTGTGCTGGTGTTAAATGAGTCCTAGGGTGAAGGTTGTGCAGGAGTCGCACAAGTTTATTTTGGGAGGTCTGGAGCTTTGTCTTCATTGGTTTGGTTATGTTACTGTACCAAGAAGTGCAAGCGTAGTCAAAGTGGCACTGGATGAGTGCTCCAGCTAGGGTCCTCAAAGCGTTTTTATTAATAAAATAACTCCTAAATAAAAATTTGATTTTTTTGATTAACCTTAGTAATCACTTTTAGTGCCATCTTTTCGTTGGAAAGTTTGTTATTTAAAATACAGCCCAAATAGGTGACCTCTTTATCTGCAATAATGTTAGGTATCACCCACTCTGATTTTAAAACCCGGGGATTTGTTTAGGTTGGCGTTTGACTCAAAGAGTATGGCCTCTGTTTTTCCGAGATGCAGAGACAATTTATTGTAATAAACCTTCGTTGTTAGGTGTTTTTAAAGATAACGTAATGCTGCCACCACCTTTGTTAGACCGGTCTGGTCCGGTGTCAGGGGAAAGAGAATGTTCACCACAGAGACTGTTAAGGTACAAAAAGGTATATGTTTTATTTGGATACAACAATTTGTTAAAACAGCACCCCAGCAATTAGCCCCCAAAAAGGTCAACCCTCAGCAGACTTAGATGCCCCCCCCACTTCCCTAAAAAGCACAGCACTGCAAGTCAAGTGAATTAGAATAACTTGGCAAACACACTGCCAGAAACACTCCACACTATAAAGCACAGCAACCCACTGCACACTAATGAACCAGTATGAAAAATGCACAGCACTCTTATAAGGACCGCTACAAACTATAGGTCAGTCAAACCACACAGTATGGAGATGCACAGCACTCTATAAGGGCCACTACAACTAGGCCAGTCGAAACCAACTTTCACCAATAGGAGGTGGCAGAGGACCCCTCTAATTACTAATGTTGCCTCCTGGGGCTCTTGGCAGGGTGGTGAGCATTATGATTTAGATACTGTAAATAATTCAAAAATAAATGATATAGACTTAAGACAAAAAGACTGACAAGACAACACTCAACATGAAAGTATCTGATGCAGAGTTTAAAACTTAACTCGCAGACGAGATTCCCCCGTGGGGGTCGAGCATAGGAGTCTCCCGTCACCATGGAAACAGGACGCGCCCGCAGCAGCACACTCGCTGCTGTAGCCGGCATACAGACGTGACGGTCAGGCGGTTTGCTTGTAAAGGCGTGAGATAGCGTACGGAGCTTCTCCGCTGGTCATAACATCCAGACTGCAAGGAATGCTGCAAGGAATACTGTTCCGGACCTATACAGGCCGTCGGTCAATATTCGCAGCCTCCATTCAGACATAAGCAGCCCAGACTCTCCCGCGCCCGTCCGTTCAATGTTTCTTTATTATCTCAGCGTGTGCTTCCACACACAGTGTAGCTACTCCTGGTTATTAATGAGTCCACGATTCATACTGATGTCCACATGTAACACTTATTCTTTAATTGAGGTTTGATGATGTCATGAAGATTGCTCAATCATGTGTGGTAACACCGTTTGGGACACCGTGAAAACTAAAAGACAAACAAAAATAGTTTCAACACAATCACAGTTTCAAGCATAAAAAGCCTAAACCAATAAATCATTACTCTATGTGTTTCTTATTTCCACATTTCCTTATAAACCCATGTGTAAACACAAAGCTCAAACAATAAGGAACAACACTCATTACTCTGCAGTGTTTCTACAAACACCTTCTTATAAACTCACGTATGAGCACAAAGCTTAAACAAATAAACAATTACTCTGTAAGTAACTAGTCAAATATTACCGTGTTCGCCTGGTAACCAGCAGTAGAATTATATTAAATTGACGGGACATAAACATGCTGTTTGACCCGCCACTTCTCTCGTCTTCCTGATCTCCGTTTTTACTTCCGGGTTATGAGGTCACGTTACTGTCATTAAACTTGTTTATCAAAGAAAATAACAAAAACAACATACTAAAGAGCTTAACTCTCAAAGTACCAGCAATTCTAGTAAACAAGGACGTATTATAGGTGCATAAAATATACTACTTGACGATTCCAAGAAAATCGCGGAAGTTGACTTCCGGTGTTGTCATGGCAACATGTAAGCACTGGTCACATTGACAGCAGCTACAGTACACTTCCTTACGTGGAAAACAATGAGACGGACTGTTCAAATACATTATTTTACCCTCTGTTATGCTGTAGTATATGATTTTACAAGCAAGACTATACCAGCAACAGTTTACTGTATAAGATTCACGTTAGTTTAAATAAAATGGACGTAGGTTCCTTCTATAAATTTCACCAGCAGGAGGCGACAAATCAGCGTCAGCTACACACAGACAACACAGGTGAGCATCATCAGTCATCAGTCAATCATCAGTCCAGTACATGCAACACAGGTGAGAGCAATCAGTCCACAGGGAGAGAGCCCCTCCCTCACATTTCATCACATTATTATCACTGAGCCAAGAACAGATATTTTCTAATTCATTACTCAGGACACTCTCAACCCTTGACTTGTGCCTGTCAGAGACCAGGAGTGCCGAGTCATCGGCAAACAGGAACAGATTACATTCACATGCTGATTTCATATCATTAATATAAATCAAAAATAACTGAGGCCCCAAAATGCTTCCCTGGGGGACCCCACACGTCACTGGAAGGGACGAGGACAGGGTGCCGTTGATGTCTACCACCTGTTCTCTTCCCTCCAGGTAGGACTTGACCCAGTTTACTGACGTGCTATCAAAGCATATCGCTCTCAGTTTGTCAAGCAGGATGGAGTGGTTTACCGTGTCAAATGCTTTCTGTAGGTCTAACATAACCATCCCGCAGTACTTCCCCTTGTCTATCTCACGTTTGATGTAGTCTGTCAGGTACAGTAAACAGGTGTCAGTGGAGTGAGATTTTCTAAAACCTGATTGAAATTCGTACAGTAAATTATGTTCTGACAGGTTGTTATCTATCTGCTCATATACCAGCCTCTCAATTACCTTTGAAATGGAACACAAAATAGAGACGGGGCGGTAGTTTCCCGGATCCAACTTGCTTCCTTTTTTATATAGTGGGGTTACCATTGCAAGTTTGAGTTCTTGTGGGATGTGACCCTGGTTAATAGAGAGGTTGGTAATGTGGGCTATAATGGGAGCTATGAGGCAGAGTCTCTAAGGAATCTCGTGGGGATCTTGTCATGACCTGTGGCTTTTGTTGGCTGCAGCATACTGAGCTTTTTCATAACCTCTTCAGTTGTCACCTCAGTCAATTTAAAATCATTTGCCCGCACACCCATTTTCTTGTAAAAGGCCTGGATGTGCTGCATGCCATATCGGCCTGAGTGGATTGGCAGTTTATTTACCAGAGTGGTAGCAATGGTAGTAAAGAAATTGTTTAAACAATTAGCCACACTCAGTTTGTCCGATATAATCGTGTTATTTATTTTCAGGTTTAGATTTGTGGCTTTAGTCTTGAGTCTATTATTATGACCCAGTGTTGTTAAAGACTTCCACAGCTTTTGGGGGTTGCAACATTTTTCGTTAAAATAGTTCAGTTTGTCCGTTTTAATCAAACTGATTACTCCATTTCTTAGTTTTTTACAGTTCTCTAAGAGCTGTTCATTTTTTGTTTTTCTGTATTTAGAGAAACTGTCATTTCTCACTTTAATGGCTTTTAAAATCTCGGCTGTGACCCAGGGCTCCGTTCTAGCTTTTACCCTGGTCACCTTTGAGGGTGCGAGCCTATCTCTAACCGACAGGAAGGTGGTTTTAAAACATGACCAAGCTTTCTCTGTCGACGTGCAGTTTAGTACATTGGACCAATCCAATTTGCCCAGAGCTGTTGTTAAAACTTCGCTGGAATAGTTTTTCAGAGATCTGAAACTGATTTTGTTGTGACAGTTTATTACAGATCTGTGAATTTTGCGAGTGCAGAAAATAATGTGGTGGTCACTTAGCCCACACTCTATCACCCCACTTCTAAAGATCTTGCTCTGGTCTGATGTGAGGATCAGATCAATGATGGTTTGCGTGGAAGAGCAGACTCTTGTAAATTGAGAGATTAACTGATATAGGCCATGGAGTTTGCAGTAATCTCTGAGTGATTTAAAAATGGGTGCATCTTTTTTTATTGTGTTGGTATTTAGATCTCCTATTAAAATCACCTCAGATTTACATAAATCAGCTGAGCTCTCTTCCAGTAACTCATAAAATGAATTTTGAGTTGGAGGTATGTAGAGGACACCGATTAAAAGAGGTTTTGTTTTCGGAAAAATGATATCAAGCCACACAGCTTCGATGTCGTTGTGATTTAACTCGGGCCTCACGTTAAAACGAATGTCCGCTCGGACATAAACACAGACACCCCCACCCCCCCCCATTTCTGTTTCTGTCTTTACGTATGACCGTATAATTTTCTATCATCATCTGTCATTTATGGAACTGTCCAGCATTGTTTCAGAAAAAGTTAATATTGCAGCTTTGCCATTTCCAAACATTATTCTTATTTCTTCCATTTTATGGATTAAACTTCTTACATTAAGATGCATGATGTGAAGTCCTCTGGATGAAAAGATATCGTCCATTTCTGCGGTTGTGAGAGGACCCGTGCTGCTATCGCTGGCCGCTGGGTCCGGCGAGCTGAGGGGGCCCACGGAGGTCCTCACTGTCTCCCGGCCCGCCTGCCCTCGAGACTCGGGTATGTCCGTACTCGAGAACGCGGGCGCTGCGATGTCGCTGTGTCGATCGGGGGCCGAGGCGAACGGGGTCCCGCCAGGACGCCCAGAGTGTTGAGGCTGACGAAGCCCAACTGCTGGACTTAACCCGTTGAGGAGAGTTGATCCTGGGTTCCCGCTGTCATTCACGTCGGTCCAGGTAGGAATATCCAGACCGGTGACTGTTGCCTGCCTCGTAGCTCTGATGCTGGTGGAATGCCCCGGGGTGTTGGAGATCGCCGAAACTGTTGTGTTAACTGGACCGGCACACTGATGAATATCCCCGGACAGTAGAAGGCTTAGAGTTATTAATAGTTTGCAGGCATTTACCGTTCTGGAGGAGAGAGTTGATTTTCGACTCTCTCGCCTAGAGATGTTTTTGTGCGGCGACACTAGGATGGTAACTAGCACCGCTCTGCCAAAACCAAAATGCTTTTCCGGTTTTCCATTTGTGCTTTTATTGTGAGGTGACATATTTAGTATCAGGACAATGGTGAACACGGCTAGAGATGCCCCGATGCCTCCTGCCATCGTGGGAGAAGCACTTAGAGGGTTCCAGGCCCCAAGTGAAGGGAGGTGGGGTAGCCTAGCCACCCGGGCTGACTGAGCTAGCCAGCTAGCTAGCTGGTTTGATGGAGGCCGACTTGGGCGTCAGAAAAGTCAGTTTGGAAGACCAGCTGCTAGGCACTTGCCGTCGGCACGTACCCGCTGGTCCGCCGCCCTCCTGGTTGCCTCGCTTTGCCGGTTTCAGACAGGCGATGTTCTTTGGTTACAGCAGGCGGTGACCCGGGATGCTGATTGTAGCTAGCTGCTCCAGGAGGGAAGCCACCTTGAGCTAGCCCCCAAGCTGGTATCTGCTGTTGCTGGTGGTAGCTAGCTTAGCTTCAAAGTCGGGCCCCGCTTGATGCTGAGTGGCACGTCATGGATCCTGGATTAAAGACGGTGTGGACACCGTTAAATCGCAAAACACCTCCCAAAAGGAGCACACATCAGGAAGAAAACACTTCTAAATAATCAAATAAGCTTAAAGTCTAGTAAGATGAATGTCTCAACTAAGGGGCTGTAGGGCCCTCAACTTTTAAAAAGTAGGTTGAAGTCGTTCTTTCCCAGACCCTCCTCCTCCTCTGGCTCTTCCTTCTCCTCTGGCTCCTCCTCCTCGTCATCCGACAGGTCTGGCCTGTGTGGCCCTCAGGGCCCTCAATTTACCGATAGCTGCACGCCTTTTGAGGGCTTTTATTTCCCGCTCAATGCGGGCCCCGCTGTGGTCCTTGTGGGCCCCTTAAATGCTTCTCCAGATGCATTACATAAGGCATGCACAGTGGAAGGGGGCACACCCCCCCACCCAGTGTGATCCTCCCCGTGGCCAGTTGGTTGAGGATCAGCCTTTCCGATTTATTTTTTAGGTTGTACCACTCCGCCAGGTGCTTTGACAGTCTTACAATTGTTTTCCTGCAGATGGGGCACTCGGCCGGATTTTTGGGATTGGTCATCTTTAAAAGGAAAAGAAAAATATTGTCAGTGATTTGGAGCTGATAACTGCACCTTTAAGATTCTGCATTTCCACTCAAATTGCTCAAGTTTCAACTAAAAATGCACTTATCACGTCTAAATTTATACCACCTGGTGTTTATCCTGACCCCACCTCCTAATCATCTATAAATAAATAAATAAAATATATATATATATAAAATTCAAGGGGGGTTCCAACCCAGGAACAAACCTGGTTCTCCCACACCCAAGTAAGAAGATTAAACCACTATACCATCTATGCTCAGAATATTTTCATTCTTCCGTTTCCAAATATGTGGGAAAATCCCAAGAAAAAATAAGATTAAAAATATCAAGAATCAAAAATCAAAAGCTATTTTTATTCAAGGTCAAACTGGTCTGAGATGTTTTAATTTATTTAAGTTCTAAGACCCTTTTAATATTGGTTTGACCAAAAGAGAAAAGCATAGGAGGGGAGAGGGGGGGGGGGAAATTACACCTGGGATCAGAACCTACGACCTCAGAGGTCACAGAAAAAGAGTATTGTGCCAGAATCTTACCCCTGTATCTACCCAGTGACTGTCTCCAGTATCGGGTACCCACTGGATTTATCCTGTTTCCAATTGCATTATGTCCGAAGGACCAACCTTATCACTGACATTAACAGACCCTGTGGGGATCCGTATCAGGGCGACGTCTCACAAGCTGTGCTGTCGTTTTTCCATGTGGAGGTGTGGCTTGTGAACAAGAATTCCAATGCATTTTGATGCAACATTTTAATGCAAATGGCAAATAAACTTGAACTTGACCTTGACCTCTCTATCCACTGTATGGGTTAGGGTTAGGGTTTTTAGATCTCCGGAGGAGTCAGGACTCTAATTCGCCCAGAAAAAGATCCGCGCAGGCCCCTTCATGACTCCCCCAGGCAAGCTCAGGCCAACCCATATAGTTCACGAGTCAGAATCTTATAATGAGTCCATAAATTCATTAACTTTACAGAAAGTTGGTGAGAAGAAAACCCATGGTCCACCATTAATGAGGCCCGCATGAGAAGGAAAACAATGAAAAATTATACTACAATAAATGTAATTTTTAACCTTAATGGGATTCAATCCCTGATGTTATAATGGGAGTACTTCCCCCATTTTCTCCTTTGTGCTTCTCTTTTAATAACTCCACCATGGTACTCTCCATAACAACTGGTCCTATTCCCAAAAGTTTTCAAGAAGAACCACATTAAATCTATTCCCCATTAACGACCCTAGACGCCCGGCGGGGGGAGATACAAAAGTACCCAATATCCAAAACATCCTTCAAAGTATTGAAGTATTATAAATAAACACGTCTACCCCAAGATAACTCCCCCCACCTAAAAGGAGCAGCCCCACACGTCAAGTACAAAAAGGGTATCGGTTTATTTTTTGTTTTTAAATGTCTGATAAAAGATCGGAGGGACAGCTCAACATAGCTGTTAAACATCTCCATAAGGAGCACACATTAAAAGTATAATATAAACAATCACACTAAATACAACAAAATTACACCACCTCTAGACAATAATATAAAAAAGTGTTCTTAATCAGAGAAAAGCAGGTCAAAGTCTATTTACTTGGCCTGGCCCTCATCCTCCTGGTGCGAGGGAGGTGGGGATGGCTGGGGGCCCACAGGAGGGTCGGAGGACAGTGGAGGACTCGGGTTCTGGTGTCTCACACTGTCTAGTTGTGCTTGGGCCGACAAGGCCGCTCTCGCCACTCCAGACGACTATCTTTTATTGGCCCACTTTATGGCGACCTGAATGGCCTCCGGCCAACGCCCTTGGTCCACCAGCCATATTTTGCTATATTTTGCTTTTTAAGTGCTCCCCGCACTATTTGCCATCCTCGTCAAGTTGGTCAAGTTGTTGTGTAGCATTGGCTATTTCCTGCTTGATGGCCTGGATTTGATCCTTATACTTTGCATGCTGTTTTGTCAAATTCCTGAATGGTCTTCTGGAATGCTGATACAGTGCGGTCCTTACCTCATTCATGGCCAGTTTAGGACTGCCAATATTTAGCTCAGGCCAAAGATTTTCATAATTGTTGGTCATCTTTCAAGACCCACAGTAAATTATCTATTAGCACCAAAGTGATTTGCAATACCTCAAAATGAAGATGTACGTCTCTGGGTTCACCAGAAAAAAAAAAGTGAGCTTTTAGCATGTTCTGTACTCTACTTATAGCCATTTATATACACCCTGTTTTCACCAAAAAGGTCTCTCTGAGAAGAGAAATTGTAGAAAAAGGCATTTTTGTAAAGGACACAATCTCAGGCAGAACTCGCTCTCAATTCTTTTATTTTGAACTGTATTGACATCAGACATGTAAATATTATTCGTTATGACACAAATGACAAAAATATATATATATATATATATATATACATGAAGTGCTTTTTTTACATTCAACAATACAGTTTACTCAGTGTGAATGTGTGTGTGTGCGGGGGGCCCATGTGTGTCTCTTTACATTACATTACATTTCGTCATTTAGCAGACACTTTTATCCAAAGCAGCCTTGCAGCAGTAGAGTAACATCAACACACACACACACACACACACACACACACACACACACACACACACACACACACACACACACACACACACACACACACACACACACACACACACACACACAGAGAGAGAGTTCTGTCCACAGCTGCTGCTGGATCGCACCTCCTTCCCAGGGAACACTATTGATCTCCCCGCAAATTAGCATAGGAGGAGAACAACAAACTGGTCTGAGATCAGCGTCTAGCCTCCTCTGCCTCTGCATCGTTGGCAATGCATATATATCAACAACAAAATGTGTGGCGAGGCTGCCAAGCTTTACGGGGTTCCCGAACTACAATTTTGCGTGATCTGTGTTTGAAAGAGCCTATAGTCACTTTCAATGTAATCCCGGCGGGTCTTTGATGCACGGCGCAAATGCACTGTGAAAAATGGCTCCTGTCTGTTGCTGTGGTTTCCTCGTTCTCCTCCTCCTCCTCTCGTTCTGCCTGGGACACAGGAACGGGGTCCGGCTTGGGTTTGGGACCAGGCGCTGGAACCGGATCGATCATGTTGGTCACGGGTTTGACTACCGCGAACAACTCATCCAGGTTCGCTGCCCTGCAGCAAGGCGACCAGCTCGGGCAGCGCGCCGAGGGGCGTTTCAATGGCGTTTCTCCTACTCTGCAACAACCCGTTTTCTGTTCTTCCTCCTCCCCCATTTCAAAACAACAGCTGCGTAGTTGTTTGTTCACGTGTTGTCGGCTTTGCCTTTGAGGCCAGGGACCTGATACCATGTCACAGGCTGGGGAAGTCTTTGAACTACTGTAAGCACTAATAAAAACAAAAACACGTCAAACACGTATTTGGCTGGGAGGCACATTCCTGATAAGACGTTAAAGACGTATATGGCCAGGAATGAGTTAATGAATGGCAAGTACGTTTCCCCCCCATCCTCCGTCATTTGGTCCAGCAGGTACCCACGGACCAGGTTCGGGTAAGACTCCTTTCCCGCCATCTGGAGCCGAGTGCACCAGCTGGGCATACGCCCAGCTGGTGTAACGCTACGTCTGATGTAGAACTCAAAGTTACGACTAACTTAATGTTATGACTAGTGCACCATGTAGTCTTAAGCCCTATGCGTTGCGCCTGGGTGTAACTTTTACATCTGGTATGGAGCAGGCATAAAAGGTACACCCAAGGCGTACCCAGTGACAGCTATCTCATCTTGATCTGCGCTGTCGAGACTGACAGCTCTGTGCTGTCAGTGCCGTTCAGTCCTGTGATGCGGGGGAATCTTCTCCAAAAATATCGATCGATATGTGCTGTAATTTGGACGTTTTGGGCGCAGGACCTATATAGTTTAAGTTAACAAAAAGTTACTATGCCTGTACAAATGATCTCTATACTGTCACCCTCATTGAACTATTCTAATACAAAATATTTAAATCTGGCATAAGCTACCAATCAATGTCTAAATTTCAGAGCAAATTCTTCAGTTGTGATTCCAACCTGGATTCATCGTCTGTTTCAGCCATTTAAATCACAATACAAACTCCTCCAGATTAGGCCCACCACGTGATCAAGTCGTGGTGGTTTGCTCCGTGTCCAATAAGTGCCTCTAAAATTAGGCCCAATTCCTATTTTATAGTCTGGCGCAGTGGACTGTGTCCCTATAGTTTTATCAATAGCCACAGAACGAATGGAACGATTTAATAAGATATATAGTATATATAGTATGACAAAACATCTCAGTACAAAAAGCTCAGGGCTGAACAAAGGCCTACTCAAGGACAGGCCTCAAGCATCCATCTAACAATGTTCGGGTTCAGATAGATTAATCCAGATCCATTAAAACATTGTGTAGCAGCCGTATCACCAAAATACACTATTTGCGCTGCTGGACCAGTTCTAGGTTCTTTAGGAGTGGGAACAAGTAACATCTATATAAAATCAGACCACAGACCAGATACTTTAAATGCAAAAGCCGGCAACTTTAGTAAAAGGTAAGTAGAAAATGACAATACAATAAACATTTAACATTCATATGAAAAGAAAATCCTGCAGGTATCAAAAAGGTAAGTATGAGTAAGTTAAGGTAAGTAGAGCTCACTTCCCCTTATTTTAGGCTCTTTTCTTGTTTTAGTCCAAGTCTAGTTTAGATAATTTATCCAGGTTGGATGAACTTAGTTTAGATAGTGTTCATTTTAGATTAGACCGGTCTGTAAACAACTATCTTATTTTAGTGTAATAGATTGTATCTATTTTGGTTTCACTATTTTCTTGAGTTAACTCATATTTTTTCTCCCCTTCTTTCACAGGTAAGAAAGCATTTAAACCATCTCCAAGTCAAACTAAATTGTAAGTGAACAATGTTATACTTCACAATCACAATGACAGTATTGTAAAACAGTAAATAACAAAATAAAGAAAATGTATCTCTTCCAACTCAAGTTCAGTTCTGGAGTTTTTACCGATATCTTCCGAATCAGATTTATATCTCAGTTCAATTCAAGTGGACCGATATCTTCCGGAATACTTCCATTTATATCTCAGTTCAGTTCAAGCTCAGAAATCCGAAAGGTTATTAGATCCAACACTCCTACCGCTCTGGCAGTGAGATTCCAACAGTCCCACCGTACTCAGCGGATCCCCTGGCACGATGAAGGAGTTGTTCAGAAATGTGGTTCGTTGGGTAGGCTCGCCATCTCATGTGTGCGTGTGTATGCTGTTCTCCTCGCACACCATGGAATCTTCTCCAATCTATTTACTTTCCAGGAGGTACAAAAACCTGACCTGTACAACAGGTCACAAAGAAAATAAATACTCTACTATAAATAAACCAAATCACTTTTATCACTACTGAATCCCAAAGTTACTGCTATATTGAAAGGCTGAAAATGGCGACGGAGTGGCAGCTTCAATTAATCCAGCTTCGTCTCCCACATGAAATTAAACTTCAACTCCCCACTAATACAGTGTACAGATTCATGCTCTGTTCCCTTTGTAAATCAAAATGATTGACTACTAAACAGTTTATGTTCACAAAATGACATTAGTAATTCGACCATTAAAGTGATATCAAGTGCAAATTAACGTTAGTGTCAAGTTAAGTACAACAGGAAAAAACGTGTACAATGGTACAATGAAAACTCACCAAAACCGCTGTGGTTAAACCACATAAAGTCTTCAAGGATTCCCAACCGGGTAGGTATGGTTTTAAGGTCTTAAATCAACAGTTTCAATAGTATTTTGTGCATTAATGTGTCTGTTCGTCTGGCTGTCTTTTCTCTTCCTCTTTCAGCTGCATTGTGCTGCGTTGTGCTGCGCAACGCATGGTCTGCTCAGCTCGTCGCATAGAGTGTGACGTCAGTGGAATATCTTAAAGGGACAGCGTCACCACTACTTCCCACAGCATTAACTGTTCATATTAAATGATTATCAGATCATTTTTAACAGACTCTTAATGAATTCAATGCATATGTTTTAACCAACAAAGCATATTTATGGATTTTAACAAACTATTTATTTAATGAATTATTCTTATTTGTACCATATTTTAACGTGGGTTACATCTGTCATTTACAAGGAGGTAATTACCTGAAAAGTTCTTTGTCACCAAGGTGATAGAGAAAATTTACATCACATTAGCCTTTATTTGGACAATCACTAGTTATTAATATATTCATCTACATTTCCCTTTTAGTTACATATAGTTATGACACAGACAGACTTATTTAGATGACCTGTGTACATACACAGATAGACATCATATTTGGATAACCTTTGTACATACACAGACAGACGTATTTAGATAACCTGTACCTTACATTTGCAGCTCCTCTCTATCGCACACTGTGCCCTGTCACCGTGCCACGGTGCCCTCTACAGGGCCAGAATAACAGATAGGTTGAGTCTACAGAGTAGCCTTCAAGTGTGCGTCAAGACATGTAATCTGATGTGTGTCCTATAAGTATCTTTGACTTTCTGTTCAATGTATGTAAGCCTGTGTATCCATCCGTGAATATACAAGAGTGCATCTCTTGGCCAAGATCTATGTTCAATACATCATATCAGACGACTTCTTCTGACTCCTGGCTCCATCATTTCATTTCAACTGGTTTCCTTCAAGTGGTTCACTGTTTACCTTTTGGCTGTGAAATTTCATTCTCTATCATCAAGGCGAAAATGACAAGTATAAAATAATAAAAGTGCTTAAGGCTGCTGGTATGTGCTGTAGCCAAGAAGAGGAAGAAGGTAAGGCCATCATCCTATCTAAATTTATACCACCTGGTAATAATCCTAACTCCTCCTCCTAATCACTCCCCATTGATAGAATTTGGAAACATAAAAATCAAGGAGAGTGACATCCAGAATCAAACCCGGATCTCCCACATCCAAAGATTCTGATTCTGAAAAGATCCTGAAGATTAGACCACTAGACCATCTATGTTGAGAATATTTCCATTTTGATTCCAAATGCATGGGCAAGTTCCCAAATATTTGACTAAAAAATATAAAATAAAATAATAATCATAATAATAAAAAGTATTATTATCCAAGGTCAAATTATGGGTGATGGGTGATGGTGTAATGGGTGTAATGGTGTAATGGGTGTAATGGGTGTAATGGTGTAATGGGTGTAATGGTGTAATGGTGTAATGGGTGATGATGGCTGGAGAGTGCGTGTGAGGTATGTGGCCTTCCTCCCCTTCCTCCTCCTCCGCTGCCGTGTGGGTGTCGTCCATTTGTGCCTTGCCTCTGCCATTTACCGGACCCCGTTCTGGAACCACCACAGTACTGCCGTTCATGTTGTGCGTATCCTTGTGGGCGTGCGCAGGGGCGGACTGGGATCATAATTCAGGCCGGGCATTAGATACCAAGCAGGCCAGGCCGATATGGGCCGACGCGTGTGCCGGCGTCCGAAGGGCGGTGGCAATTTTTTTTGGCCGTTTGAAGCCCAATTTGGGCCGTTTGAAGCCAGATTTGGGCCGTTTGAAGCCCAATTTGGGTCGTTTGTAGCCAGATTTGGGCCGTTTGAAGCCCAATTTGGGCCGAGTCCAATTTTACAATGAGATGCACCCACTTTAACCCCGAATAAAGTAATAAAACCACTAGTAAACCAGTAGGCGGCGCCTGGCCTGCTGTTCAGTGAGTGGCCTGACTGCGGGCACCAAAATGTTTTTTTTTTTTTTTTTTTTTTTCAGGCCAGGCCACCGGGCATTTGCCCGACGTGCCCGATTATGCAGTCCGCGCCTGGGCGTGCGCACAGAAGTCCACGCAGGCTGTGACCCCAGAGAAGGGTCGTCCCTCTCTCCAGCCCAGCCTGCAGCTGCCCCCTCCCTCCTCCTGGTCCACCTGGTTTTGGAAGGCCTCAGGAGCAAGTCTCTGGTAGACCGGTCCAAGGTCAGTGGCAAGATTCTGAAGGTTGTTCTTCAGCTTCTCCTCCTCCTCTGGGTAGCCTCCGAGCAGGCGGAACTTGCGGGGCACTTTGTTGCGGGCGAACTTACAGCCATTGTAGTACTCCAGGAGCAGCCGAAGGAAAAGGAAGCGCCACAAGTGTCTGGGTCCAAACCCTGGCATGCACAGGTACGGTCTTCGTTGAGGGCGCAACGGCGGTCGGTGGGGGATCCGTAGTGGCAGAGCGACTCTGTGAGCTCCTGGTAGAGGCGGTCGGCCATGGGCCGCGCGATACCCTCCCACGCCAGGATGAGGATAACGAGCACGGCGTTCTCACAGCGGTGCCCCGCCCGACGACGCACCAGACACAGCAGCTTCTCCTCCTCACTGCCGCGCCGGACCATCCATTTAGCTATTGGACACCCCTGGGAACTCTTGCCTTCTTTTCCAGTGTACACAACGACCACCCTCACGGCATTCCCTTTAGCACCATACCTGTTCTCCATCATCGCCCTCACTGCAGCCACACTGGGACCCAGGTGAGTGTAGTACGGCCCCTCCTCCTTTTCACTTTTTTGCTCCATGCAGTGGCAGGAGGGAAGGTCAGCCAGGTTTTTGGAGGTTGTGCTGAGCAGGTTCTTGGTCGGGGTGTCCAGAAAACTCATAGGAGACTCCAGGAAGCCATTGACGCCGTTCTTGGTCAGAGTCGACTCCTCGGAGTGGTCCCCGTCAGTCGACGTGGTGGACAGGACGGTGACAGCTCCGGACCTCTCCAGCTTGTAGTAGCCCTGCTGGCTCAGAGGAGGGGACCGCCGCGCGTGTGGATGATCAGCAGCGTGCTGCAGCAGCCCACCACCGGGCTGCGTTACCTGAGACAACAAGCGCCTTTCACACTCCTGCCCTGGTCCTGGAGAGTGACCGTTGCATGGATGGTGGTGGTGGTGGAAGGGACCGTTTGGAAGGGAGCGCGGCTGAACGTGGTTGACCCGTGGGTAGTGAGCTGGATTGTGTTGCCTCCTCTCCTCCTGAGCCTCGGCCAGGTGTCTCTTCAGGTCGATCTGGGCCTGGGGCAGGAACAGGCTTCTCTTGTGGTGGAGCAAGGTCTTCCCCTGGGGGAGAATCTTCTGCCCTCGGCCCCTGTGCGGAGTCTTGCCGTTGGGTGTGCGTTTTGAGAGGGGCATCTTGCGGTTGATCCTTTCTTCTTCCTAGGTTTGGAGGGGGTGGTTTTTGTTTTCTTCACCACTGCCTTTTTATGATTGGGGGGTTGCTGGGATTTGTAGTTGTATTTGATGGCGGACACAGGTGTTCCTTTGGGAGGGCTGTTCTCTGACCGCTGGCTGTGGCGCGACTGGATGATGAAGGCCAGGTCTGCCAGCTGAGCGGCCATCTCTTCCTCATCTCTGTTCCTCATCATTTTACCCACAATCCTCTCTCTGTCCTCCCCAAACAACCTCTTCCCCATCATGTCACCGGGGTCTTTGTAGCTGTATTCTGACTTGACCACATCTGCCCTGCGGTAGGGCGCTCTGTCCCCGTCCGAGCTGGCCTCTAAGAGGTCCTGTAGAGACAGCTTCGCAGTAGAGCCAGGCCCCCGGGAGCACTGGATGACATTTCCTTGTCTGACCACAGGAGGGCGTATGACTGGAGTCTGGTGTAGTGGTGAGCTGATGACCGAGACTTTGTGATAGCGGATAGTCACTGTGGGCGTGGCCTCCTGCAGGATCATGTTTATATTCGAGGTTGTATGTAGGGCGCTAACAGAAACAGGAGTGAGCCGCTGTATTATCTGCATGCAAAACAACAGGGGTAGAGAGAAGATAAAATATGACCATTTGCCAATACCATCGGGCCCTTTTGTAAATTTACAGGTTGACTTCACTCACATGCCACCTGTTCAAGGGAAAAAGTATCTTTTGGTGTTGACAGGTTTTCGAAATGGGTTGAGGCCTTTGCCGTCAAAAAGGAAGACGCTGCAACAGTGGTGAATTGTCTCTTAAAGGAAATAATACCAAGATTTGGCATTCCTTTAAGTATAGACAGTGACAGAGGGACCCCATTCACCGCAAAGATTACACAAACACTGTGTAAAGTGCTGGGGATAGATTGGAAATTACACATACCATACAATCCCACTTCATCTGCTCAAGTTGAAAGGATGAATGGTGTTGTTAAAGACAAACTAACAAAAACAATGCAAGCGACTGGCCTCAAGTGGCCCGAAGCATTACCACTTGTGCTATACTCCATCCGAAGCACTGCTAACAGCACCACAGGTCTCAGTCCCCATGAAGTCCTGATGGGGAGGAGTATGACCACAAGTGTCACACCCCCTTTAACAACCCATCAGGCCACCCTAATTTGGACAGAGGAATATATGAGGGAGTACATACTCTCTCTGGCTAGCCTGCTGAGGAAGCATCATTTACAAGTCTCATCCAGGCTACCCGCACTGGGCGAAGGGCCAACCCACCCCTTTAAACCCGGGGATTATGTTTTAATCAAATCACTTAACAAGGTCTCTCTCGTTCCCAGGTGGTCACAACCATGTCAGGTTCTGCTGACAACAAGGACAGCAGTGAAAGTGGAAGGAAATAAGGAATGGATACATGCAACTCGATGTCGCATGGCACCGGAAACAGGGCACCTCCCAGGTGCAGGGAATGCAATGCCTGCACTTATGGCATTATCACAGCCCTCATATGTGCAGGGCTGGTCCTCCCTATCTTCCTAGAGGACCTGCATCAACGAACCACTCCCAAACCATCACCTACCAACTCCACTAAACCCACCACGGCCCCACGCTCTGCCCAAGAGGCGGAGAAACAAGATTTTTTGCCGCTCGGCTGGAGATATTAACCCTTCACAACTAGATGCCAACGGAGTTCCCCATGACAATCTCTACATGAGGTTAATACACGATTTTGCAGCTTCCCTGAACCGCTCTGATTGTTATGTTTGTGCGCCCATCCCCCGTACGGCTGAGGGGGGCATGCCCCTGATTCCAAGCCCATTACACGGCCCAGACATGATAGGATGGCTACTGGCCATGCAAATGCTTCCCAATGCTTCCTATGGTGGTCAAGTTGACTGCACATTTGATTTATACAACCTCACCCTAGTAACCGCAACTAATTACTGCGGAAACACTGTGCGACAGATTAACTTCACCAAATTGGCTAAACGCAGGTCTAGTTTCCCTGCATTGCATCGACCGGTGTTAACTATAAACCCTTCATACGTTCCTATTGGCAAATACTGTTTCATTCGTTATAGACCAGGTATACCATCACAGTTTTCCCTCCGGAACAGCACACGCGAGCACTACCTTCCGTCTAGCTGTGGTATGTATGAAAACAGACCAAAATGGTGTCCTGGAATGTCCCAGCCATTTTTGCAAAATGTACTGATAAACCCAACCTTAAAACAGGACACCTCGACACCCGCAGTGTTTGTCACACGTGGGTTATGGATTCCTAGCAGCGACGGTGCAAACACACTAACATCCACAGTATTTGTCTGTGGCAATAAAGCTTATGCTTTTCTTCCAAACAAATTGGACCGGTTCGTGTTACATTGCTCATCTCATCCCCCACATGTACATTAACGATACACTAATCCACAAGCATGCTTACTATCCCCACCGAGTGAGACGCAACAAAAGAATAAGCGCGAGCACCAAATTCATTTCAGGCCTTCTGCCTTTGTACGGGACTGTACAAAATGCGCATGAAATTGATCGCCTGGCCGCGGACCTCGAGAATCTGACCGCATTGGCAGAGGCCGGATTTG
This sequence comes from Poromitra crassiceps, assembly GCF_964638095.1. NCBI lineage: Eukaryota > Metazoa > Chordata > Actinopteri > Beryciformes > Melamphaidae > Poromitra > Poromitra crassiceps. Next base: position 9,941,551 of record NC_139628.1, read on the forward strand.
CGGCCCTCAATGAGGAACAGAAAGCAAACCGTTTGGTAACCGTACAGAATAGAATGGCACTAGATTATGTCCTGGCCTCGACAGGTGGCGTGTGCCATCTTATTGGTCAGGAATGTTGCACCTACATTCCGGACGCATCCGATAATGTTACGCACGTGGGGCAGCACTTGAACAACCTACTCAAATTGGTTACTTTTGTCGTTCTCGTCAGTATGATCGTTGTCGTTCGCTGTGCCATCTCTCTTATTCTGTATTTAATGCGAAAACCGGTACGCCAATGCACGGTCCAGTATGCCCAGCCCCTATCCGACTCAGCCTCAGCCACGCCCTATGACCTGGCCTGGTCCCCATTCTTCATGGAAGACACCGACTCCGAGGAGGACCTTCAAAGCACCGACATCTGACTGCGTGGACAGTCACGTGCATTCTGGGGCTCCAGGATGTTTCCATTCAGCAAATATTACAGTTGATTTGTTCTCTTAATATAGACTATTACAGTTGATTTGTTCTCTTAATATAGATTACTACCGTTGATTTGTGTGATTTTGAAATAGTGCATTTGATTTTGATATGTTCCCCTCTCTGTCTCCTGTGTATCCATCCATGAATATACAAGAGTGCATCTCTTGGCCAAGATCTATGTTCAATACATCATATCAGACGACTTCTTCTGACTCCTGGCTCCATAATTTCATTTCAACTGGTTTCCTTCAAGTGGTTCACTGTTTACCTTTTGGCTGTGAAATTTCATTCTCTATCACCAAGGCGAAAATGACAAGTATAAAATAATAAAAGTGCTTAAGGCTGCTGGTATGTGCTGTAGCCAAGAAGAGGAAGAAGGTAAGGCCATCATCCTATCTAAATTTATACCACCTGGTAATAATCCTAACTCCTCCTCCTAATCACTCCCCATTAATAGAATTTGGAAACATAAAAATCAAGGAGAGTGACATCCAGAATCAAACCCGGATCTCCCACATCCGAAGATTCTGATTCTGAAAAGATCCTGAAGATTAGACCATCTATGTTGACAATATTTCCATTTTGATTCCAAATGCATGGGCAAGATCCCAAATATTTGACGAAAAAAAATAAAATAATAATAATAATCATAATAATAAAAAGTATTATTATCCAAGGTCAAATTAACCTGAAATCCAATTATTGTATTTTTCCAAATCACTAAAAGAGGTTTATAAAAAAGGAATTATTGGAGGAAAAAAGGGGAAGTACCCACTCGGGATCAGAACTTGTGACCCTCGAGGTCCCATAAAAGAATGTGGTGCCAGAATTCTACCCCTGAGCAAACGGTACGTATAAATAGTTACAATTATTGTTATAGTGAAATTGCCAACCCTTCGGCCCTTTTCTCAGAGAGGGAACATTTAGGGGATTTCAATAAATTAGAAACAAGTCCAATTAATTTTCTTTTTAGAGGTAGTTTGAAAGTCGATAGAATAGCCGTAGAGTGAGGTCTGATAGCGCCAATTAGCGCAGTCTAACCCCCTCGGAGGTACCATTATGTTACACTTTTCAAACCAAGAACCCTAACAAGATTAGGGCTGTCCAATATTTTACGATGTGTGGTGCAAATGATTCAAGATTCAAGATTTGTATTGTCACTCCGTGGTACAAGTATCACGTGTGAAATTCTTGTGATGTGGACTCCGTTTACAACATAGTACAAATATAACAGGGCATATGAGTGCAAAAACAACAAGAGACACAACAAGCAATAAGGCAGTAGAGTGATAAGACAAGTCAGAGACAGTGGCATATTCACTGCACATAGGTGCACATGTCATGTGCATACTTTAGACGTGCTTAAACATTTTAAATTCGACGTATTTGACGTACAGGTGCAAATAGCATATACCTAATTAAACATACAATTAAACATTAGACATACATAATGGTAGCATCTACAGTACGGTACAGTACAGCTACTACACTATTTGTGTATGTTAAGGAGTCTCGTGGCCTGCGGGAAGAAACTGTCCCTCAAGCGATTTGTGCGTGCTTTTGGGACCCTGTATCTCCTCCCTGAGGGTAACAGGGAGAACAGGCTGTTGTGGGGATGGTTTGTGTCTTTGATGATCTTCAGGGACCTCCTGAGGCACCGCTGGTTATACAGTTCCTGCAGTTCTGGCAGCTCACATCCTGTTACGTGCTGGGCCGCGCGTCTCACTCTTCGTAGCGCCCTGCGGTCCATGGTGGTACAGTTCCCGTACCAGGTGGTGAAGCAGCCAGTAAGCAGGCTTTCAATGGTGCCTCTGTAGAAGTCCCTAAGGATTTCTGGCCTTAGCCCAAATTTCTTCAGGCGCCTGAGTCAGTGTAGTCGCTGTTGGGCCTTTTTGACAACAGTGGCGGTGTGACCGGCCCATGTCAGGTCCTGGTGGATGTTGACTCCCAGGTACTTGAAGCTGTCCACCCTTTCCACCACTGTGCCGTTAATGGTGGTGGTGATAGTGGGCGCCAGGAGAGAGAGGCGACTAGCTGAGCGAGCTCCGTGAACTTCGTAGAGAAATAGGTATTTTTTTAGAGTAATTTCGTTTTGTTTATAATTTCGTTGCTTCTATTCGCTTTGTAAATATCTAGTGTCTATATCAGTGTCTTTTATACAGTGTACATAGTAGCGTATGTGCACTTTTTGGCAAAAGAGAGCGCAGCAGCAGCGTGGATTACTGTGGGATCACCGCCGGCCTATTGTTCCCACTGCGTCCCCCCCCCAAATGGACAAGGCCAGCAAGATAGAGGACAACAACGGCGGCGCCAGCAGTATCACCGTACGTAGGTACAACAGGGACGCGCTGCTTAACATCAGAAATGCGCGAATACACCCCAAACAAAACTGGTCGGCTCCCGACCTCTCTGAATTCCCTGAACTTAAACGGCAAAAGAGAGGAAGACGAGGGGGGTCTGCTTGCCCGGCAGAGAAGGGTGAGCGCATAAACCACCACTGCCCAGCATTCTCCTGGCTAATGTGCAATCATTAGAGAACAAAATGTGTGAACTGAGAGCAAGGGCACAATTCCAAACGGACATAGCGATATGTAACGTCCTGTGTTTGACTGAAACCTGCCTTTCACCCGACACTACGGACCACGCCATCACAATCCCTGGGTTCAGCATACACAGAGCAGACAGAGACGCAGAGCGTTCCGGCAAAGCGAGGGGCGGCGGCATCTGTCTGATGATAAATAAGAACTGGTGTGCGAATATCACTAACATCGGAACGCACTGCACAGCGGACTTGGAATACGCAATGCTTCAATGCGTACCGTATTACAGCCCAAGGGAATTTACGTCAGTCACCCTTGCTGCAGTGTATATCCCCCCCCAAGCCAACGCCACAAACGCAGTCAACGAACTGCACCGCGCGATCAGCGCACAGGAGCTTAAACAACCTGAAACAGCACTGATACTAGCAGGCGACTTCAATAGAGTCAACCTGAGGAAGAGATTGCCTACACTCCACCAGCACATCAATTTCCACACACGGGGAAAATGCACACTGGACCAGTGTTACTCGAACATCCGACACTGTTACAAGGCAACACGCCGCCCCCCCTTCGGCAGATCGGACCACGCCTCCATCCTGCTCGTTCCCAGGTACTATCAAAAGCTCAAGCAACACCCCCCGGCCTTCCGAACCGCCCACTGCTGGTCAGAGCAATCAGAGGACATCCTGAGGGACTGCTTCGACAAAACAGCATGGGAAGAGTTCAAGGGTGCAGGAGACCTGGACGAATATGCAGAAACGGTAACAGGCTTCATAAAAAAATGGATATAATCTCCAAAAAAATAATCAAACTAATGCCAAACCAGAAACCCTGGATCAACAGTGATGTCCGGGCCGCCCTCCACGCCAGGACCACCGCCTTCAACTCTGGAACACCAGAGGAATACAAGCAGACAAGATATGCCCTCCGAACCACTATAAAAAGAGCACAGAGAGAATATGGCAATATGCTAGAGTCCAAACTGGACTCTAATAACCCCAGGCATCTATAGACCTTATTCACAGTGTGGCCATCTTGGATTACGTCATCGCACGGGGTGGCAACGTGTCTGAGCCTGCGTTACAACCCATTGTAAACAATGGAGCGGTGGTCCCAAAACCTGAGTTCTGTTCCACCAATTTCTTTTGACCAAATTGATAAATGGGCAGATAAGGTAAATTAGGGTGCAACGTTACTGTGTACAAAGACAGCAATTGCAATTGCTTCCAGGCTATGTAATTTGATATGAACGTATCCTTCAACATTAAACCTATCTAAAAAGTAGGCTACTAATGATAGAATAACGCTCATTCATCCATTTAATAAAACAATAGCATGGAAACGTCATAGCACCTACAAGTGGCCAATATCTACTTACAGCTAACTGACGATGTCAGCAATGTTAGCGCTACTAAAGTTGTCAGATTACAAATTAATCGTGTTAGATTGATTCATGATTAACATGCAAAAATCACGATAAGTGAAGTTAATATGACGGGCGAGCAAGCACTGCACAGATAGCAAGTCTTTGTACACAGTAACATTGCACCCTAATTTACCTTGAATATCGTGGATGTACCCTTCAATGCAGTTACTGTAGCCCTTCTTTTGAATCCTTTTGGGGATGTTGACGTTGTCATCTGCCCATTTATCAATTTGGTCAAAAGAAATTGGTGGAACAGAACTCAGGTTTTGGGACCACCGCTCCATTGTTTACATGGGTTGTAACGCAGGCTCAGACGCGTTGCCACCCCGTGCGATGACGTAATCCAAGATGGCCACGCTGTGAATAAGGTCTATGGAGAGGACTCCATGCTGCCACTGACTTCAAGGGGGAGAAACAGCAATCCCCCCCACACATCACCCTCCCTGCCGGACGAAAACTCAACGCGTTCTACGCTAGGTTTGACCCCTCTGCCAGAGCGCCTCCCCTCCTCCCCCCCTCCTCTCCTACCCCTCTCCCCCCCACCACCCCCCCACCTCCACCACCTCTCCTCCCCACCACCCCCCCTCCTCTCCTCCCCCCCCTCAGCCACCTCTCCCCCCCATCACCCCTCCTCCTCTCCTCCCCCCATCACCCCCCCTTCTCTCCTCCCCCCCACCACCCCCCCTCCCCCCCATCACCCCCCCTTCTCTCCTCCCCCCCACCACCCCCCCTGCCACCTCTCCCCCCCATCACCTCCCCTCTCCTCACCCCCCTGCCACCTCTCCCCCCCATCACCCCTCCTCCTCTCCGTCCCCTCCACCACCCCCACTGCCCTCCTCCCCCCGACCACCTCCCCGCCACCTCTCCCCCCACCACCACCCCTCCTCCTCTCCTCCCCCCCAACCCTCAGCACCCCCACCCCCTCCCATTCCCACCTAACCACCAACCCCCCCCCCCCACCTCCCACCCCCCACAGATCCAGACCGCCCTCTCACCATCACTGAGGATGAGGTGCGCCGGTCGTTCCTGCGTATCAACCCACGCAAGGCAGCCGGCCCGGACGGCATCCCCGGGCGGGGCAGCTGGCAGGCGTATTCACAGACATTTTCAACCAGTCTCTCTCCCTCCGACAAGTTCCCTCCTGCTTCAAAGCAGCGACAATCATCCCCATTCCCAAGCAGCAGAAAGTGACCAGCCTCAATGACTGGCGCCCAATAGCCCTCACGCCAATAGCCAGCAAGTGCTTTGAAAAGCTGGTTATATCACAGATCCGCCCCACAGGAGCACAGCGGATGCAGTAGCACACGTGCTCCACACCGCCCTCTCCCACCTGGAGGGGAAGGACACCTATGTAAGAATGCTGTTCGTGGACTACAGCTCAGCATTCAACACCATAGTACCCTCCAGGCTGGTACGCAAGCTCAAGGATCTGGGACTAAACACAGCAATGTGCGACTGGATCCTGGATTTCCTGACAGATTGCCGCCAGGTGGTGAGGGTGGGCAACCTCACCTCCTCCCCACTGACCATCAGCATAGGAGCGCACCAGGGGTGCGTCTCCAGCCCCTTCTGGTACAACCTCTACACCCACGACTGCGTGGCGACTCAAACTTCGAACACCATTGTGAAGTTTGCAGATGACACAGCAGTCGTGGGGCTGATCTCGGGGGGCGACGAGACGGCCTACAGAGAGGAGGTGGGGGCCCTGGAACAATGGTGGCAGGACAACCACCTCTCTCTGAACGTCTCCAATACCAAGGAGATCATTGTAGACTACAGGAGGGGGGGGGGGGGGGGGGGGGGGGGGGCGCACACCCCCCAATCACCATCAACGGCACAATGGGCTGTGCATTGAGTGAAGCTAATCTTCAATATGAAATTTGGGTTCCATATTAAGACCACATAAACCCCAGTGGTCACCATCTTGCGTGCTGTCTCAGAGTTGAGACCCAAGATGGCAGGATACTTACTAAATCCAGCAACAGAGACAAATATCACAAGATCTTTCCATTGTCCCCAGGTACTGGCCTGACATGGGTAATGTGGAGCCATGTCCAGTGGTCTACTGAAGTCATCCTCCCACCGGGTCTAAATCACTTGAATTTGGATTTTACATTTTTCATTGTGAAATTAGCTCTGGAAATAACATGTGTGTAGCTTGTATTGTGTACACTTTGGGGATATAAGTCAGTTGATGCCCCTGGCAAAGCACAACATCATGACAGATGTCAATTTCAACTTGATTTATTGTCATTCAAAGACCAAGTGATGCTACGTTGTGTAGCTGTGCTTGAACTGATACAGCTCACATGTTTACAAGACATGCAGAAAGGAAAGTGCTTCACAGTGAACTGAAGCAAAGTTGTCTGTCCAGTCTATCATTCAACAGTTATTTGCAGAATTACAGTGCATCAATGCTGGAAAAGTAAGTAAAGATATATATATATATATATATATATATATATATATATATATATATATATATATATATATATATTCTCCGTTTGAACCAACCTTTGTTAAAATAAATCATTGTTTTGGTACACTTTAATTCTTTTTTTCTGGACTTCTTATGTTACATCTTTTTTACCCTAGACACTCATTTAAGGGACGTAACATAAATGGGGGCTCGTCCGGGATAATTTTGTAATCCCTTTATAGTACAGGAACTTTCTAGTAGCCTTGTGCTATCTTTACATTTGTGGGCCATCTGTGCACTTTGTGTTTCAGCTTGTCTTTTTCTCTTTAGGAATAAGCTGTTGTGCTGAGAAACATGGCTTTGTTTACTTTAGAGCAGGGGTGCCCAAATTCTTTCCCATGAAGGGCCAAAACTCAATCTGGGTGGAGGGCCGAGGGCCAAAAATAAACGTTGTGGAATTACATTAAAATGTATTGTGTTTGATAGAAAATTAACATTCTAAATCTAAAATAACATTTCAATATAATAATCTACTTTTTATCTGTTTGGTAATTGTAATAAATTTGCAATTGGTTATATATATTTAAAAAAAACATCTGCATTTGTGGGGAGCTTAAATATTTAATCAGTAAACACCCAGTTAAAAACAGTTGTATTTTCCACCTTTGTAATCAAGAGAGAAATTTGACTTAATTCACAACTTGAAAAATCCTCAAGGTACTTTGAAAATCAGCTTTATTGTCCATCTTTTGTAAACAATTTGCCATGACAATTTGCAGGGATGCAATCTCAGGAGTGAACACAGTGGGCCCTATCGTTGCAATCGGCGTAGAAACTGCGTTTAAGGCCTAGCGCTAGGCCGCCTAGCGCAGTTAGTGGGTGTGGACCAGCGCACTCGCTATCTTGGTATCGGCGCTACACGCAGCCTCAACCATTATAACCACGCCTTTTAAGCGTAAAATTATGCATAGTCCGCTCATTGGAGAATTGCAGTAAAGAGTCACACGCTTGCCTTTTAAGCTCCAATTCCTGGACAAATCCGGTAAAACCAGACAAAGCCAAGCGCTCTGCCCCCCCCCCCCCTCCCTTCATCCAGTCTGTCTGTCTCCATATATAGGCTATTATTCCATAGTATTATGCTTCTCAAACCAATCTAACTGCAGTTTAAATACTGCAAGCATGTAAATACCCTACACTATAGCAAGATCAAAGTGAAAAGAATGTTCTAAATGCATCAGCTAGAAAAATATAGCCTATTAGATTGGTGAAAGTTTGTCCAGAAAGATATCATTTTCTCTCGCCTGCTGCAGGAAGGATGATGCACATAAATATACCCTACATTATGTAAAGTCATTGCATAAATGTGTTTTTATTGTAAAAATAAATGTGAAGTAGGGCCAAGTTATTGGAGCGGACATCACAGTATAGCACATGACAGTAGAAGCGCGTTCCGCTGTCATTTATCTAAATCACGTTAAATCGACAAGGGATATATATAGGCCCAGGAGGACATATATGTTTCACATAGGTTGGTGTTTTCATTTTGATGTTTTATTTGGTCTAATATTGAAATGTTCTACAATTGCAGGTTGTGTTACCATTACACATTATTTAGATCTACCTTTATATATATTTCGGCTCATTTGGTTGCTATTTAGTAGCGAAATGGCGTACCACAATGCATGCTGGGACATGCCAGGCAGTGAACTTACAACTTATTTTTCCTATGGTAAGTGTGTTGTGTCTGTCTGAGCGAGGGAGTCAGAGAGAGAGAGAGAGAAGGGTGACAGAGAAGAGGCAGAAGAGCGCTCCTCGCAACTGGCGCACTGAATAGGCCTGGTTTCAGAGAGAGACAGAGAAGGGTGACAGGGGAGAGGCAGAAGAGCGCTCCTCGCAACTGGCGCACTGAATAGGCCTGGTTTTCAAAAGTGCAAAGCGCTAAATTTACGCCAGTTGGGAAGATATCATTAGGCCGGCATTTAAGGCCGACACGCCCATTCTCGCCCATTCAGGGAGAGCGCCACGCCCATTCCGCCTAAAGCGCATTTGCCAGCGTAAAGCCATGTTGATATCTTCCCGAGGCAGGCGCAAGGCACGTTTTTTTGCGTTTAAGGCCCGTTTTAGCGCCGAAGGCCTGTGGGAGAATAGGGGTAAGTATCCGCAGCCACATTCAGGCACTGTTTCACAAAGTCACCACATGAAAAAGCTCGTCCACGCTTTGCAATCAGTGCAGATATCTGATAACTTGCTCGAGTTGCATTCTGGATAAAAAATCGGGGGGGGGGGCCAACACAAACAGAGCGCCGCGGGCCCTAAATTGGTCACCACTGCATTAGAGGGTTTTTAAGTAGTCCTACCTTAAAGCAGCTCTGTAAGGGTGGGTACGATGATTTGTATTTAATTGCCATGTAGGCTACTATGCTATTCCTGTACTGAGATCTCTTGAGTTATCTTGAGGGAGTCATGCCATTTATTTACCTGTGCAGTAAACTTTGGATGGTCTTGATGTAGCTCTTTTAGACATTATACATTAGGAAGAGGTTAACTCCGGTTGACGTTAGGAGTGGGTTTTTCCACATGATGGTTTAACAGTGGTTAACATTGAAAGAAGGTTAGCAGTGGCTAACATTAAGAGTGATTATTTCACATGATGGGTTAAAATGTCTGTTAACTTTGGTTAACCATTTAGTTGACTTCGGTTGACACGTTGGTTGACTTGAGTAAACATTAAGTTTTCTGTTGACCTTTCACATGGACATTTTGCACCCTTGTTTAATTCTTAATTTTTGTGATGTCGCTGTCCCTTTGCAGGCCTGTATAGGCGGAGACTTAAAATTCTGCTGTCGGGGCAGTTGATGGAGAAAGGCATAGAGAAAGCGAGGCGTCTATCAGGTAAGGCACCCGAGGGTTTATACGAGGAAGTGGGAGTTGTGGCCGCCATTTCCTCATAAGCTCTCAATGACCAGGTGGGAGGTAAGGGCGGAGGCTCCTGCTGCCACTTGGGCCTTAATCAGACAGCGCTGATCTGGGGGACGTGAGAGGATCTGAAGCTCGCCCTTCACCTGTGAGGTGAATGCTCGAAAAACAAACCTGTGAGGTTGAGCACATGCAGCTGGGCATCTGGGGCCGGTTGCACCAACTGGTCTTACGACTGGTCTTAAGCTAAGTCGGTCATAACTTTACAACCTAACAGCTACGCCGGTTGCACCAAGCCTTTTTCTCACTAAGACCGGTCGTAAATATTACGCCTAGTCCAGAGCAGGCGTACGGTGCAGTATAGACGGTTTTCACCTGTGTGTTGCGCAATAGCTACAACCCCTGGCTGTATTCAGACCATTGATAGTATAAACCGGAAACTGGAGCACGTTATAAACGTATAAATATAGTCACGTTAACAACTAACCAATGCTGGGGGTCCGTATGGAAAGTGGAAATCAAAATGGTTAAAAATTAAATCAATTTGGTCATTCAGTGGCATTTTACTGCCATGTAAAGTAACGACAAGTAACAGTTAGCCGCTAGCATTAGCCACACTATTACAGCCGATTACCCATCAGCGGAGCGTCATTTGACGTCAGCACACTCTTCTAAACAGGTCGCGTGCCGCATTCCAGTGGGCATTCCCGCTTTGCGTAGTTAAGACCAGACGTAAGCCCTGTTGGTGCAACAGGTGTAACTGTCCACTCTAAAGACTGGTCTCAACTAAGACCGACGTAGGAGTTACGACCAGGCATAGTTAAGACCAGTTGGTGCAACCGGCCCCTGAGCTGGAAAGACCTGTGTATGCTGTCTCCACCACCACTTCTGACTTGCTTGAGGTAAGCAGGCATGTTTGCCTGCTTAGTCTTGTGTTTTTTAGCATAGACTTTAGCATCTTTTCGGAGTAGATGTTTCTTTTTAACTCATTGAGTGCCAATGACGACAATCGTCGTCAATTCAAATAGTAACGTAGAGTGCCAATGACGACGATTGTCATCGATTGCGTTTTTTTGACGGTGGGATGTGGATCAAAGCCTGATGCATCTCCTGTGAAAGTATGGGGGATGTCGAATGTGTAGAAGCTATTTTACGGACCCATTAGGTGGCGACAGTGCTCTCCAGATTAGAGAAAGGTGAGGAAAAACAGCAGAAGAAGCCCCGTGATGAAACGGAAACCGATGCTGGAGCCAGAGCCGTATAGATTGCTCTGGCTGGAGCTAACGTTAGCTGCGAACAGCAGTCAATCCGCTCCCACAACTGAGCCCCTCTGTCTCTGCTGCATAGTTTCTCCACACGATTAGCCGCCAGAAAAGCAGCACCCGACGCCGAAGGGCCAAACCATTCTCAGCAGTCCGGTTTGGCTTTTCAGTATCGCGCTGGGAGCCGGCGCACAAAAACGGAGCGCTCCGAAAATAGACGCTGGGTGCGTGTTAGGCTGTGTGTTAGTGTGGGGATGAGTTTCTCCAAGCTCCGCCGGCATGCAGGCTGTGTGTTGGTGTGGGGGTGAGTTTCTCCCAGCTCTGGCATGCAAGCTGTGTGTTGGTGGGGATGAGTTTATCCCAGCTCCATGCAGAGATTCGTCGCCTGACACAGGCAGCAGAGCGAGCAGAGCCACCAGAGACACTCCCAGGAGGAGGAGTTTGCAGTTGAGGGGGGTGGGGGTGCTGTTTTATTGAAGGAAATTACTGTTCAGATGTTTCAGGTCAGAAAATATTAGCTTCAGAGTCAGTGATTTGCTTGAAATGCTTAATTTCACAAATGGCTCATTATCTCAGCTTCTAGTCTGAAACGTCTGTTTTTGGTGAAATCAACCTATCTTCTCCGGCTGATAACTAAAGAACGGAAAATGATATCAATAAACTTTTTTTTGCTGATGATACAATAGAGTCTCATCGTTCTTTGTGCGTGTTCGGTGTTTACATAGTAATATCACACAATATTCTGTGGGCCTCGAGAAATCACTGAAAACGCTCTGAAAGGGCTGGCACTGGGAGCATCCATTTTCCAAAAGTGGCTGGCACTCAATGAGTTAAGGGGGGAGGTGTTACGGCCCTCGGCCTTATTTATTTTTTATAATATTACACTTCTGGCTTATGCCTATTGTAACATTCAATTTAGTGTTTTACCTACTGTATGTGATGGGGTGTTACAGCCTCTGTACCAAAGCCTGGCCTTGCTTTGGTGTGTGTGGCTCTGTTTCTTTTCCTGCCTCACTATCTCTGTCCCAGACACGCCCCTCTGTCCCAGACACACCCCTCTGCTGCATTGATTGTGGTGAGGAGCCCTCCTCACCTGGAGCTAGTTGGCAATCAACGCTGCTGATTGGCTCATTCCTCGCTACTGATTGGCTGCTTCAGACCTGCATGCCCTACATCAGGGGTGGGCAACTATTTTTCATGGGGGGCCATATGAGAAACCCAGATTGTTGCCGGGGGCCGAACAAATATTGTCATGCCATAACCCATGGATGGGCAACTTTGATGATAGAGAGGGCCACAAAATAATGTCCTCGCTACCAGTTTTTGCTGAGGGGCCGAACGGCGCCAGCGCGAAAGATTTTGGGCATTTGAAGCCAGGTTTAGAGGAATAACTCATTTTAAATTAACAGTTGTGATGTCATTTTTCAGTCCTAACCACCAATATTTGATCCTTTTCTCACTCACTCCTATGTCACCACCTGCTCTCCCTGCAGGGCTTGAAATTAACTTTTTTCACCACCTGCCAATATGGCTGCTAGATTTTAAAGTTACCAGCCAATTCGAATTTCCACTAGCCGAAATGTTTTTCTTGAAATAAACCAGAATATGAGTGGGTTAATTTAAGCATAAGTATCAGTAAGTGGCCTGGGATTCTCAAAGCCTGTTGAGGGTCACACAAGAACAAAAATGCACTCTTGAAGCTAAATAAATCCAAAACCAACAAGTTAATTATTTAAATGTTTACTTCAATGTAAAACAGTCATTTCTTACACATGAGATTACTTTTAGCCTTTTAGTCATAAATATTATTGAAAGATATTCCATATTCCAGACTGAAATGCTATAACAGAAGAGTATTGGCCAGAATGACATGAACATTTGGACACTTATCGTGCATTCCTTTATAACTGGGAACTGGTAATCTTACCGGTTCAAAGTTCATGAGCTGGGACGTTTAGTTTAGTTTAGTTTATTAGGATCCCCATTAGCCATTGCACAAGGCAACAGCTACTCTTCCTGGGGTCCACAGTCAAAACAAACAATACAGATACATTACAAATATGCAAAGTAAAAGACAAAACATTTTAAAATCATACGTTTAAGACAAACAAAAGAAAACACGCAAAAACGTATACAGAAATATAATACTATAATATAATACACATACCTATAACACTAAAACACATGCATATGTTATGTGATTAAAACGTTCTGACACATCAACATCAGTACTCCTTTAAGTAGTGGATCTTTATTTTCTTCTTAAAGGCCAGTTTTCCCTCAATTTCTATTATATCCGGTGGTAGTTTATTCCATAAGCCTATTGCTCTATACATCACTGAATTTCTCATTGCTTCTGTGTGTGGTTTAGGTGTAGTAAATCTTCCCATTACCGCATTCCTAGTTCCATGTGCGTGCCTATCCCTAGTATACTGTACACGCTTATATAGACAGTTCGGTTTTTTCTTAATACATATATTTCTGAATACTGACACAAGACTGGCCGCTACTTTTTGTTCAACCATTAGCCATGATAATTTCCTATACATAGGTATGGTAGGTGACCTGCTACTGTAACTATACCCCAATGCCAGACGTGCAGCCTTATTCTCGGCCACTTGTAGTTTCTTCATGTCTTTCTTATCTGCATTCGACCATACAGCTGGACAGTAGTCCAGGTGCGACAGCACCAGTGCCTGGACTACCTGGACAACAGAGGACGGTGTCAGAAGCGCAGCACATTGTCTTATCATTCCCAGCCCTTTACCCATTTTCCTGGTTATGTTTTCGATATGTGTGGACCATGATAGATGACTGTCCAGTGTAACACCCAACAATTTTGTCTCTTCAACTTGTTCAATTGGCAATTCATTCAGAATTAGGTTATGTTTAGGACTTGACTTTAGTATGTGATCAGAACCAAATATGATCGATTTTGTTTTCAAGACATTTAGCACCATTCTGTTGCTCTTCACCCACTTTAATACAAGTTGTAACTCCTCGTTTAGAGCCGCAACCAAGTCAGCTACATTAGTGTCTGACAAATACAGAGTTGTATCATCCGCGTACATAGAGACGCTTGCTTTTTTTAGAATTGTTGGCAAGTCATTCGTATAAATGGTATATAATAAAGGCCCCAGACAACTGCCCTGGGGAATTCCAGAGTCCAGATGTACAGCGTCCGAGATACTTCCATTAAAAAATACTTTCTGCATTCTATCTGATAAGTAACTTCTTATCCATTTCACAGCAGAGGGTGCAAAGCCATGACAGCCAAATTTCTCCAGCAGTACATCATGGTCTATGATATCAAATGCGGCGCTGAAATCCAACAATACTGATCCAACTAGTCTCTTATTGTCCACCTCTGTTAGACAGTCATCTATCATCTGTGTAAGTGCTGTACTTGTTGAATGGTCCTCCTTATAGGCATGTTGAAAATCTGTCATTAGCTCATTCGAAGAAAAATAATTTTGAATCTGATTAAATTTTTTCCATTAGTTTTGCCAATACAGGCAAAATACTTATTGGACGACTATTTACGCCCGTTATGTTTATTTTTGGATCTTTTGGCAATGGGATGATTTTCGCCTCTTTCCACATTTGCGGACACACTCCCCTTCTTAAACTTTGATTAAAAATATGTGTAATGGGATCAGTTATCAAGTGTGCTACTACTTTCAACAGTCTTGAATACAAATATGCAGTTTTTGTTCTTCATTATTTTGTTTACTATTGGGGATATACAGCTTACAGTTTCAGTAGACTGAGTATCTTTCCTTAATTTGTTAACTTTGCCAATAAAAAAATCATTGAAATACTGAGCAATGTCACGTGGTTTGGTTATAAAGGCTCCATCAACTTCGACAAAGGCTGTGGCAGTGGGTGCCATGGCACTAGTCCGATACCTCACGAGTCCGACACCTCACGAGTCCGAAAAAGAGGCATTGGACAGGGGATCATGTCTATGTTCCCCGGGTTCTATATTCCCCGTTTTTCACTAACCCTAAACCTAACCTCCCCCAGACCCTAACCCAAAACCTAACCTCTCCCACCCCCACGCCTAAACCTAACCTCCCCCAGACCCTAACCCAAAACCTAACCTCTCCCACCCCCACGAACCCAAAACCTAACCTCTCCCACCCCCACGCCTAAACCTAACCTCCCCCAGACCCTAACCCAAAACCATGAGGTGTCGGTCTCGTGAGGTGTCGGACTAGGGGGCAGTCCCCGTGGCAGTGTTCCGCCCTCTTCCCATAGCGTTGTTCATGATTTTCCATAGTGATTTGCTGTCGTTTTTCACCTCATTTATCTTCGTTTGAAAATAGCATTTCTTTTTCTTTCCGTTTGATTTTGTTACCTGATTCCTTAATTTTCTATAACACTGCCAGTCCTCCAGACAACCAGATTCTATTGCTTCTACTTTCGCAGCATCTCTCTGCACCATGTTTGTTCTTAATTCTTGATCGATCCATGGAGATTTTACTGTCTTTACGTATGTCTCTTAATTGGGGCATGTTTATTTATCTAGTGACGTGACGTCACTAGAGCTGGTATTTCCCATTCCAAACTGGTAGGAGCCTCAGCAGCCCCGGCGTAAAAAATCCAAGATGGCTGATCCACGCAACAACAGTAGTTATAATCGTATAAATGCTATTTAGCACTTCTGTCTTGTTTGTGTCTCATTAAATCAGCTGTACACACAGCACGGCCTACTTCTATCTGTGTGGACATGAGGCTGCAGTGTTTGTATGCGCAAAATGCCACGAAATGCCTTGTTATCAACTGTTATTGCTAACAATGGCTAGCCTGGCTAGCGAGTGGATCTGACCAGTGAACAAACAGTGAACTTCCCAGCTCAACTTTTCTGCAAATGGAATGTTAACAAAACGGATGTGACGTAATTTAGCCTCCACATCCCTGTTCTTTTGCGATAAAGGAACGCACGACTATTCCGCGGGTATCTTGCATGTTGCGTTCAGGTGCACTGTAAAAAAAAAATCCATTGCGGGCCACACAGCCGCGGGCCGTATGCTGCCCATGTATGCCCTACATAAACTCCAGTGTTCCAAGATGGCACTGTGGGTCAGTGTTAGCGGAGCACTGTGCATGCGTAACACTGGCCCTCCACCCTCCCTGCTCTCTCCTCAAGCATTTTTTGCATTAGCTCTATTTTTGTATTAGCTTTTTGCTGCTTTCAGCTAACTTTAATCACTCTTTTTGGCTAGCTCTTTGTGTGGCCCTTGGTCACTTGACAGCCAACACTTGTTTATTGTGTGTGCTTTGCTAATAAAAATAGCATCTTATATAAAAGCTTTTTGATAGTAGGCTACATGAGTGTGTCTGCATTAGAACTAGTAAGGAGAGCTCTTTCTGAGTGAGTGGGTGGCTCTTAAAAGAACCTTTGTTAGGTTTGGTCAAAAGACAAACTGCAGGTGGTTAATTATTGACGGCCGCTTGGTCTTGGGCTGGCAGCGGAGGCTTGCAGTCCCAGTTCCGATAAATCTCAATCGGGCCGGTCTCCCAAAGCCGAAGCTTTTGCCTGTAACGTTTCCATTGCTGCTCCTGTGTTTGAAGCTTCTGCAACGGCTGCTCTGGGGACTTGGCTTCCTGCATGCCACATGGAGATCCGGTGCCAGGGGCCCTCTGATGGTAACAGCCTGACCGGAGGCGTCCTCTGGGAGGTGGTAGTCCCGAGGCTGGTCAGGCCACACTGGCTCCTTCAGCAGAGCCCTCGCCACTGGGAGGGGCTCCGCCGCAGTCTGCGGTGCGCTGGGCCCCGGAAGGGCTATGCCGAGTTTCTCCACCATCTGCTGCTTGCTCTTCTTATTGTGCCTGATGAAAAATAAAATTAATAATTCTGAAAAAAAAAATCTGCCAGTCACAGTATATGACATGTGCAATGAGATCTTACCAAAGCCCAAGGGTCTGTTGGTTGACGTCTAACAGCGGTATACGGGTGTTTTCCTTGAGGGCCAGGAATCTGTAGACGTTCCCCTGGATGCGCTGGTAGTCCTGAATGATGAGACCCCAGCGGTACTTCCGGACGCCGGCGAGGGTGCAGGAGGATCCTGGTGGGGTGGGCTCGAGGTCGAAGGAGCTGACCATCTTGATTCTTGGTTTGGAGGCCCGGAGGGAGGCCAAAAGCTTGATGGCCTTCTTATGTTTTGCCTGGCAATGGGCGTCAGCCATCTCACAGTCTTTAGTGACAAAGTGGGTCTCCAAATGGCGAACCAGGTGGGTGCCCTTTCTCTTTTTTCCATAGGGACAGGCGGGCAGGCCTCCTTCCTTATGTTGATCCTGCCATTGGACATGAGGGTCAGGATCAGCCGCTCATGCTTGTTTTTCATCTCATGCACTAATTGGAGGTGCGCCGGGGGGTACGCACAGTCTTTGCCACAGTTGGGAAAGGGGCATGGCACTCTCCCCTTTGAGGAACCTGTCATGACTGGAGAGAAGATAATACTTATTTAGTTGGTATAAAAACTTGTTAAAAGCTTAATTTTAGTTTCATTCTAAAATAGCATGAGACATCAAGTTACGCTCAGGTTAAATGAGACGGAGCAAATAGTTCTCACCAGTCAGAAAAAAACATTAACGGGCTGAACCTAACTGTGATATTATGAATGTGTAATAGCACTATGTGTGGTGGCATGCATGTCAGTTACAACTTGCGTACAAATGGGATGTGAACGAAAATGAATAAAAGTTTTGTTAGGATTGATGCTCTATGCGCTACAATTTTGACTTACTGTCAATAAGCACCTGCTGTGAAATGAAGGGTAGACACTCAACAAATTAATTTTCTTTACATCTCTGTGCAGTTTTAGCATGTGTCTATGTATCGGAGCATTATGTACATGTGGGACCGTTTCAACATTGGTCAAAATTGTTTAAAACTTTGAAATATATAGTGTAGTCAAACTATCAAATTAAAGTTTTTTCAACTTACTGAATCTTGATGCTGATGAGGTAAACATGAGTCTTGATGCTGATGAGGTAAACAGCTGGGAGAAGAAGGATCATACTTCAGGATGCAGGAGGCACAACTCCTCGAAGATGACCTCCATCAGCCTGCTGTCTTGGGGAAATGCCACCGCACCCGCGCCTTTCCCCAGGAAAGCACTGCACACAGACACACACACACACACACAGACAGACACTTTAGACTGAGCAGAGTAAACATAAACAAAAACAATTCAGTCCACATGCTGCCAACGCTTACCGCTTCACATTGTCCACGCCTGCAATGTGTGATGTTTTTTCTGGGTCACCCTTTTAAACCTAAGCCTGATTCAGTCCGCCTGGTTATATTTAGTTGTTTTGGCTGTAAAAGAGTCAGAAAATGTTTTTGCCCCTTTTTTCAGAATCAGTTCAACTTCCATTATCTGGAGTTATTTACATTTCACAGTATGTCTTGAGTGTGTAATAACAGTTTAGAGGGAAGAAAAACAAAAAACGGAATTGGATTTGACAGGCTTTTAGTAAAGAAAGCCATATAATTCCAGAGATATAAAGATTTACACAATTTGAATTGGAAAATGAACTTGTTATCCAACTGTCAGTAAAGTTTGTGCCCCCCAGGGCTTCTGGAAAGAGGTTCTTCTGCTTCTTTTTCCTCATATGGGAAAATCGCTTTTTGTGCCTTTCTTTTACACAAACTGATTTCACATTTACAGGTACACATGTACATGTACACTGAATTTCTTTTTTGGAAACTGAAAATTGGAATGTCCCACTGATGTCACAATGTATATGACATCATCAGTGATGTCATCCCTTTCCCTGCTCTCCGCCTTTTTTCAGAATCACTTCATTTTTCATTATCTGGCAGTGCTTTTACCTTGCTGTATGTTTTGAGTGTGCAATAACAGTTTAGAGGGAAGAAAAACAAAAAGCAGAATTGGATTTGACATGTTTTTAGTGAAGCAGAAACTGCAATTGCACATGGAGAACACTTTACACATGTACATTTTGGACATTCAACTGTTGTGCAACTAAATGCAATACATTTTGTGAACCCTGAGCTGTTAAGATTTTTTTTTTCTTTTTTCGTATGTCCAGGCAAAGTTTAGTATTTGTGGTACATCCTGAAGCAGTTTCTCTCTAACTGCAGACACAGTCCCACATTGCACTCCTCACACTTCCAGGGAGTTCCCCTCTTGCAGAGATGGCACTTCCAGCATCCCATGGTGGCTGTCTTTCTTTTCTCAGGTGGTAGGTTGGCTGTGGGGACAGGGAAGTGGTTATGGGTGGGGGGGCGTACCTGCGTACGGGAGTCTACCCAGTGCGTACCGGAGTGCCTGCTGCCACGCATAGGAACTCCTATGAGCTGAGCGCAGAGCTTCTCCTGGAAGGCCTGCCGTGTCATGTGCTTCTTCTGCTGATTGATGCAGATCTCCTTGTGGATGATGT
Organism: Poromitra crassiceps; assembly: GCF_964638095.1. Lineage (NCBI taxonomy): Eukaryota > Metazoa > Chordata > Actinopteri > Beryciformes > Melamphaidae > Poromitra > Poromitra crassiceps. The sequence goes on from NC_139628.1 coordinate 9,960,991, forward strand.
AACTGTTTGTCACACTAATGTCCACAAAATGCTGGAAAACAGTCATGTTCCATCTTTTTGTTTTGTGGTGGACTGAATTGGTACCCAGCATTTGGTCTGATGTGTCGACGCCTCCCATGTACTTATTGTACTCTGCCACTGCTGTGGGTCTGGGGACAGGGATCCTCTCTCCCTCATCATCATCCGTCTTCTGCCAGCGCAACACTGTATCCCCGGTGTACACAGGGTGGATGTTGCTGCAAAGGGAGACCTCTCTCGTGTCCATCCACTTCACGAATAAAAGGTCACGGTCCCTAATCCAGCGGATCGATCCTCTTGGTGACTTTTTATTCAGTGCATTTTCCTGGGTGGCTGGAACACCAATTCTTGTCTGCCTGTATGTTCCACAAACCCCAAATCCCTGCTGGCCCAAGTGGCGGAAGAGGAGTGGACTTGTGTAGTAGTTGTCACAGTATACGACGTACCCAGACCCCAGGTAGTCTTTATTGACCAGTGACACCACCACATCATAGGACAGCCCCTTCCCTGATGAGAACTTTGATTTCCCCGTGTACATGCGATAGTCGATGGTGTAGCCATTTACATCAGCAAGAAAGAAGAATTTTATGCCCCACTTGGTGGGTTTGGCCTTCATGTATTGCTTGATACTCAGCCTGGCCTTGGTAGCGACCATCCACTCATCAACTGAGATATTCTGCTTTGGATGGTACATCGCCATGGATCGGTTGCTGATGAGGTCAATGAGAGGTTTGACCTTCTGGAGAGCATCATAGTCGGCTGTGCCCCTTTTCTTGTCATTCTCTGCATCATCTGATGGATCACTGATGTGCAGATTGTTAGAAATTGCGAGGAACCGGTCTCTGGAGAAAACAGTGGCAGGGAATGGGACATAAAAAATGGTATCTTTCCTCCAGAAATCAACCCTCTTTGGCAAATCCATTACATACATGTAGAGCAACAGGCCCAGGAACGTTTTCAGTTCATGTGGGGTTCTTCCACTTGAACTTTTTCCCTTTCGCCAGATTTCGCCAGATTTTTAGCTGCATTTTTGTTTGTGTTTGCACACAAGATTCTGAGGACCTCTAAATCAAAGAAATTAGAGAAAATCTGCAGTGGTTCTGGATCTCCAATATCGAGAGGCGGTTGAACACCGGGGGTTCGTTTTGGGCAAAACCTTGGGCGATCCGGGACACCATCATCAGGGTCATCCACTGTTTTCCATGCCATCTGTGGACGGATTGGCGACCGGCTTCGGTGTCTTGGTGACACCGGGCATTGACGGGCACCTCCACACCCCCGGCCCCGGCCACGACCCGGGGTGCGGCCCTGACCACGGCTCTCTGGTACTGCCTCAACAGATGGCCCTGCAGCAGGAGGCAGCCTAAAAAGGAATAATAAAATATAATTTATTTATTTATTGCCAATTTGCACATTAGTGATCCAGCAGAAGATGTAGAAAATGACCAAAAAGGAGGCAAAGAGGGCTATGACTGTCTGTATTTCCTCTCCTACATAAGATTTCATCACTCACTCACATCAACTACAGGCTGTGCACATGGAAATCAATGTTTGTAATTTTTTCCCCTTTGCTCTCCTCATTGCCTCATGCATGCATTCATCCTATGATGTTGTAACTATGTCTTTGTCTGGGGCTTCAACATTTACTGTGACAACTTCTACATACTGTGAATGAGAATAAAATAAAACTAAATACTGCACATGACATTGAAAATAAAAGTAAAGCACACAGGGATGTTGTGTGTGTGTGTGTGTGTGTGTGTGTGTGTGTGTGTGTGTGTGTGTGTGTGTGTGTGTGTGTGTGTGTGTGTGTGTGTGTGTGTGTGTGTGTGTGTGTGTAGACCTATCAATCAATGCAGGGATGCCGGACGCGTTTCAGCCTCACAGGCTTTCCAAAGCCTGTGAGGCTGAAACGCGTCCGTTGTATCACTGCTGCTGTGCGCATTAAAAGTTTAAACTTTATAGACATCTGTGAGTGCTGTTTTTGATTTAATTTTTGGTATGGAGTACAAACAAAACAAAGGACATCATACAGTGGTAAACAACCAGGATAGATCTTTGTTTTACATATTTAAAGAAGAGGTAGGACATTGCTCAAAAAGGCACCCAGTTTACGTATAGTCCCTGGTTTCGTTGACTGCAGTAACAAAATGAGTTTAAACATAGACGGGCGATTTACAAAAAAAGAAGGCAGGTACTTATTTCTGTTCTCTACAAGACTTACATTTTTACACTCAACATGGAACTCATCTCCCAAACAATTATCATTACATAAAGTACAAATTTGGTTCCTCTCCAGACCTTTATATCTTCTTTGGGGGTTCTGTTATTAGAGACCCAGAGGTTACAGATGGCTTGACTGTACCTCCTGTTTTCACAAAGTAAATCATTTTCAAACTTAAAGTCTTGTTTAAATTCACAATATAAATCATATGATGAGATACTCTGAAGTTCAGAATGCAATTTCTGCAAAAACTGATCTTTTAACCTCTGTTCAACTGCCAGCTTCAACCAGTTAATATTGTCACACCTTTGGTCCAACCAAATGTAAGAAAAACCACATTCATCTAGTATTTCCTGGACAGATGTGATCCATGGTGAGACATCTTTTCCAGAAGCATACAGATTAGGGATGTCACAATATATCGTCCCACAATATATCGCAATATTAAAATGTGACAATATGTATCGTTGAGATGAAATCTCATATCGTGAGAAAAAGAAGCTGAACATGGTGGCACTGAGCTGCATCTGATTGCATGCTCGCTCTCCTTTTCATTGCTTTGTTTGAACAGACGAGGGACGTTACAGACACGGAGGATGAAAATGGTGAAATTACTCAAATTAGCGTGGAGGATGCCCCCTCAACTTACAAATCGATTGCAAAAAAATATTGTTAAAATATGGTATCGTATCGTTATCATGAATCCAATATCGTGTATCGTATCGAGAACTGAGTGTATCGTGACACCCCTAATTAAATACAGTTTATATAAAGTTATACATTACCCGACTAAACTTTGATTCTTTCCCCTTTAACAGACTCCCCCAATAGCCAATCATTATTTTTTGATAGAGATGCATAGTGGATATCTTCCTAGCTCTCCGTATATCATGTTATTAGAGGTTGCCATTTTTACTTTCAGTGTGTACTTAAGGAATTTCAAATGTAACTTATCTAGAATACCTGTCTTCTCAAACCCCCATACTTCACATGCATACAACATAACTGGCGTCACAAGCCTATCAAAAAGTTCCAGTGTAATATCTATTGGTAAATCAAATGTCCTACATTTACATAATAAAGCAAACATAGCTCTAGACACTCGTTTATAAAGTTCCTCCATAGCCATTTTAAATGAACAATTGAAATTAAAAACAATCCCCAGGTATCTGAAACTGTGTACAATCTCCAATTCCTGTCCATTTCTGATCAACCACCCTAATGTGTTGGCCTTCCCTGTTTTTAACATAATATTGATAATTGTTAACTTACTCTGTCACTCGGCTGGTAAGGGTTTTTCTCCTCTGCACAACCTCCTTGTTTTTTTTTTGTTTTTCCCCCCGATTTTTTAGCCCATTTTTATCCCCCATTAGTGCTAACGTAATTTCTTTATCCTGGTTGCTACTCCACCCTCTGCCGATCTGGGGAGAGCCGAGACATGGGCAGTTAGCCAGCCGCTTCTTTTCACCTGACAGAGGAAGCTTCACCGGTAGGACATAGCACGTGGGAGGTTCACGCTATTCCAACCAGTTCCCCTCCCTCTGAACAGGCGCCCTTAACGACCAGAGGAGGAACCACATTAGCAACCAGGATATTGCATGTTTTTTTCCTATATGAAGGAAACCCCCGGGAGGCACGGGGAGAACATGCAAACTCTACACAGAAAGGCCCTTTTGACGACCCCACCCGGGCGGTGGGCACTCGAGGACATGCGGACGGGCACGCATTCCTTCAGCGTTCACATCGTCCCAGGTGGGAATCGAACCCACGACCTTCGAGCTGTGAGTCGATAGCGCTTACCACTGCACCACCGTACCTCCCCACAACCTCCTTGTTGCCATCTTCGATAATCCTTGATTGGCCCTTCAGGTTTTCAAAAGCCCTGTTGCAGGCTTCTGGAAAAACAAATGGAACAAAGTATTATCATGAGAGAGGGAGAGAGCACATGGAGAACCAGGGAGCAGAGAGAGATAGGAGATGTTTTTTTAAAGACCCATCCTGCATGTTTGAGCTTCAATGTGCAGAATAATGTATGTGCAGTTTGACAGAATCCAGATTCCTCAGACTCATGACTTGTGACATCACAAATTATGTCTAACTTGAATATTGGATTAATCCTGGTCCAATATTCAACTTGCACTGAGTGTAATGTTAAACTTGAAGCCTCCAGTGCACATTACACATGTTTATTGGACCAGGATTAGTCCAATAATCAAGTTACACATTATTTGTGATGTCAAAATTCATCATGCTCTGAGGAATCTGGATTTTTCAATGAGCAGAGAGAAACTTTACACTTTCAGCAGACAAATCTGAAAAAGCCCTCTAGTGTCCAAACTGTCCCCCCCCCCCCCCCCCTCCTCAATACTTACTTCTCATGAGCTGCGCTCCATATGTTCCCACGCATGTCAGTCACTGCCTGGATGATCGCCTTCCTCATTAGAATTGTGTCACTTTTCTGTCTAAATCTTTTCTGCCTTGGAAATGATCTTTTCTGCCTTCCACATGGTAAAATTTTTCTGACTTTTTTCTGACAAGCTGACCATTTGCATCGTGAACAACTTTTACTGCTTCGTCATAACTGTAAACCGAGTTGCACTTGGGACAAACGGCATATTTTGTGAAATCATCCTTATTTAAAGACACAGGGCCCATCTTCCTAAAAGCGCTAATTTAGCGTTTGCGCTCGTTTAACGCCCTGCACAATGCAAATTGTGGGCGGGCACAAGCCTGTTATATTGTACTGGGCATAGGCGTGCCACATGCCAAAGCAGGCGTTTCAGCGCTAAAATGTGGGGATAGATGGCATTATCCTATCATCAGCAGCGCGCAATTACTTTGCACTAAGAGCTTTGAAAAGGTCCTCTTACGCGCAAATAGCTCGCTGCGCTGGGAGCGCACCATAATCTCCATGCAGCGCAGCGCAGTGCAAAGTAAAATTCCTTTTGGATATGTCATTACGCACAGCCTTGCCATCAAATGACATCAAATTATGCTACAAAAATTGGGTATTAGCAGATAATTCAGTGAGGCAATCAACTATAACTCACTGAGGGGGGGCATGGTGGTGCAGTGGTAAGCGCTGTCGCCTCACAGCTAGAAGGTCCTGGGTTCAATTCCCACCTGGGACGCTGTGAGCGCTGAAGGAATGCGTGCCCGTCCGCATGTCCTCGAGTGCCCGCTGCCCGGGTGGGGTCGTCAAAAGGGCCTTTCTGTATGGAGTTTGCATGCTCTCCCCATGCCCCCTGGGGATTTCCTTCATATAAGAACCCCTTCACCAAAACATGCAATATCCTGGTCGCTGATGTGGTGCCTCCTCTGGTCGTTAGGGGCGCCTGTTTGGAGGGAGGGGAACTCGTGGAATAGCGTGATCCTTCCACGTGCTATGTCCTACCGGTGAAGCTTCCCCTGTCAGGTGAAAAGAAGCAGCTGGCTACTGCCCATGTCTCGGAGGAAGCATGAAGCATGTCAGGTCCTGGTGGATGTTGACTCCCAGGTACTTGAAGCTGTCCACCCTTTCCACCACTGTGCCGCTGATGGTGATTGGTAGTCTACAATGATCTCCTTGGTCTTGGAGACGTTTAGAGAGAGGTGGTTGTCCTGGCACCATTGTTCCAGGGCCTCCACCTCCTCTCTGTAGGCTGTCTCGTCGCTCCTGGAGATCAGCCCCACGACTGCTGTGTCGTCTGCAAACTTCACGATGGTGTTCGAGGTTTGAGTCGCCACGCAGTTGTGGGTGTAGAGGTCGTACCAGAAGGGGCTGGAGACGCACCCCTGGGGCGCTCCTATGCTGATGGTCAGTGGGGAGGAGGTGAGGTTGCTCACTCTCACCACCTGCCGGCGATCTGTAAGAAAGTCCAGGATCCAGTCACACATTGCTGTGTTTAGTCCCAGATCCTTGAGCTTGCTTACCAGCCTGGAGGGTACTATGGTGTTGAATGCTGAGCTGTAGTCCACGAACAGCATTCTCACATAGGTGTCCTTCCCCTCCAGGTGAGAGAGGTCGTGGTCCGGGGGGTTGGACTCCTGGTTCCGGGACGCGGTTCAATTCCGTGCGGTGACGACTTATGACGGCTTGCCGGCGACTCACTGATTCAAATTCCATATTCTTTTCTGCCAAGAGCGCATCAATTTTCAAAACACTGGCTGTGATTTAAGTTCAATAGGGAAACATGTAGGCCATTAGACAGACAGACTGCATACAGCTTTTACAATGACCTAGCGCTTCACACAAAAACAAATCAATGAAAGACAGCATAAAACAGCACTGAGCTCTTTCCATCTATGATGACTGACTAACTGTTCAACATAGTGTTTCCACCAGTTAATTGAGTGAATGTCCACACAGAGAATTATCTTTGGGTGAGGTTCCCATATATTAAAACACAAAATTCTATAGTCAAACAATTACTGAAGCCACCATCACTTCCTTTTCCGCGTCTGTTTAGGCTATTCACTAATAACGTTAATGCATAAACACACTGCATAGAAGACGTCAACTCGTCTTAAAACAACAGTGGATGTGGAAAAGGAAGTGACGTGGCAGGAGAGGCGCGCTGTACAGGAAGCTGGGGAAAACGGTAGGGCTGTCCCAGAGTCTATTTTTCAAATAAAAATAGACTCTGGGTTCCCAGATTGGGGGTCCACAAACCCCACTTTGAGAACCACTGGTCTAAAGAACAATGTCCAAGTGTTGGCTTTAATGTATTTTCTTTGATGTAGATAATACCTGGGAGCTGCGTCAAACAACCTAGCAGCCACCACATTGGCCTTTTTCTCAGAGTCTGTGGAGCGCTTTGGATTCCCACTCAGGTGATATTTCATTCCACCCAGAGGTTGCGTGAGACTATCTCGTTGTCTGTAATTTTGCAGAATTGACAGACAGGGTCATACAAATTCTGTTATAATCTATTATAACCGTATTAAAATGAAAATATTCTGTGTGTTTGTGTGTTCATACTATTATTTTAGACTATTCTACTATTCGCATTTCCTTTTTTTACGTCAAAAGTACTGCTTATAAAAACAGTTTTGTAACATGGGAAAGCAGCCTGGGGTGAATGCCTTTTAATCTTTCACATTGCCTCTCAGCTGCTTGCCCCACAGCGGGCCTTTCAGTGCATGAACTCACTGTGGCTGCAGCCTGGAGGCAACCTCAACACTAACCAGTAGATTGATGTGACATTGTCTCCAATACATAAACTGTGGCAGCGCCATGATATGGTTACAATACTGACAAACACTTCATCAATATAATCAATCTCCTCCTCAGAATGGCATCTAACTCTGTGAAGGACAAAGTCTTGCCTAAAACATTATATGAAGCTAACATCTCCCTCATTGTCAGGGGCGGACTGGGACCATCATTCAGGCCGGGCATTAGCCTCTGTACAAACGCTTCACAGCCAACTTCATTTAAGGAAGAGTGGAGTGTCCTGTCTTGTCTGAGGTGAAATGCAAATACAAAAATAATTAAATCAAACCGCTTCATCTCCACTTTAAACTGTATTGTGCAGTCCAACTGATAATCTCATAAAGCACAATGTGAAAGCAATAAGAATATAGCCTACATGTTTCACTTTATGCTCTGAAATTGTAGCCTACCTGAAGGTTCCTGATTCTGATAAGTTCAACACCACCTCCAGCTCTGCAGGAGCACCTGCTGCAGTGCTGCTGCTTCTGCCTCCTTCTCCACTTTTGTGAAAAAAACCCAAAAAGCAATCCAACCCATACTTTCAGTTTAGCCACTACTGTTTAAATTTGACCAATGGGATCAACCTGTCTGTTGCTGGCGTCAGTGACATCAGTGTCATGCTCTGTATTGGAACTATGCAACATGACATTGCCGCTACCATCTAAAATTCAAATAATAAATATAGGCGTGTCTGCTGCCGGCCGTTCTCGCCTGCCTGGAAGAGACAGATTTTGACAATGATGTTCCCAGACGTTTGGTGTAGGTGGCGCTGTTGGTGCCGCTCACCAAACGTCTGGGAGCTGAGACTAGAGGTGCAATTGCGATCAAGATAAAGGTATGTAACAGCATGTTTTTTCTACAAATGCCTTCATGGACTAGCTCCCCCGCCTATAAATGAATTCATCCACAGAAACAGAACTAGTGGACTTGGCACCAGGTCTGACACTAGAGGTGACTGTAAGGTCCAGCGCAGACTGACCACGTTTGGTCAGAACGTCCTCTCAGTTAAAGGCAGCCAAACGTGGAACAGTCTGCCAGTCTCCATAAGGGAAAGCCCCACACTTGCCACTTTTAAGGGTTCACTGAAAGAATGGCTGAAAACCCACCAGTCTTGTGGCCACAGGTAATAAGGTCAACTTCTGAACTTTTTTTAAATGTATTTTCTGTAGATGTTATACTGTTGTGTTTTTTGAGTGTATTACTGTTGCTTGTGTTTTGCTGTTTTGCATATGTATACTTGATTTACGTGTGTAAAGCACTTTGATGCCTATGTTTTGCTGTTTTATATATTCTGTTTTTATGTTTTTGTGTCTTATGTTTCGGGGACAACGGATGGAAACTTGCCTCGCGCTAAATCCGGCGATTTTTACACTTTTATTATGTTCCAGATGTTTTTATCTGTTCCATGGTTATTGTGTTCATCAATTTTGCATTGTCCCATCTAAATAAATAAATCAAACCAAATCAATGTGCAAATAGCAGTGCTAACAGCGATAATAACAATTACAGTTGCATACAGTTGTGAGTCAGTTGCATAGTTTTATAGTCGTGAGTAAGAATATTGCACTCAATATTGCATTGTGTGTGTATGTTATGCCCGGCCTAGGGGACACCAAACATAACATAAAAAAGTGTCTCCCCCCTTTCCCCTCTCCCAAAGGTGACCAGGCCACAGAGGTTTGCAGTCCACATCAATGAAGGCCTAATGTTACCTGCAAACAAACGACAGGCACCTTATCTGATTAACTAATAAACACAGGAGAAAACAACTAAAGAAAAATCAGGGCTTCTCACCCCTATACATACTGTCATAAGGACTGATTTTAAGATAAAAGGTAAGCAAGGTTACAATTACCCATTTACCAGCTAGGCTAACAAAGGAGGAGCTAAGCTAGCTCTTGGTGTGGCACAGGCTGATTGGGAGCAGGAAAGGAGAGAGTGAGGAGGCCTCGGCACAGCCCCCTTTTTAAAGCCGGCCCGCATCAGTCTCCAACCAATCACCAGCATCGTCTATGAATCACCGGCCGCACCTGCAGTAAGAACTCAAGAGTACACTGTGGAGAGCTACATGGCAGGCAGGGAGGGAGAACACAGCACATCAGGATACAAAATACACATAGATCCCCCTGGGTCATAACAGTGTATACCTCCATGAGTTAGGCTACAGCAAGCGTTGCGTCAGGAAGTCCCTGAGGTCAAAGACTCATCCCACCCGCACAACAGCCTGTTCTCACTGGTGCCCACAGGAAGGAGATATAGGACCTCAAAGCACACATCAAACAGACTGAGGAACAACGTCTTTCCACAGGCCATAAGACTCCTTAATGCAAACTGGAGACAATATTGAAAGATGGCAGGCCATTCATTCCAATGAAAGTTTTTTTTAATTGAACAGATTGCACATGACACAAATGGTCCCGCTTCACTGCTAGAGATGCAAGAGGTCTGACTGTCAACACATGGCAGTGGAAGAAGGTATGGCACATGATGATGATGATAACGATGAAGAATTTTGCACTGTGCTCATTATTATTGTCAACGTGTGTCATGTACAATCTGTTCAATAAAAAAAACTTTCTATGGTCATGTCTATAATGCATTATGAGCACATATGCATAAGACATAATGCATTTATAAGGCTTTATAAAACTCTTTATATGAATGTTTATAATCATGCATGGCAACTTATAACAAGGTTTATGATGTATTTTAAGTGGTGGACATAATGCATTATAATAAACATCAATGATACGTTATAGCATGACTTTGTGAGCTTTAAGCAAATTTATAGCACTATAAGGTTATTAGCAATTGTATGATACTATAACACAGTTATAAGGACTTATGAGCAGTATTTGCTGGCTGTACGTAAAGTGTAAAACAAAAATTATTATTCTTTCAAACACTGTTACCACTTTTGTATGGAGGATTAAAGTATTATGAATGCTGAACTTATAACACATTATGTCCAGCACTTATAATAATTTGCGAACCTTAAGTGTAAAAAAAAGAACGTTCAAAATTCACACATACATACATACATACATACATACATACATATATACATACATATACTGAACAAAAATTATAAGCGCAACACCTCAGTTTTCCCTCCCATTTGTCGTGGGTTGAAATAAAAGATCGAAGACTTTATATGCACACAAAAGGCTTTTACTTCTCTCAAATGTTCTCACACACTTTTAAATCCATGTTCGTGAGCACTTCTACTGTGCCTTGGGCAGGTCACAATAAAAGGTCACATTAAAATGTGCAGTTTGATCACACAACACAACGCCACAGATGTCCCAAGTTTTGAGGGAGTGTGCAGTTGGCATGCTGACTGCAGGAATGTCCACCAGAGCTGTTGCCCATGAATTGAATGATTTCACATAAGCCATCTCCAATGTGCTATTATGCTGCCTTCAAATGGAACTTGTGGTTATGACATGCTTACGACGTGGTTACAACATGGGAAGTCGTGTACACAAGATGTTTTTTTTTCATCTGAGCCTTTATGTCCCCACCACTTTTCAACATTAAGTGACACCGTAGATCCGCCTGACAGGTGTGGCATATCAAGATATTGCACAGATGTGCCATGGGCTGGTTATAATGCTACCCAATTCAAACGAGGTTGTGTTTACCGTGTTCACAAGAAGAGGCCATATGAATGCCCCCTCCTGTGGTATTCACGAGTCACGACTTGGCAAGTGGACATTTTTTGAAAGCCTTGAGTTCACAATATCATGTCATCATGCCATAACCACAAACTCACAAGTTCCATTTTGAAGTTCCATTTTGAAGGTGCAGCATAACACATTGTTCCTGGTAGTGAAATAAAACATTAATTTCACTGGCAGCAGCTCAGGTGGACATTCCTGCAGCCATCATGCCAATTGCATGCTCCCTCAAAACGTGTGACATCTGTGTTATTGTTTGTTGTGTGATCAAACTGCACATTTTAGAGTGACCTTTTATTGTGACCAGCCCAAGACACACCTGTCCAATAATCATGTTGTTTAATCAGCATCTGGATATGCAACATCTGTCAGGTGGAAGGATTATTTTGGCCAAGGAGAAATGCTCACGAACACGGATTCAAAAACAATTTTGAGCAAAATTGAAGAGAAATAAGCCTTTTGTGTGCATAGAAAAGTCTTCAATCGTTTATAGTTTTTGTTCAACATACATACATACATACATACATACATAAATACATACATACATACATACATACATACATATATGCATACATACATACATACATACATACATACATACATACATACGTACATACATGCCAGGGGATAGGTTAAAGGATGGGTTTTCCGTGGGGAATATGAATATATATTAAATCTCACGCCCCTAAGGTTTTCGAATCCGTTGAAATTTTTGAAATTGGAGCTTCACTCCCAGAGATATCAAGCATCTCTCACATATTTTTTGGGCCAGCCGACGCGTTTCGCGTCATCTGGCCCAAGTCCGCCTTGCGGAAGTCGTGCACCTATGAACTACAACTGTTGTTGGCCATGGTCCCGCCTCTAGAGGTCCTCCACGCCCCTTCAGAGGCCTTGACAAAAACAAAAACGCAGCCATCTTTTCAACCGCCTAGCCTGCTGTAGCTAATATTAGCTTCCCATAGTTCCTTGCAAAGAGACCATTATCTCGGGAACGGAAGCACTAATCGACACGGGACTGGCGGCATTGGAAAGCTCGTCAAATTTTACATCTAGTAGTAGGTGGGTTGAAGTAACGAAATCAACGCTGAGCAATGTACCCGTTTTTACACATTTTTACAGAAAATAGTTACAACATCAGATGCGCGTAACTCCTACGAAAATGCCTTAAAATGCATGAAATTTTTTTTATGAAGACATCTCCCGACATATATACTACCGTTTACATTTGGTGCAATTTGGAGGCAATTTTATTTTCGATTTATTTCTTCTTCTTTGTATCTTTTATTGTCGAAGCCTTCTTCTTCTTCTTCTTTGAGTTTTATGGCGGTTGGCAAACATATATGTGCATTACCGCCACCTACTGGAGTTTGATATCAGCCAAATGCCTGAGGGGTGGGCATGAAAACAAAGGCCACGCGAGCCCAGTGCATTGTGGGAAATGTAGTATTTCGAGTCCCCGCACCCGCACCTCCCCCCCACCACCCCCCCCCCCCCCCACACACAGAGTGGATTTCGGTTGATATCTCTGTGAGTAAACCACCAATTTCAAAAATTTCAACGGATTCGAAAACCTTAGGGGCGTGAGATTTAATATATATTCATATTCCCCACGGAAAACCCATCCTTTAAAAGAATAATGAAAAGGGGGGGGAAGTAAAAAAAAAATCCAATTAAGGCACAATTGTGATTGACAGTATAAAATGTAAAAATCACAGCACATATACTATGGGCTGATATATGTGCCACCTCAAATTGAATTTGAATTGCTCAACTTGAATTCGAAATTTTTCATTTTGAATTTGAATTGCTCTTTTTGAATTCGAAATTTTTCATTTTGAAATTGAATTGCTCTATTTGAATTCGATTTTTTTATTTTGAAATTGAATTGCTCTATTTGAATTTGAATTGCTCTATTTGAATTAGAATTTTTTCATTTTGAAATTGAATTGCTTTTATATTTTGAATTTTTTTTTTTTAATGTGAGTTGAAAAACTGAATCTGAATAGCATAATTTTAAACTGAATTTATTTGCTTTGAAATTATTCAGTTTCCACATTCCTATTTCAAAATTCAATTCAAAATTTTCAGAATCTTGTGTTCAAAAATTTCAACATGTGTGTGCGCCATCCGGGTCCTTCAAGGAGGAAGAGGAGGAAGGAGGAAGAGCAATCGAGCGCTGATTGACCTAACTCCTTTTTGGCCGAGGCACCACACACCCACTCCCGCTAGAACTATTTGGTCTTGTTGTATTCAGGTTCGCTACAATCATAGAAGACCACTTTGAGTTGAACAAGGATGTTTATACAGTATATATCATTGAACAGTACATGACAGCGAATCTCGTGAACCCGGAACTGATCCTCCCCCGACCCCGTGACATCATCAACAGGTCAACATCATGAGATTACACCTTACACCACAGGTCTTTGCTCCCACGGATGTATTAAATTAGCCGCCCGCCAGTCTTTCCATTGTCTGCTCATCATCATGGACGAGAGGACACCAACCACGGTAAATACCAACTGGTTACCATGTATTTTCACCGGCATAACGTAACGTAGCTACACCAGCTGAGCTTGTTTCTGTGGCGCTTAGCCTAGTTGGCTAGCTAGCCAACTAGCTAGGCTAACTGCCACAGAAACAAGCTACGGATTGATGTGTGATTTCCAGGTAAGAATAAACGCACAATGTTGAGCATTTACATTACATGTTATTCACAGGTATATGCCACACTATATATTATCTCAGAAACTAGCGTAATTGTGTTTGGTAAGATAAAGACATTTGATAAATGAATGAATTTTCCTTGTAGGCTGTAGCTAGAACAGTATGTTGCTATAGCTAGCGAGGTGGAGGTAACGTTAACGTTAGCTAGATTAGGCTACGGTAGCATTATCGATCTAATGAATTCTAGCCGTAAACATTTCAGAAGCTAGGTTAGCAACGCTGGCCACACATGTAACATACAGTAACTACTATGTTTTCTCTTATTAGAGATTCCAAGAAGAGAGAACATTGCCTCTGGCGATGACTAACTGTGACGGTGGGATGGGGAACAGGACAACTGCTAGCTGTGTCTATCACGGACCCAAACCTGCAGACTGCAGCAGATACCCGCAGATTTGGAGAGATGTTCTGCAACCACCATACTCTTGTGTCTCCATGCTACTACACATCATTTTGCTCCTTGTATGGGATGAAGACCCGTCGTTGACGTTGGGGAAGACAGCTTTTATGTTGTAGCCACTTTGAGTCCAGTTTTTGTTGATGTGAGTAATGTTCAGATAGAGGGATGCTATTTACTATCTAGCTGCTGTCACTATGCATTATCAAATACCTACATAAATCAAATCCAGTCAAGAACATAGGGTCTGCATGGGAAAATATGTAATTTAAAAATGGAAAGCATGTAGGAACCCTGCCAATCATCTTGCATATTGATATTTGTGGCTGTGAAGAACAGTCTTAATCTATACAGTGATATGCAGGCTATCATTAAATTTTATAAAACATGTACAGTACTTGTTAGTAGTTTCATGTTTGGTTTTACCTGTAATAAATAAGGACATTTATATATGTGCCTTTTATTTACCATCACAGCATAAATGACAATGCATAACCCCTCCTAATGTGATGTCAGAAAATCTAAGTAATTATGCATGACATTAAATTTCAGGGCATAGAATATTTTTTTATTCCAAAATAACAGATGTGGGACACAATCAATTAACTATTCATACTGTTTGCAACAGTAACATTTACAGTGCTGAATAATGGAGTTGCATGAATATGAGTGTGCACTGATGATGTGGCCTGCAAAGATGGGTTAGTGTTAGTGACCGGCAGCATTTCATTTAGAAATGTTATAGTGGAACCTACATAGAAAGAAGTTTTACCTGGGCACTTCACAGACTGCCTGGAGTAAAGACATATGGAGCACTCTTTTCTGTCTGCACGTTTATTAATAGGGGCTGAGTGACATTTTGACAGGTAATCTTCTTCTAGTCTTCTTCAGAGTAAAAAATACTTCAATGTTAGACTTTTTTAAATGTTAGTTGTACAAAATCCCCCCACCAGTTCAGCCCCACCTAACCAGCCACACCTGGGGCCCTGATTGAGCTGCACATGGGCTCAATAAAGGGTGGTTGATTGGGTGAAGCTCAGTAGGCCATGTATGCTGTTGAGAGGAGGCTGCTCTGCTCTGTTCTTCCCAATTGATTGTCCATGTGCAGATGCATCGTTTGAAGTGTTAGTTTATTATAGTTAGTTCCTTTGAATATTGATTGAGTATTTGATTTGAATTAGATTTATTATATTACTTTACAGTTTAATTTGTTTCCCCTTGTTTGATCAAATCCTTTGTTATACCTTGTTTGTCTTTTAGGCCAAATCATCTGTCCACATGATTTTCCATCATTAATCAAGGGATTTGGTTTGTAAATAAAAACCCTGGCATTAGTTCCTCTGAATCCTCCTCATTCCACCTGGATGTCTCACTTGCTGAGGCTACACCTGTAACCTCCACCTTTACAGTTTAACACAGTGTTAGTGTCAGAGGTATGCACCTTGCTGCTACAAACTGAACATTTTCTAGTTGGAAAAAATAAGATTACTATATACTATAATTAATTGGGCTATATTTCATATGCTACATTTCAAAAGACAATCTGTGACGACATGTTTCCTGTCACACCTAGCCCTCATTCGCAGCTTGACAGAAAACGTTGTTCAGGCTCTGGAGATCTGGGATGTACTGGTAGTCCTTTATCAATGCTCTCCAAAACACATCCTACAGGAGAACATAAAACTGTTATTCTTTGCAATTCTTTTAAAAATCAATGCTAAAACATTTTAGGTTAAAATATTGACACGAGTAACTGGTGAGCTGCAGATGATGTAAACGTTTGTAATAAATGTTATCTCTTCTACTTCAACCTCTGTCTAGTCTGGTCAATTATAGGACAAGATACACTTAGCCTACTGTAACACAGTCTTGGGGTTTGTCTTCCTTGTCTAGAATGGACACAAGGCCACTACTGCAACAGCAGCCTTATGTGCAGGGTGAGAATCTAGCACTGCAGCTAAATGCTGGTGAAATACTAAAGTGGCTGGTAGATTTAAGACGCAAAATAATTAATTTCCCACTCTGGTAACGTCCAACATGGTGTTAGCTGTAGCCTAACACCAGCAAAGAGACAACTTGTGTGATGACAATTCATTTAACACTAGCCGGTTGCCAATATTGACTGCATCAAAGATGTAGCAAAGTAGTATTACTATTACTATTAAAACGATTATGAATTATATTCGCTAAACATTATCTCAACAGACTTACCAGCGGCTTCGTTCTGTGATGCGTTTGTTATGGTTTGTTCACACTTCCTATACGTCCTGTTTGCGGGAATATCATTGGCTGATTCAAGTCATGTGACGCTAAAACGAGCATTTGATTGGTTTTTGCGATAGCACTGCCATAACGTTTCCCTGATCTAATAAGTTACGTTTTCATTAAACTGCGTTCGATTTGAGGCTGCCAACAAACGGAATCGTGTTCAGAAGAATTTTATTTAGTTCATATGAAAAAAGCATCTAACCTCAAAATGGGGATCGATCATCTCAAAAACGAAAGCAGATAGCAGCCTTCGGCCCCTCACCTAAAAAGGAGTTCGGTCAATCTGCGCTCGATTGCTCTTCCTCCTTCCTCCTCTTCCTCCTTGAAGGACCCGGATGGCGCACACACATGTTGAAATTTTTGAACACAAGATTCTGAAAATTTTGAATTGAATTTTGAAATAGGAATGTGGAAACTGAATAATTTCAAAGCAAATAAATTCAGTTTAAAATTATGCTATTCAGATTCAGTTTTTCAACTCACATTAAAAAAAAAAAAATCAAAATATAAAAGCAATTCAATTTCAAAATGAAAAAATTCTAATTCAAATAGAGCAATTCAAATTCAAATAGAGCAATTCAATTTCAAAATAAAAAAATCGAATTCAAATAGAGCAATTCAATTTCAAAATGAAAAATTTCGAATTCAAAAAGAGCAATTCGAATTCAATTTGAGGTGGCACATATATCAGCCCATAATATACATACAGTCATCAGTGCACAACTCCTATACGAAAAACAAGTGTAACTTGTCCAGCACAAAGTACAAAGTCCAAGGGATAGTCCAAGACATCGGCTGCTTCAATAGACTGGGGAAAAATTTGGAAAATGAGTGAGATACGTCTTCAGTGGGATACAAACTGTGCTCATAGCTAAAATCACATTTTGTTTATATTATTTTACAGTTAACACAAGCCATTACAGTTTTATAGCCTTTTTATTAGCACAAGGATTAATAGTATTTATGTACTGTTCAAAATTGTTACAAAAACGAACAAAACAAAAGTAAAGTGGGGGGACTTTGGTTTGAAAACGTACACTTGTGAAATTTGGCTAGAATAATCAATCGATTCATGAAATATCACTTTTCCTCAAATTTAATAAACAAAGAATGAAAATAACATGTTCATAACATAATACAAAATCTCTGTACAAGATGGCGACAATGCCAGAAAAGATGGGGCACAGTTTCTGGGTGACCTGAGCAAAAAGAACAAATTTATATTTACATCATCCTTAAATTCATTGAGAAAATGCTTTGCAGGGTAATTTGATAGGAAACAAATCTAATCTTTTCTAATAAGTTATGACTAATAACGTGTTTGTGAGGGAATGACCAAACTTTTATCCAAGGAATAGTCTTAAATTAGTCCAATATGTAATGACATAAGGGTTTGTGACAACCTCACTCTGGAACAGAGAGTGAAGAGCTTTGTAATTATTCTTACAAGAGGATGAGAAACACATTTTCCCACAAGGAGTGCAACAGGATTAACCAAAGCAACATCAGCTTGAAAAAACTAACAAACAAACAACATTACAGTACCATTGGGAATAGCTCCCATTACCTGAGTCAAGAACTTTGCCGACTTTGGAACTATGTTATGCCCACTTCCCAGTGAGCTAGCATAACATGGCTGGTACTGCACCTACTTATTCGTCCGGATAGTTTGCGGTGATACCGGAGCCTCCGCTCTAGCTATGAAACTGAGCTGCGAGCTGAGAAACTGCGCCCAGCAGTGGACCTCTGATCCACGCTGGTGGTTCTGGAGTAGACCGAGCCATTGATTCTGTCCTGCGGGATGAAGGTCCCCATAATCTGGCACAGCCTCCATGGAGACCTGCTCATCAGCCTCACGAGGTGCCTCCTGAACTTCTCCCCGATGAACACGTACAAGAAGGGGTTGAGGCAGCTGTGAAAGTAGGCGATGGCCTCGGTGGCCTGCATCGCCCGCCTGATGGCCTTGCTGCTGCTGCATGCCGTATAAACCTGCATCAACTCCAAGGCTTTGAAGAATGACGCAATGTTGTAGGGCACCCAGCAGCAGAAGAACACAGCCACCACTATGAGAACCAAACGTATGGCATGTTTCTTGGATGACTGGCTGCACATGAGTGTCCGAATGATGCGGGCGTAGCAAAACATTATGATGGTCATCGGGATCAACAGGCCGAGTATGTTCATTTTAAAAAGGCTGAAGATGCTCCAGAAGTGCTCGCCGGGTTCTTTGACAGGAGCGCAGAATTTCTTTTGAGACCCCTGTTCTTCAAGAAAGCTCACGTCAGGAAAAGAAGCGGCAAATCCGCCCACCCAGGTAACAACAGCTGCAAGAACCCCAAAGGAGCGCGTCCGTGCCCGCAGAGCGTACACCGCGTGAACTATAGCCAGGTACCTGTCAATACTCATAAGGGTGATGAAGAAGATCCCGCCATAAAAGCCGATATAGTAGACACCCAGGACCACCTTGCACATGCCGTCCCCGAAGGACCACTGGTCACGGGCTTGGTGGGCGAGGAAGGGCAGGGAACACACCAGGAGGAGGTCGGCGAGGGCCAGGTTGAGGAGGCAGATGTCGGTCATGCTGCGGAGGCGCGCCCCACACACAATGACCCAGAGGACCAGAGCGTTGCCCAGGAGGCCCACGATGAAGAAGATGGAGTAGAGGACGGGGAGAATGTCGGCTCCATGGCTATCGTACACACACAGGCCACCATCAGTGATGTCATAGTCGTAGTATTCAGTGGTGCTCTCGATGAAAGGTTCCTCTGTAGAGCTGAGAGAGAAATTGAGGAGTGAGCCAACAGGAAAGACAAATGAATGATTAGGGAAGTTTCCAGTATTTCAGATACATTTTCTTTAGGTTAAGAAAAGTATGACTATAGCTGGAAATACCAGATTCTCCATCCACATTCTTTCTCCTCCATTACTTCAATTTCTTTTCATACTCATACATGGAGCAAGCGCCACAGGAATGAGTCCAGAAGTAGCATGCAAGGCGGAAGTCCCAGACTTTCTGGATCTTACCGGGAAAAGTCAATGGGGTTTTAGAATGGGCATTGGGCCTTAGGGCCCTATCTTCGTACGGCGCTACCGTTTGCGCTGCCGTTTGCGCGCCTCTTATTGCTATCTTCCCTGAGTCTTAAGCTATCGTCTACCTCCACCATCCAGTTTTGCGCTGGGATCTAAGCGCAGACACAGGTCTAGGCGTGGCCCAGGCGTGTCCATGGGCCTCTAGCCTATCATCTCCCTCCCGCAAGTGTCATTTTGCGCTCTGGCGAAGATACCGTCGCTATGTTCCGAGCGTAAACAGAGGTGTGGGCGTTCCCCGTGCCAAAATAGGCATTCCAGCGCAGTGTGTTGGAAAAAAGGCCTTCGGTGCTCTCAATTTTAACGCCACCAAATAGCTGGTCTTAGCGGGGGGGAAAACTCTACGGCAGGTGTACGCCTGAGCGCAGACAGTATTCTCCGTGCAGTGCAGGAAATCCTCGCTTGCATAGGCCTACATTACAAGATAGGGCCCTTAGTCTCTTTTCTATAGTGAGTAACGTGTTAAACAACATGATCATTGAGTTGGTTGAAAAACGAAGTCTTTATTTTCAGTTATATTTTGGAAATTAACTTCATTAGTCAACCAAAGTTTACTATAGAAGTGAATGGGGGCAACATCATGCGCCTTGCATCTAATGTATTTGGTACCTATGATCATCATTGTAGGGGGATACACACACAGGCATGCACGCATGCACGCACGCAAGCACACACACACACACACACACACACACACACACACACACACACACACACAGTATTATAGGCTACTTGATTGGGGCGATGTATCCTTGGCTTTATCTCACCCTGTTGTATCTTTGCTTTCATCATGACACTATACAAGAAGTAACACAAATTACATGGAATAACAATTGCCACGACTTTGCATCACTCCATCCGTGGCTGTACCCCACCTAGCCACAACCCAGGGATGCCTGCCCCCGCAGTTGCCACACGCCGCACATGGTCTGGGGCCGAATTTACCCTTGTTTATGTATGTGCACATCTGCAGAGAATGCATAGAGAGCCTTAACGAGCCTTAATCAATCAAACCTTTATTGGCAGACGCTTGGTCCATAGATGTCACATACACAATTACAAAAAGCGCATAAGGGCACAATAAAAGAACAAAAGTACATTATAAAAGAGAGTCATACCAGAATTTCCACATATGTGACTGGTATCTCACAGTGCTTAGCCCAGGATCAGTGAGCAACTTAATAATGACATTCTGAGACACGTTCAATCTACAGATGAACCTGTACCTCAGATTTCTCAGGAGTGCCTGGAAAGTGGCCACCCCCGCCTTACAGCACAGCTCACTAGCATTGCTCCACCTGGGCTTTTTCAGCAAGATGCGCATGCAATCATTATAGGCAACCTGAAGTGTATGCATGCTTGCCTTCTTAAACTTAATGACTTGCAGCTGGTGGGGGCAGAGGTTCTGTAGACAGGAGCAGTAGCATTTTCTCTGTGAGGTAAACAGAGAGAGAAGGCAAAACACTGCCCATGTGCTTATATTACCGAGATTATATATGATACAAAGTGGGTTGATCACCGGTAAAGCCAACGTTTAAGTGAAATCCCCATTCTAAAACCATATTGACTTTTCACCGTAAGATCCAGGAAGTCCAGGACTTCCACATTCCGACTACAAAAAGATGCCATCCCTGCGCTACTCTATTCCTGTCATACTGTCACACAACGACAAATGCAAAGCATGCACAAAGATAAGTTTGTAAGTGTTAAAGCTGTACAGTTATTTACAGCACTCATTATATCAGTTTGTTTCTATTCATTTCCAAGCATTTACATGGTACAGTATGGATCCTCTGAGGGGAGAAATAACGGAAACAAACAAACCCAACAACTGGAAAGGAAAGAAAAAAAAGGAACCAGTGTGTATCACTGCTGCACCCCCCCCCCCCCCGGATAGCATGTTTAGCCTAGTTTCAAATTCATTTTTAATTCTGATACAGCACCTTAAAGTGTCTATGTGTTTTCTTCTTATTAAGCTCACACACATTTGTATGAAGGTGAACTGAGTCCTGAACATTATGCCATATACTAGAGCCCAGCAGATTTAAAGTAGTTGTTATGGAATTATATCCATGTCATACATGCAGATTAAACGTTCATGGAAGTGCAATAACAAATTGACTAAATAGTGTATTATGCACTTAAACCGGAAGGGGGGGGGGGGGGGGGTCAGGGGGGGTCAGAGAGGTTCTGTTCTGTATTGATTATCTAGTTCAAAAAAGTGATTTTATAAAAGTTGAGTCTGTCTCCTGTGTCCTGTGAGTTACATTACTCATCGTTGTCTCATATTACAAAAATCAGAGGTGGGAAAATACTGTACAAGTAGCCTACTGTACTCCAAGTACTGTAAGTATTGTTATAATACTTTTTACTCTTGCTTGAGTAATTTAGATATTCTACTTGAGTACTTTTAAATGTAATGAGTAAATTCAGATTTTTGTTTTGCACACTGCACTATGAAAACCACAGTAGCGTGGGGACTGCTCGCTAACGGCTTCCAGAATCACTTCTGCATTTAGGGCCCCCAAACATTAGACTGGTGTAGACGATCAAATTGTAATGATCCCCATCGTCATGTTAGTTCAGGTATCTCAGTTTCATTTGACTGACATCTGATTGTGATACTGTAGACTCAGTTCTCACATGTTTACAACTTTACCATAAGGGTCACAAATAGCATTAATAAATGGTTAATTATGTTTAAGTAATACTTATTCAGCACTCTTGTGCTTTTATTAAATGGGATACATGTGTGTAACTGCACACTATTAAGCATTAGTTAATTATTAGTAAATAATTAATTACTAATTCATCATTTATAAAGCATTGTTCACACATTACTAAGCATTAGTGAGCAATTCATAAACACTCATATATGTTTTATTATTGATTAAAACGCTAATTTATAATGCAATTAACGATTGTATTTAATCTAATTTATAAATGCTTTGTAAGGCATAGATAGTTCTCACTTTAGATGATGTAACACAAAATACTTAACTAACAACGACTAATTACCTTAATCACATTGGGAATGTCTAGGGGGGTGGCCACGCCTGAAATCTGATTGGCCACCCCAAAATCCTGAGTCTGCCGGCATGCACAGCCAACATGACTGTCTTCAAGAGGCTGTAGTGGGCTCTTTTTTAAAGCCAGAGTGAAGAGCCTGGTGATGCCGTAGCTCTTCTAGTTTCATATGATACCAGTATCTTCACTCTAGCCTCTAGAAGACAGTAATGTCGGGCCACAGACGCCACAGGGTTATCATTATACCATAATATAATATGCATAGAATTATGCATATAATTGGTTAGTTGTACACTTATAACCTACTGGCATCTCTTCAACAAAAGTGAAAGTCTCACCTCTCAGTGCCGTTAACCAGATAACTGCTGGTGTTCATCTTGGATCACAATATTATATTAACAAGACCAAATCAAATGCTCTACTGGATATACAGTTGGAATGTGCCCTCTAGCTACTATTACCATTACTCAAGACTTGTATCATATGCTACAGTGTACATATATCGTTAGACAGCTCCTCCCTCTGTTGCTCTTACTTCCTCTGAGAACCTATACTTGTCCCCCCACCACACACACACACACCAACCCGTTTCTGGCCTACCTTGACGAGGTTAGGGGTGATGGGTGACTTTCTCCCTCGTGTGGGATCCCACTCATTTATATATGTATATATATTTACAAGCATCATTTATATATATTTACAAGCTGTATGTAACTGGTGGCACTAGTGTATGTATGTTTTTTCTTTCTTTTCTTTTCTTTTACTGTATCTGAGTTTGTTTGTTTGTTTGTTTGTTTTTGGTTTGTTTTTCTGTGTTCTAAAAAATTTAAATTGCAAGAAAAAAAAATGTGCTTCTTATAATTTTGTAGTTGGAAGCTGAAACTCCAGTAAGTACCATAGATTCAAAGGTTTTGAAAAGAAAATGATTCAAATATTTAAAATAAAAATGGTTAAAGCAGGCAGTTCAGCACTAGTTCATCTGGCATTGCATCTTTTAGCTATTTTGCATGTGCCTACAGGTGTTTGTGCCAGGAGCTGTGTACAGAATGATTGCTATCGGGTGTGAAATCCTCTCTGGTTGTTCACAGAATGAGAGCATCGGCAGCTGCTGTGCATGAAACCACCCTAACCCACACAGCCATTTTGAGCTGACGGGTGCACACTGCAGGGCACACACAAACACAAACGGCTCCGTGCTCTGCAATGTGTGTCTCACGCTTGTGGCCTCAAGAACACAAGTAAATGTATGTATGTTCAAACAACCACACAATGACATAAGGTCAGATCCGGTACTGAGTAGTCAATCTGCATCCGGACCTCGATCCAGAGTTTGAGAAGCCCTGGTCTACCGTTATCTTGGTGTTTGGCTGTGTGTGTGTGTGTGTGTGTGTGTGTGTGTGTGTGTGTGTGTGTGTGTGTGTGTGTGTGTGTGTGTGTGTGTGTGTGTGTGTGTGTTTGTGTGTGTGGTTACATTTGCAGAGCTGCAATAAAGTGCCGAAGTGAGACTTGTCTCTGCCGCCTGGTTCAAAAAAGTTTTAAACCTTGACTACAGTAGAGAGACTGTGTATGGTATCTGGCAATGTAAAACAATGGATCAGCTTGAAATGTTTCCTGGCATTGATAATTACTTATTAAAACTTTCGCTGCATGGGCCAACTGAAAAACCATGGATGACAACAGAGGTCCGTTCACAACTAAGTCCCGTAATGCAGCCTACAGATCGGGGGACAAGGCTGCCCTACGTTCAGCTAGGACTGATCTGTCACGGAGGACCAGCGCAGCGAAATGGGCCTATGTGGAAAAAATACACTGATGCAGTGACACAAAGGACACCAAACATATGCGGCAAGGAATTCAGGCTATAACGGACTACAAGACCCAGCACACTGATGGCAGTGAGGCACAACATGAGGTTGTATTTATTTTTAAACGTGACAATTTTGGATGAAAAATACAGAATTGTGCAAACGCCACAGCCTATATTTTACATGCCCACCATTTGAATAGGCCTACTTATTCCATGAGGACTTTTCATAACCTAGTAATGGATTGCTTGTCCTAAATATAAAGGGGTAATGATCCCTCTTCAGCCTGATTGTTTTATTCATAAAGTTATGATCATATTTTTGAATTAGAGAGAGAGAGAGAGAGAGAGAGAGAGAGAGAGAGAGAGAAAGAGAGAGGGAGAGAGAGAGAGAGGGAGGGACTTCCTCAATTTCCTTTGTACGTCTTCCTTCTCTGGGTTCACAGGTCAAAGGTCAAATGTCTTGACTGGGATCAGATGATTAAACAACAAACATAATGATTACATAAAAATTAAAAAAATAATGAAAAAAAACTTTATAGAACAACTTTTCAAAAATAGATTTCAGAAGTGCTTTACAGAGTATAAAATGACTAGTCAATCATTAATTGGAACAAAAGCGCCCCTGGGGGCAGGGGGGGAAACAGTTGTGTAATGAGGACTGAGAGGCAAGGTCCAGGTTATGCCTTTTAATTTAGGGTGAACTGCCCCTTAAATCCTCAAACCAACAACACAGCTCAAGATCCTTAAGACACAGGTGACCAGGAATAATGGGCAGAGACAAGGAATTCCCCCAAGATTACAATGTTTATTCACTAGTTGAAACACATTAAAAGCATCAAGTTGTATTATGTTAATGAATTCAAAAATGTAAAACCTATATAAAGAACCTTCTGCAAGAGAAGTGACCACACCAGGCTAGCTGAACTAGGCCGGCCGCTGGCAGTGAGGGGCTAATGTGCTGGGGTAGACCCCCCACCAATCTCCTGTGCGTGCACACACACACACACACACACACACACACACACACACACACACACACACACACACACACACACACAGCCAAGTGAGAAAATAATCATTAAGGAAACAAAATCCAAATAATAACGTGCACAATTACCACACACAAACATAGGCAAAAGGTGTGGAGCACAGGTGAGTAGCTCTACCACCAAACCCCCACTGACTGGCCGGCCACGCCCCGACCAAGGCCTCAGCACTACTGTGAGACAAAGAGAAGTCAAACTTCAAGGTGTTAGCATATAGCACCCAGCTACAAACATTTGCACAATCACTTCTTGGGTAAAGTATAGTGAGGGGCGCCACGTAGGGCTGGAATTGACATACAATGTAGAAAACAAAACTAACAAAACAAGATAGCAGTGGCAATCTCTACAAAAGAACACAGGTTAGATTGTCTTCATGCTGCTTCTGACAATAAATATGCCTCCCATAATCCCACGTAAACCTTGACAGTTACCTCTGTTTATTTCCAACTACCCATAGTCTATAGGCAGCTCAGAATGGACATGGAAGGGAACTGCAAGGCGTGGTTAAATGGTTAAGGCCGGGTTTAGCGCCGAGGGGAAAATACTGTAGGGAGTGTGCCTGACCACGCCCGGCGTTAAATGCTATTTTAAGGCCAGAGGCAGATAGGGCCCTATGGGCCACCATTTAACCACGCCTTTTAGGCGTAGAATTATTCACAACTGTGGTCATTGGTAAACTGGAGTTACACAATGACATTCTTCCTTTCCAAGCTCCCGATCCACCGAGATCCAGTCCGGTTGCAGCTGCATGCTGTCATCTCTTCATGCCAATTTGGATATCTCAGCGCATCACAGATCATAGCCTGAATAAAACGATTCAATCTACAGGCAAATACAGATCTGTTCAGCAGGGCTGATGGTCTCCCTGTACAATATAGAACGTTAACTATCGGTGACATTCCTGATACCATCCACTTCCATGATCTTTATATGTTGTAAACACATCACTTTCACAATAGTGAACAAGCACCCCCACTCGGCTCATTCAGGGCAGGTAGTTTTATAACTTGTAGGCTACCTGCTGCTCCTGCACATCACAGCACAGGCTAAATGATGCAACACATGCAACTTGTCCCAATTTCCCCCCGGGGATCATTAAAGTCTTTCTGATTCTGATTCTGATTCTGATAAATATACATTATGTAAAGTCATGGCATAAATGTGTTTTTGTTGAAAAAGTACGTGTCAATCTTGGTATCGGCGCTACACGCAGCCTCAACCATTATAACCACGCCTGTTAAGCGTAAAATTATGCATAGTCCACTCATTGGAGAATTGCAGTAAAGAGTCACACGCTTGCCTTTTAAGCTCCAATTCCAGGACAAATCCGGTAAAACCAGACAAAGCCAAGCGCTCTGCCCCCCCCCCCCCCTTCATCCAGTCTGTCTGTCTCCATATATAGGCTATTATTCCATATTATTATGCTTCTCAAACCAATCTAACTGCAGTTTAAATACTGCAAGCATGTAAATACCCTACACTATAGCAAGATCAAAGTGAAAAGAATGTTCTAAATGCATCAGCTAGAAAAATATAGCCTATTTGGTGAAAGTTTGTCCAGAAAGATATCATTTTCTCTCGCCTGCTGCAGGAAGGATGATGCACATAAATATACCCTACATTATGTAAAGTCATTGCATAAATGTGTTTTTATTGTAAAACTAAATGTGAAGTAGGGCCAAGTTATTGGAGCGGACATCACAGTACAGCACATGACAGTAGAAGCGCGTTCCACTGTCACTTATCTAAATCACGTTAAATCGACAAGGGATATATATAGGCCCAGGAGGACATATATGTTTCACATAGGGTGGTGTTTCTATTTCGATTTATTTGGTCCAATATTGAAATGTTCTACAATTGCAGGTTGTGTTACCATTACACATTATTTAGATCTACCTTTTATATCTATTTCGGCTCATTTGGTTGCTATTTAGTAGCTAAATGGAGCAGCACAATGCATGCTGGGACATGCCAGGCAGTGAACTTACAACTTCTTTTTCCTATGGGAAGTGTGTTGTGTCTGTCTAAGCGAGGGAGTCAGAGAGAGAGAGAGAAGGGTGACAGAGAAGAGGCAGAAGAGCGCTCATCGCAACTGGCGCACTGAATAGGCCTGGTTTTCAAAAGCGCAAAGTGCTAAATTTACGCCAGTTGGGAAGATATCATTAGGTCGGCATTTAAGGCAGACACGCCCATTCTCGCCCATTCAGGGAGTGCGCCACGCCCATTCAGCCTAAAGCGCATTTGCCAGCGTAAAGCCATGTTGATATCTTCCCGAGGCAGGCGCAAGGCACGTTTTTTTGCGCTCAAGGCCCGTTTTAGCGCCGAAGGCCTGTGGGAGAATAGGGGCCAATATGTCTATCTACCACTTGCTTTTTCTTGTCGAAATGTCTTAAGCCTCAATGCATGCTGGGAGATGCACATGTGTGTCTGTGTGTGGCATTTGGTAGGGGAGTCGGCGCACTGAATAAGGCCTGGTTTTGAAAAGCACTAAGCGCTAAATTAACGCCAGTCGGGAAGATAGCGGTTAAGGCCGAAACGCCCATTCTGGCCTATTCTGGCACTGCGCCACGCCTCTTCGGCGTAAAGCGCATTTCGGGCCCCCAAAAACATGACGCTATCTTCCCGAGTCTGGCGCAAAGCGTGTTTTTTGGCATTTAACGCCATTTTAGTGCCTAAGGCCAGGGGGAAGATAGAGCCCATAGTCTCTTGTATAAGGGTAGTAGACTGACACATGTAAAGTAACACATTGTCTGTACTGTAATACCATGGTGTTAGTATTTCTTATGTCATTGTGCTATGATTGAAGAAAATGTGCTTGTGTTTTGACTTTGACTTTGATTTTAAGACATATATTTGCAGTGTTTTGGTAGAGTTAGTGTATTTTCACAAAGTATTCTTGCATTTAATAGTGTTGGTGTGTAGTTTGCAACATGTACTTCTGTTTTGCCAACTGTGTGTTGTAGTAGTGTGTGAAGAGTTTAGAAAAAAGTATTATTATAGTATTGAAAAAGGCTTCGTAAACACTTACAAAATAGTTACACACACACACACAGACACACACACACACACACACACACACACACACACACACACACACACACAGCCATATATATACAGTATATATATGTATGTATATATATGTGTAATGTAATGTACTTATATATATAATATATATATATATATATATATATATATATATATATATATATTGTAGCGAATCAGGTATTCGCCCAAGGAACCGGAGACTTATCGTTGGTACAGGCTTTTATTCTTGGCTTCACATACAGCTCCTAGCGGTAGCTTCGCTGCTAGCTATCCCCACAACCAGCCCGCTCGCTCACATATCCAGACTGACTCCTGCCTCGAGACAGGAAGTGGCACTAACAGGATCTAGTATGCTGCCTTCACGTAACATTAGTCAACGCCCACGTTGACACCCACAACCCACACATATCCCCCTGTACCAAAACACACCAACACTATAACATTTTTCCCATCACCACATCAAATTCCATTCAATTTCCCCACATTTCAATTCCCCAACAAATAATGTCTAGTTTGCATTAGGCACTCCATAATGTCTAGATTACATTAGGCACTCCATAATATCTGGTTTACATTAGGCACTCCATAACGTCTAGTTTACATTAGGCACTCCATAATGTCTAGTTTTCATTATTTCCCTTCTTTTTCACACATTTAAATTGAACACATTTCAACTTAACAGTAACCCCCAACATTTACATAATTTCTTTCCATTATTTCTTTTACACCTATTTAAACCCACATTTCCATAATTTCTTTTCTCTTTTTACCTCCCATTTAACCACCACCATTTCCATCCCCCCTTTCAAAGCTTCTGTCCCACCTGAAGCACTCTAGTCCCTCTCAACCCCCAATGGGGTTAGTCCTTCCCAGGGTGACTCTTTTCAGCCCCTTTTCTGTGCTCTACAGTCCTCGCACGCACTGCAGTATCTCCGCACATCCTCCGCGTGTTTGCCCCAGTAGTAAAGGTTACGAACATTGCGGAGTGTCTCCCCAGCCCCGAAATGACCGGATCCAGGGCCCTTGTGCACCCCCCTCAGTGCCAATTCTCGCAGGTAACCGGGTACAACCCACTGGAACCCGCACATCCCGTGCCCTGTCCTCACCAAACGCCCATCCTTCCACAGACGCAGGTCCGTAAACATGTTCCACAGTCCTTTCGTGGCACCGGAAAACATGTGAATCTCCTCCACTGGGGGCCGGCGTCCGGCCGCCACCCACACGAGCACCGGACCGATCTCCACGTCCTCCGCCTGCCTGCTTTTCCACTCACCCACGTCGACATCCCTGATGTCCATGTCGTTGTCCGTCAGGTCCTGCACTCGCTCGTTTTCCCGCCCCCTCCCCCAGGGGGCGGCGTGTTGAGGGCAGCAGAGCGAACACCACCGGCATCCATCTCCACCTTGGCTTTCTGCACAGCAACCGTGGGGGTGTGTAGCGGCTTGGTTGGGCCGGCTCCTCCGGCGTTGACCCCCCTCGCTCACCCAGAGACACGAGCGTCGCTCTCCCGACTGTAACAACGCTGCAGATGATGTCGCTCTCTTCCCTCTGGCTGTTCCCCTGGAGCACCGTTCTCCTGACCGTTACAACGTTCTCTTCTCCCCGGCCGCTCACACTCTCCCCAGCCTGTGTCTCCCCTCCGGCCTCCACACTTTCAGTGCAGTCTCTGGCTAAGTGCTCCAGCGAACGGCACGTCCAACAGAGTCTCACCTGCCCGCCGCCTGCACGTCTCTCTTCTCCCGCTGCCCTCCGGTCCCCGACAGACTTTCGACACTCTCTGGCCAGGTGTCCAATCGCGCCGCATGCCCAGCGGGCTCCCTGCTGTCCATGTTGTTGTCCCGCGTACCTGGTCTGTTCCCCGGGACCGCTGCGACACCACCTCGCTCGGTGCCCAGGTTCCTTGCATGTCCAACACAGTCTCTCTTGCGGCTCCGGGTGGGGCCGTTCTCCACGCTGCGCCACCACCGCGCTCAGCAAGTCCACACGCTGCATGACTTCTCGTAGCCTCCGCATCAGCTCCTCTGCCCAGGCAGGCGTAGCTTCCAACAGCCGTCCGACCTCTTTCAACACACGGGCTTCCATGCCCGCCAGCATCGAGCCGAACGTCAGTATAAGGGGAGCCAGTATAAGCTCCTTCTCCCCGTTCAGCGACGGCCATTCTCCGTCGCGCACCTTCGCACGTGGTCCTTGTAGCAGTTAGCAGTTAGCACCCCTGGTAGCTAACCTACTACCGCTAGGTCGCTCGAGCCCAAAAGCCGTCCCACACACAGTCTCTTTTGCCGTTCCTTCTCACCCACTCCCCTCTCGGCCGAATCGGAGGCAATATTTCCCGCTTCACTTCCGACGCCAATGTAGCGAATCAGGTATTCGCCCAAGGAACCGGAGACTTATCGTTGGTACAGGCTTTTATTCTTGGCTTCACATACAGCTCCTAGCGGTAGCTTCGCTGCTAGCTATCCACACAACCAGCCCGCTCGCTCACATATCCAGACTGACTCCTGCCTCGAGACAGGAAGTGGCACTAACAGCATCTAGTATGCTGCCTTCACGTAACGTCGTAATCCCCACAGATATGTCAAACCCCAGATCGCTACAATATATATATATAATGTATTATCACCATCACTGTATTGTTATTAACATGACCTGGTGAACATGTCTATCCTTGGGGAAGGGGAGTAACTATTGGGAAATGGGGGGATTAATGTAAAAAGAAACATGTAAGGAAGACTTATTTTTCTGTTTGTACTAGACTTGTAAAAAAAAATCCATTCTTCCAATAAAGAAAGTTATAAAAAGAAATTGTGGATCTTTTTGTAACAAAACTCTTCAAATGCTCAGAGGCAGCAAAAATAAAGGTGACATGCAAGAACTTATTTCCTTCCTCTCTGACATTGTGGTTTTCTCATGTTCTTTTTGCAAACTCACCACAGAGATGCTGTGAAACTGACTCAGGGTGTATTCACACAGGGTCAAGTGTTCATGCGATTAGCAGAGGCCGGCTGTGTGCAAGTGTCACTGCATGTCCCATTTGTGTGACGTCATGTTGTGAACTTTAACCCCCTCCCCCACCAATCTTCACAAATTAACCACACTTTCATGACTTGATACTTTGAGGGAGGGTGGTGAGGCTGTTGATGCTGTGACAGGCAGCTAGCTAGTTAGTTATTTTCAGTTGACCTCAGTGCTGTTAGAATCCTCTAGTCTACCCACAATGCTTGTTCCATGTCAAAGAGTTTTGCTGCTGTCAACAGTGCGTAAGTGTCAAAGGTGGGGTTTTGCTAGGTGTGAAAAGTGATGCCCTTTTGGCAGCAAATAAAACCCTATACTGTTACAGCTTCAGTTTTGTTCATTTTTCGTTTAATTAAAACTTATGCATCATGATTTCAGTTGTGTCCTTTTGGCACTGATCAAAGATCTCACTCTCATTAAGACATTTACCTTGATATATAATACTTAGGCCTATATTCACCCAAAATCACAGTTACCCCTCGATATCTATGTAGTATATAATCTACTATACATGACAGTCTAGGATGTGTGTATATAATATGTAATGTGACATGGTGTATATGATTCTAAAGCCATTTGAGTCATACTGTACGTGTGGTAAAGGGCTAGATATATAAAAACAAAACATACCGGTAAGATTCAAGGGCCCCTATCTTCCGACAGGTGCTATCCCCTAATAGCGCTTGCGCACCATCCCCTAATAGCGCTTGCGCGCCTGTTTGTGCGTGCCTTAAGTCACGGAAGATAGCATTCCGCCTTGCGCCGTCCGCAAGGTGTTCTGCCGAGTTTTGCTCCCCTGCCCAGCAGAGAAAAAAAAGCGTCCCCACCTCACGGCAGCATACTTGTAATGATTTATACAGAAATGTAACTGTTTAAAAGTGATATCATTGTCTGGTAGACGTGACCTCCCTGATTTCTAAGTTAAAAACAGCCCCGAAATATGTTGGGGATGCAATTCTCGGCCGGGATGCGGAAACGTTCACGGCACCTGTCGCAAGCGCAAATTAGAGCCATGCCAAAATCATCTGCCCCTGTAAATGCCTGCGCAAACGGGATTTGGGCGGTCTTAATACCAGAATTAGTCACAGGCGTGGCCAGGCAAGGCTGGGCATTACGTCAATCAAAACCAATCAGATTCCCGTCTTGCAATGGCTGTTTGCCCGAGGCATGCAATATGCTGTAATTCTCTCCATGCGTAATAGAGTGTACTCACTCGTGCGAGGACAGAGAGAGCTTATTGACAGATCGTCTGTTGTGCCAACGACCCTCCGGGTGGTTATGAAGGTAAATAGGCTATGTCCATTGTCCAACAAGTTTTCTCAATTCATTTCCCTCTTTGCGATGTGATAAAAGTTTCTCAGTGAGTTATAGTTGATTGCCTCACTGAAGTATCTGCTAATACCCAATTTTAGCAGCATAATTTGATGTCTAGGCTGTGCATAATGACATCTCTAAAAGGAATTCTATTTTGCACTGTGCTACGCTGCACCGAGATTACGGGTGCGCTCCGAGAGCGCGAGGCATTTGTGCGTAAAAGGTCCTTTTCAAAGCTCTTAGCGCAAAGTAATTGCGCGCTGCTGACGATAGGGTAATGCCATCTATCACCACATTTTAGCGCTGAAACGCCTGCTTTGGCTTGTGGCAGCCAATGCCCAGTACAATTATCACAGGCATTGTCTCTGCCGCCAAGGCGTTAAACGAGCGCAAACACTAAATTAGCGCTTTTGGGAAGATAGAGCCCCTAGTCTTTAGCATCTCCAGTAGAGCAGCATTTGAGGACCTCGGGGCCCATGACGGCGTGCCCTTTGCTTTTATGTTTGGTCCATATGAATGAGCATATCCAAATGTCCCGTTAGCCTGTTCGAAAGTGCTCTGGAATTTTTTTTATAGTCCGTGCATAAAAGAGCAACGGGCATCCAGTTCTTAAGCAGGGCTAAATCTCCGTTTTTGGGGAGCAGGGAGAGAACAGTCCTCCTACAGGAAAACGACATCACTAAAGCACTCCAATAGAACATCATGCAGGTCCTGTCCAACGGAACTCCAGAAACGCTTATAAAAGTCAGCGGTGAGCCCATCTATCGCCGGAGCCCGTCCCGAAGCCATCTGACCGATGGCCGCAGTAAGCTCCCCCAGGCTGAGCGCTCTGTCCATGTCTACCTTTTCGTCAGGGCTGAGTTGAGGAAGCCCCTCCAGCAACTCTGAAGCACTGCCCGGGTCACACTGCTCCGCCCCAAAGAGAGAATAGTAAAACGACACAGCATGACTCCTCATCTTCCTTGGGCCTGTTGTCACCCTGCCTCCAGGGAGCTTCAAGGATGTCATCAGCTTGCTTCTTGCAGCAGTCTTCTCCAAGCTGAAGAAGAAAGAGCTCGGAGCATCCATGTCCTTGATGTTAAGGAATCGGGACCTCACCAGGGCTCCTTTCACTCTCTCCTGCATGAGAGTCCTGAGCTCCAGCCTTTTCTCCTGTAGCAGGCCGTCTGGATCAGAGCCTGGGTCGCTGCTCATGGCACACTCTATGTTCTTTATACTGTCCTCCAGCTCCTGGACTGCTGTTTTAATCATTGCAGTGGAATGTGACATGTGTTGTTGGCAGAACACATGAATCTGCGCCTTGCCCACTTCCCACCACTGCCTGAGCGAGTCAAACATCCCTTTTTTGCGTTGCCAAACTACCCAAAAGTTCTCAAAACTCTGGCAGAAAACAGTGTCAGGCAGCAACTTGTTGTTAAAATGCCAATGTGACTCTCTGCCCAGGAGAAATGATCAGTTCAATACTGGTGAGGTGATGGTCACCCTACCATGTGTACTGTTTAGCAGTGGGGTGCTTCAGTCTCCATGCATCTAAGACGTCTGCCTGGGTGACTAATCTGCCTAAACTTCCAGAGGACTGAAGATGAGGCTCTTCACTAGTCCTATCCATGGTGAAATCGATTGTACAGTTCCAATCCCCGCCTACAATGAGCTGCTCCTGGCAGCTCATCTCTCAAGGCACTAAACATGCCCAGTCTAGCAGTCCCCAGATTATGGGCATAGACATTAACTAGAAAGTGCACCCCTCAATTTCCACCCTCACAATTAAACACCTCCCCTTAACTAATTCTACAGTGGATAACATCTTTGGATTATTCCTTTTAGTTAGCAGCACAGCTACTCCCGCACTAAAATTGGTGCCATGGCTGAGTTTATACAACCCCTCCCACCACAGCCCCCAGTCTGCCTCATTATTACTCTATCCCTCCCACCGTTTATGTTAAGAGATCCTACCCTGAGTCCCTGCATAGGAAAGGAGGAGCAGAGAACAAGACAAACACAGAAAAGGCCCAGCATCGAACAACAGTAAGAGAAAAGCACCTTGTGATACATGATCATAATTTATTTCACAGGTTTTGACTTTCTAGTTTTCTTGGACCTTACTGGCTTTCTCAAGTTTGAAATGTGCCTTCTGAGGCGATGACGTTTTTTCTCCTCTAACCTGACCAGCTTCTGCAGAATAATTGCAGACCTGATGAACTTCTCTGTATCATCAAAGTGGTCCTTAATTTGTACTGACTGCCCAAAGGTTTTGTCCAAAAACCCATTTATTTCCTCCAAAGAATACAGGTCTGTACTGCTGTGGTTTTCATTAGCTGACACACTGTCACAATCTGATTCATAGTCCATATCCTCCCCCTCGCCTGTCACCTTGCTACTGGGGAAAAACTCTGTGTTCTCATTAATCCCCTCAGTAGACTTATCACTGCCCTTACTGCTCTGTCCAAGCAAAGCGCTTGTGGCCGACATCACCACACTCAAAACATTTCAGCTGCCCTGAGCTAGCATACACCATGTATGAACCATCACCGTGCCTCACTCTGAAAGCAACCTCCAGACTCTGTGACGGAGAATCCAAAAACATAAACACTTGCCTCCTAAGTGACTGCACGTGCTTTAGCTTCGGGTCTTTACACCCGAGACTAACAAGTTTTAAAGGCACTAGCGAATTTACCAAATATGCGCAGCTCATTCTCCAACACCGCATTCCTAATAGAGGGAACCGACAGCGGGGAAACAGCAGTGAAAATGTCCCTAATGACTACACCCCTCTCTAGCATGTCACTAACATACTGTTCCTCCTTCAGAAAGACCACCACAGCAGAACTCACTCACACACCCTCCACCACCAACAAACTTCCAGCATGCAGTGCGAGAGAGAGAGAGAGAGAGAGAGAGAGAGGGAAAACCAGCAGAGACATTTGCCGTTTTGTAGGCTATTCAGCCTAGACTGAATGAGAAGTGACTCTTGTTCTGCTGTCAGAGCCATTATTTTCTGATTAACGAGCCGTCGGATTAGTGAGATTTTCGTTCTCAAGTTAACGAGATGTTGGACTAATGAGATATCTGTTCAATGCGTAATTTTTCGGACTCGTGAGGTGTCGGACTAGTGCCATGGCACCTGTTTTACTGAACACAGCGCTTCAGCTGTACAGCGCATGCACAGTATGTGCCTCTAGGCTGCCACCGGGACACAGGCATGAAATTGCTTAGTCCCAGGAGAGGCCTTTGGAGGCCGGTGTGTGACCAATAGAGGCAACATTCTCTCTGTTATAAGTCACTGTACCATCTCCAATGACTAAAAAGCTGTTACATTAAGGTGAAAAAAATGCTTATTGGGGCTTTAAGGAGGTAAGAGAAAAAAATAAAAGGATAACAGAATCTTCAAACAAGACGACTTTGTGCATTGTTTTTCATGTGTGTCATTCACATTTATAAAGGTTATATAGTGCAGTTTTAACAAAATGATTAACAAAGTCAGCCAGTCCTAGTGACAGTAAACATTTTTGTATGCATAGAAAAGGTGCTGTCAAATACTCTTTGTATCACATCAAAGTCAGTTTTACTCCTTTAAACAAGGATGATAAAATAAAACTTATAATGATAAAATAATAAAACAATAAACATTTGCTTCAACAACATGCATTGAAAATGTGCTATGTTCAGTAGACTTTTGACAGTATTTGGTTCACTGTAAATCTATGTGTCAAGACCCGGTGTAACAGTTTAGGACTTCAAGGCAGAGAGGCACGGGAGGCAGTTAGCAAGGAGAACAGGTGTTTATTTATAGAACGACTGGTGGCAGGTCTGCAGGTCAGGCAGAAGTCCAGAGGTTCCAGCAGGCAGACAGGTAGGCAGACAGGCAGGAGATCCTGGGTAAAAGAGAGTTTAGGAGAGGTTAGTATCCTGAACGGAGCAGAGAGCAAACAATTGCTATGGAAGCTGGAGCGACGCGACTGACGTGAAGACAATCTATAATCCGGCGTGGACTGGGTGTTGGGCTGGAGCTTAAGTAGGCAGGCTGATTCTGATGGCAGGCAGCTGTGACGCTGAGGCTCCGACTCCCACACACCAGGCTCCAATCTGCTGTACTCATGCCAATCACACTCATACACCACACAGAGAGAGAAGAGGGGAAAAGACTAGGGGGTAGATGAGGCTGAGGGCATGACACTATGGGCCTTAAAAGCAAAATGTGCAAACAAGAAAACAGACTAGCATATAACTATAATCTTCCAAGTATATGGTGCATCATGCATGTCCTTAAAAGTGGACATGTCTGGACTTCCTTGCTGCAAAGTCATCTATTGTATCATCAAAAGGTATCTGCCTTGAAACCTCCTGATTAATGCTCATTAATGCAAGTCCATTTAGACCCTCTTGGCCCATTGTAGACCTCAGGTAGGTTTTAATCAGTTTCAATCTGGAGAAGCTCCTCTCTGCAGCAGCAACTGTCACTGGAATAGTGACAGCGATTCTGAGGGCCACCCACATATTTGGATACATTTCCTTCAGTTTCTTGTCCTGTAAGAAAGCCAGAAGTAGGGTGGTCATGTTGGCATAGGCAAATGTGGGAAACTCTGCATCTCCAGTGCCAGTTCCTTCCCATCCAGGTCTGACTGTCCACCACAGCTCAGGCTGTTGCTGAGTGTTTCACACTGCTTTGTCAGCTCTTGGTTGGGCAGGTCAGGGAAGTTGATGAGCACTCCAAAGTTTCCCTGTACTTCATCTAACGTCTGGAATCGTTCCTGCAGTGATGCAATAGAAACATCCACCACCACAATGAAAAAGGAAATTTCCATTTTCTTTAGTGCATCACTCACTTGCTCATCAGGAGATCTATAGGAGAACTGTCTATTGGTTGTTCTCAGCCTCTTCTGCTTAAGAACAGCTTCCACATTAATTTCCTCACAGATATCTTTGGCAGATGTTTGGGAAGAAGCAAATCCAGTTCCTCTGTATCTGACCAGAGAGGCTTCTGTTTTCTTCAGGAGGTCAACTGCAACATCCAACTGCATTGATTCTGATTGCATCATTTTGCTGACGCGTTTTTTGGTCAGGATATCATACCATACCACAGTACAGATTGAAAAGCGGTATGATCCACCTCTAGAAGTGCAGCTCTGACCTCTGCAGCCTGGTACCTTACAGCCTCTACACTGTTGATCCGACTCTCCCATCTGGTTTCTGACCAGGATTTCAGCGTTTTGTTGACATGGCTTTCTAAGATGGTCCATCTCTGAGTGGAGGCGGAGAACAGCGTGAAAAGCTTCTACAGGTAGCCAAAGTAGCAAGTGGCATCTGCAGAGCTTTTTGCTGCATCAGCTACCACCAGATTCAACGTATGTGCTCCGCATGGCACAAATAAAGCTCTTGGATTTGCAGAAGTCTCGCTTGTTCTCCCTTTCTCTTTCCTCTCATATTTGCCCCATTGTCATAAGACTGCCCTCTACAGTCTTCAAAAGGGATGTTCAGCTCTTCCAGTCTCTCGAGAATGAGGTTAGACAGGCTTTCTCCAGTTGTCTCTTCCACCTCAAGGAACCCCATAAAATGCTATTTTATTTCGGGTGTGTCCTCCATTGCAACATGTCGAATTATGACTGATAGTTGCTCTTTATGGCTCAAATCAGGGGTGCAATCCAAAATAATTTAAAAGTATTTAGATTTTTTTATTTGATTGACAATGTCCTCCACAATCTTGCCACCGATGCAATCTATTAGTTCATATTGAATACTTTTTCCTAAATAGGATGTATGGATGGCTCCGCGTTCCACCAACGCAACATGCTGCTTAAGGACAGGATCGAACTTGGCCATGAGCTCTACCTCCTTTAGAAAATTACCATTGTCTCGCTGGTAAAGTGTGTCTTTGCTCCACCTAAGGCCAATATTTCGCTCGGCCAATGACTGAATAATGGCCACGAACCTGGTCAGGACGTCACGCCACCTCCTCCTTTCAGCCTCTACAAGTGCCATTTCTATCGTATCTATAGTTTGGTTACATGCCGCCACTCCGACATGCCGCCACTCCGACATTCCGCCACTCAGAAATATCGGCACTCAGAAATATTGCCACTCAGAAATCTCGCCTCTCCGATCCAGGTCCACCACTCCGAACTTGATTTGACTTCCAGTTCACGTTCAGGCAGCTGTCCAGGGTGCTGAACCGGGTGTCAGATAAAGTACTGCCTGCAGCTTGCACTCTGTGATTTCTTGTGTCTATATAATATATCTGGTGTGTCTAAATATTAACCAAACCTGAACTATGAACCAAACCGTGAAAGCTACATCTTTCCCAAAATCTACTTTGAATTATGGAATTGATTAAAATCGTTTTTTATTGCAAAATGCAATTTAAAATGTGCCTTTTTTAATCCATTTTCATATTCTTGATTATTCATTTTCATATTATTTGTCCTTTGCATCATTCTTTTTCGCCTTTACTTTACCATTAGACTACTAGATTACTTAAAGCACAAGCAGAATTGTGCCACACTGTATACAGGTTAATTAAGTAGGCTACTAACTTGCACAATAAATAAACAAATAATTTGCTATAGACTACATGATGTCAAAAATATGCATTGACACAACTCACCGCAGACATCCCTCTGCCAGTTCTTTTTATGTAACGATGGTCCAGAACAAGATCCAACCAGCCATGAGAAGCCGCCACAGCGAGGAAAAGTTCGGTTGATAAGAATCGCAATTTTGCTTTGCACATGTAGCGGAGCGCTGATCATGAAGAAACTGCCGTGGCCGTATTGTGAGAATTCTCGCAGCGACAGAGAAGTCATCAGGTTGTAAAGCTTATTATTATGTTCATTAATTTAGTCATTAATTGTCAACATCATTTCAGCATAAATATGCCTTACCTATAGAACCTCAGTTGATTTGCCATTTAAGGAGGAGTATTTAATGGGCAGCTTTCATTTATTTGTCTGAAGACTAACGCGCATCATCTCAAAGCTCACAACACGCAACAAGGGATTTCGTTCTCAGATGTAGGCTACAGGTAACACAAGGCTAATATTCTTACCTTTGCCCTTCAGTTTAAAGTAAAGCAAATATTCTCATCTTGTGAAGTAGACTTCGGGCCCTATTCTCCCACAGGCCTTCGGCGCTAAAACGGGCCTTAAACGCAAAAAAACGTGCCTTGCGCCTGTTTTGGGACGATATCAATACGGCTTTACGCTGCCAAATGCGCTTTAGGCCGAATGGGCGTGGCGCAGTCCCAGAATGGGCCAAAGTGGGCGTGTCGGCGCTAAATACCGGCGTACTGCTATCTTCCGACCTGCCGTTAATTTAGCGCCTTGCGCCTTTGAAAAGCAGGCCTATTCAGTGGGCCAGTCCCTCCCCTCTCTCCTCTGTCACCCTTCTCTGTGTCACTCTCTCCCTCTCTCCTACTGACAGGAGCAGGCATTGGTGTGCGTTTACCAGTTTATTGTGAAATAAATCCTTCCGCGTTGAGTTACTGTCACAAGCCTGTGTGACAACGCGTCCAGCCTGGGTAAAACAACTCCGTCCGTACCGCTTTGAGGCTGCAGGCAGTCTGACAGGCACAATACGACTGTCTCTCTCTGACTGCCTGTGAATGCCCCAGCATGCAATTGGGTACTCAATTTCGCTACTAAATAGCAACCAAATGAGGCGAAATAGATATAAAAGGTCGATCTAAAATAATGTGTAATGGTAACACAGCCTGCAATTGTAGAACATTTCAATATTGGACCAAATAAATCATCGAAATTAAAACACCACCCTAAGTGAAACATATATGTCCTCCTGGGCCTATATATATCCTTTGTCGATTTAACGTCATTTAGATAAGTGTCAGCGGAACGCGCTTCAGAACGCGCTTC
Organism: Poromitra crassiceps; assembly: GCF_964638095.1. Lineage (NCBI taxonomy): Eukaryota > Metazoa > Chordata > Actinopteri > Beryciformes > Melamphaidae > Poromitra > Poromitra crassiceps. The sequence continues at coordinate 10,001,702 of NC_139628.1, forward strand.
TACTGGTATGTGCTATACTGTGATGTCCGCTCCAATAACTTGGCCCAACTTCACATTTAGTTTTACAATAAAAACACATTTATGCAATGACTTTACATAATGTAGGGTATATTTATGTGCATCATTCTACCTGCAGCAGGGGAGAGAAAACGATATCGTTCTGAACAAACTTTCACCAATATAAAATGAATCTCATCATATAGGGATAGGCTATATTTTTGTAGCTGATGCCTTTAGAACATTATTTTCACTTTGATCTTGCTATAGTGTAGCGTATTTACATGCTTGCAGTATTGAAACTGCAGTTAGATTGGTTTGAGAAGCATAATAATATGGAATTATAGCTGCTGCGCAGCAATGGGTCGTGGCCGGGCAAGTCTCAAGTCTTTTAGCTATAGGCCAAGTCACGTCTCAAGTCTTTAGTCACAAGTCCAAGTCAAGTCTCAAGTCTCTTATGGATGAGCTTTCTATCATCTGCTGCATGCAATCCAGTCTGCTTAGAACACTGCCGTTCATGACAGGGCTTGGGCAGAAGGCAGAGCTGATGTTATGGAGAGGAAGGCTGAGTGATTTATAGATGACATCATCAGTGATGTCACAAAACTGATGACATCACTGATGACATCATCAGTGATCAGTGGATATTCAAGCTTTATTTAGCAAGAATTTGCATTAAAGTACCATTTACAGTCAAACATTTTGATGCACTGTGGGCTCAATTTTTGATCTATCAAATATCTGTTTGATAGTTTTGTGGAGGACAGTCGAACGATGCAGATGCTGGAGTTTGGTGTCGTTTGAAGAAAAAATGTGGGAGGAGTAGGGTTTAATTAGTTTTACAGTTTTTGCAGTTTTGCGGTCTTTAGACTTCATAATTGGCCATAGGTTGCAGCGTACAAAAGTTTCTCTTCATTTGGGCACACATTTCGGTGAAAGTGCCAAAGCCATAGCCCATATGCCTGATTTGTTATGAATTTTCAAAGTTTGAAACTTTAGACGGTCGCTGTAGTGCCACCATCAGGACTAATGGCGCCAAAGTCACGTCAACTCAGTTTGGCATGGGACTGGACCTTTGTGCAAAGTTTGGTTTATATTCATGCATGGGAAGTCTGACTTCCTGGGAGAAGAAGAAGAAGAATAATAATAATACAGGCAAATACAAGCAGTGGCCCTGCCGCTTCGCTGGCCCGGCCACTAATAATAATAGCCTATAATGCAGACAGACAGACTGGATGAAGGGAGGGGGGGGGGGGCAGAGTGTTTGGCTTTCGTCTGGTTTTGCGGGATCACTGGAATTGGAGCTAAAAAGGCAAGCGTGCAATTCGTTTATTGCAGTTATCCAATGAGCATGACGGTGCATAATTTTACGCTTAACACATTGACTGCCAGCCTTTTTTCAATGCTGTAGGTAGGTTCTGCCAGGGGGGTTTTGGAGGATTCTAGGCTCATTTTACAAGAGCCGAGGATTCTTTTCTGTTAGGACTTCGTGAACACCAATCATCTAAAAAGAACTAATAGAATGTGTGCTTTCTCTGTCTAAAAGAGTTAGTTTGTAGAGTTAGTAGTTATGTAAGCATTAGCAGTTGAATACAGCATGGTTTCAGCGTCAGAAAAAATATTCAGAGATAAACGGCTTTTTGTGAAATTCGATAGAACAGTCACTTTAACCATTCATTTTTGGCATCAGTAAGACCTAAACAATAGTTTTGAACAGTAATTTCCTCCATAACAGCAGTACACTTCCCTCTGCTTCCAACTCCTCCCTCCGTGGGCGTTCTTCTTGGCTGCAGCGCCGTGTCACAAGCACTTTCCTACCTGTGCAAATGCACTTTCTCATACTCTCGACCTCTCAAATAAATTTCTGAATAGAAATTAAATTACTCTAAATTATAGCGAAAAAGAAACAAAAAAGAATGGGTTGAAAATCCCATTCTAAAAGGCTTTTATGGCTGTTTCCAATTTGGTGCTATTTTGCAAGGCAAAATGGCCTGCTGCACCACAAGCTTGTCACCAGTCTCATTGCTTGAGCCTGTCTGCGCGGCCGCTCTTTGAGGAAGTCTGGTTGGACTCGCTCGCTTCTTGGAGTTTTGGTTGAGAGCTTTGATAAAGCTTTTGCGATTCTGGTCATATTTATGCTGCGTGTTTCAAAGTGTGTCCCACCCGCAATCCACTATGCAAATCTGCAATCCCGCACCGCCAGCAATCAGCGCGAAAACGAAAGCGCCTTCGCCAATCCACCTTCATGAGAATGGCTTCAGTCACACTGCTTTTTGCTTGCCTTCCTCTAGTCAGGAAAGCACTGTCACCACTTAGTGGGTCGGTGGAATGGGTTGTACACGTTGTACACGTCCAATACCTATATAAGAGATGTAAAAGGGTTAGATGCACATCCCACCGTCAAAAAAAAAAATCGATTCTGACGACGTGTTGTTACGTCGTTGGCAGTCAACAGCTGGATTCTGAAAACGTGTTAACACGTCGTTGGCAGTGAACGTGTTAAAAGGCGTGGTTGTAATGGTTGAGGCTGCGTCTAGCGCCAGCACGACGATATCAAGTGCGCTTGTCCACGCCCACTGATTTGAGCTGCGCCAGGCGTTCGGCCTAGAAACAGCGCCGATGCAATGATAGGGACCTATAAGTCCATTCTGAAAGCAAGTTGGATGCCCGCCCGCATATCAACCAGCTGCAGTCCCTCGTTATCGTTGTCAATAATCTCAATATAGACCCGCTTCAGAAAATATAGGCTATAAAGTTTGACTGACTGCATGTCTCATCTCTGGCTTGTTGCAGGTAGGCAACTTCTTAATTTAGATTATCTTTCAAGTTATTTAATTTCACGTTCTTGGATGCAAAGAGACATTTAATGTAGGCCCGCCAGTGTCTTTCTTTAGCCTTAATTAAACGGGAATAGCCTATATGACAAACTCAGTTCTCAAAGTTTGTGACGAGTTCATTCACTATAATAAAATACATTTGTTGGATGATTGGATAATAGCTTTTGTTTTTTGTGTTTTATTGTTTAACTCATTGAGTGCCAGCCACTTTTGGAGAACGGACGCTCCCAGTGCCAGAGTTTCAGAGCGTTTTCAGTGATTTCTCGAGGCCCACAGAATATTGTGTGATATTACTATGTAAACACCGAACACGCACAAAGAACGATATCATCTGCAAAAAAAAGTTTATTGATACCATTTTCCGTTCTTTAGTTATGAGCCGGAGAAGATAGGCTGTTTTGAGCAAAAAGACATGTTTCAAATTAGAAGCTGAGATATTCCGCCTTTTGTGAAATGCAGCATTTCAAGCACATTCTGAGTCTGAAGCTAATATTTTCTGATGTAGTGACGTGGTGTAGTTGTGTGGTGCCTGCGTGCCCCACCCCCCTCTCCCCCTCTCAGCTGCAAACTCCTCCCCACACTAACACACAGCCTAACACGCACCCAGTCTATTTTCGGAGCGCTCCGTTTTTGTGCGCCGGGCGGCTCCCAGCGCGACACGGAAATGCCAAACCGGACTGCAGGGAAAGGTTTGGCCCTTCGGCGTCGGGTGCTGCCTTTCTGGCAGCTAATCGTGTGGAGAAACTATATGCAGACAGACAGACAGAGGCAGAGGAGCTCAGTTGTGGGCGCGGATTGACTGCTGTTCGCAGCCAACGTCAGCTGCAGACAGAGCAATCTATATGGCTCTGGCTGCAGCATGAGCGGTTTCTCTTTGATCACGGGTCTTTTTCCTGCTGTTTTCCGGACCTTTCTCTAATCTGGAGAGCACTGTCGCCACCTAATGAGTCCGTAAAATAGGTTATACACCTCCAATAGCTACAATATTTGTACAGGAGATGCCTGAGGCTTTGATCCACGTCCCACCGTCAAAAAACGCAATTGACGAACATACTCGTCCTTGGCACTCTACGTTACTAAACCAATTGACGAACATACTCTTCCTTGGCACTCAATGAGTTAATCTTAATGGGTCTGCAAATCCGAACCAAATTAATTAATTAAATAAGGAGCGGTGTGCAGCTCGCTCCCTTTGCACTTGCAAGCGCAGACCGCAGTGAATAGTTAGATAATTATTTTGAAATCAAAAAATGATTTAAAATTAAAGATTTCGTTTGCTAAAAATTATGCAATAATATATTATGTATTTAAGAAATGATTAGGCTACATTTTGACTGGGCCGGTAAATAGCCTATTCTATAAGGCCGGAATTGTTACAGTTTAAGGATTTTGGACCCAAGAGCAGACACAGAGACAGCTTCCAAGTTTAACAGAGTTTATTGAAAAATAGATGGCTGCAGTGAGCGGCAGGCAGGCAGGCAGTGGCAGAGAGTTACAGCAGCTGAAGATGGAGATGAACCCGGAAAGGCAGACCGTTACCATATAGTTTGGCCCTTCTCAAGACGAGTCCTCAGTTCCTTCCACGATGTCATGTGCTTTAAATGTTCTGGACTGTTCTCATGGGTTTTGAGTTGGTCACTGCAATTTCTCCAGTCAGTATATCCAGCACTGATTAGTTTGTACAGTATGATTTTTGAAAGAATAGCTTGCAGCAGAAGAATAGCTTGCAGCAGAAGCAGTAAAGCAGTTTTTTCTTGGAATATACCAACCAGCTTCTCTTGATATTCTCTCCATTCACTAATTGCCTGTAAAAGTGGTGGTGAGGACAACTTCTCCAATGCTCCCTTTTTGGAAAGGTAAAATCTGGCTTTACCTGATATGGCCCTGAGATTACGAACTCCGTCCTCACCTCATCAGACAGGGCTGGCCAGTCAGCAGGATATATAGGTGCTGCACGTACCTGTCTGTCAGTGGAGCAGGTAGCTGTGCCTGATGTTGGGGCTGGAGGAGCTGCACACTGTCTGTCAGTGGAGGAGGTAGCTGTGCCTGATGTTGGTGCTGGAGGAGCTGCATGCGGTCTGTCAGTGGAGGAGGTAGATGTGCCTGATGTTGGGACTGGAGGAGCTGCACCTGTCTGTCAGTGGAGGAGGTAGCTGTGCCTGATGATGGTGCTGGAGGAGCTGCATGCGGTCTGTCAGTGGAGGATGTAGATGTGCCTGATGTTGGGGCTGGAGCAGCTGCACGCTGTCTGTCAGTGGAGGATGTAGATGTGCCTGATGTTGGTGCTGGAGGAGCTGCACGTGGTCTGTCAGTAGATGATGTAGATGTGCCTGATGTTGGTGCTGGAGGAGCTGCACGTGGTCTGTCAGTGGAGGATGTAGATGTGCCTGATGTTGGTGCTGGAGGAGCTGCACGTGGTCTGTCAGTGGAGGATGTAGATGTGCCTGATGTTGGGGCTGGAGGAGCTGCACCATGTCTGTCAGTGGAGGATGTAGATGTGCCTGATGTTGGGGCTGGAGGAGCTGCATGTGGTCTGTCAGTGGAGGATGTAGATGTGCCTGATGTTGGGGCTGGAGGAGCTGCACCATGTCTGTCAGTGGAGGATGTAGCTGTGCCTGATGTTGGTGTTGGAGAAGCTGCACGCTGTCTGTCAGTGGAGGATGTAGATGTGCCAGATGTTCGGGCTGGAGGAGCTGCACACTGTCATTGGAGGATGTAGATGTGCCTGATGTTGGTGCTGGAGGAGCTGCACATGGTCTGTCAGTGGAGGATGTAGATGTGCCTGATGTTGGTGCTGGAGGAGCTGCATGTGGTCTGTCAGTGGAGGATGTAGATGTGCCTGATGTTGGTGCTGGAGGAGCTGCACGTGGTCTGTCAGTGGAGGATGTAGATGTGCCTGATGTTGGTGCTGAAGAAGCTGCACGTGGTCTGTCAGTGGAGGACGTAGATGTGCCTGATGTTGGGGCTGGAGGAGCTGCACACTGTCATTGGAGGATGTAGATGTGCCTGATGTTGGTGCTGGAGGAGCTGCACATGGTCTGTCAGTGGAGGATGTAGATGTGCCTGATGTTGGTGCTGGAGGAGCTGCATGTGGTCTGTCAGTGGAGGATGTAGATGTGCCTGATGTTGGTGCTGGAGGAGCTGCACGTGGTCTGTCAGTGGAGGATGTAGATGTGCCTGATGTTGGTGCTGAAGAAGCTGCACGTGGTCTGTCAGTGGAGGACGTAGATGTGCCTGATGTTGGGGCTGGAGGAGCTGCACCTGTCTCTCAGTGGAGGATGTAGATGTGCCTGATGTTGGGGCTGGAGGAGCTGCACCATGTCTGTCAGTGGAGGATGTAGATGTGCCTGATGTTGGGGCTGGAGGAGCTGCACGTGGTCTGTCAGTGGAGGATGTAGTTGTGCCTGATGTTGGTGCTGGAGAAGCTGCACGTGGTCTGTCAGTGGAGGACGTAGATGTGCCTGATGTTGGGGCTGGAGGAGCTGCACCTTTCTCTCAGTGGATGATGTAGGTGTGCCTGATGTCGGGGCTGGAGAAGCTGCACCATGTCTGTCAGTGGAGGATGTAGATGTGCCTGATGTTGGGGCTGGAGGAGCTGCATGTGGTCTGTCAGTGGAGGATGTAGATGTGCCTGATGTTGGGGCTGGAGGAGCTGCACCATGTCTGTCAGTGGAGGATGTAGCTGTGCCTGATGTTGGTGTTGGAGAAGCTGCACGCTGTCTGTCAGTGGAGGATGTAGATGTGCCTGATGTTGGGACTGGAGGAGCTGCACGTGGTCTGTCAGTGGAGGATGTAGATGTGCCTGATGTTGGTGCTGGAGAAGCTGCACATGGTCTGTCAGTGGAGGACGTATATGTGCCTGATGTTGGGGCTGGAGGAGCTGCACCTTTCTCTCAGTGGATGATGTAGATGTGCCTGATGTTGGGGCTGGAGGAGCTGCACGTGGTCTGTCAGTGGAGGACGTATATGTGCCTGATGTTGGGGCTGGAGGAGCTGCACCTTTCTCTCAGTGGATGATGTAGATGTGCCTGATGTTGGGGCTGGAGGAGCTGCACGTGGTCTGTCAGTGGAGGATGTAGATGTGCCTGATGTTGGTGCTGGAGAAGCTGCACGTGGTCTGTCAGTGGAGGACGTATATGTGCCTGATGTTGGGGCTGGAGGAGCTGCACCTTTCTCTCAGTGGATGATGTAGATGTGCCTGATGTTGGGGCTGGAGGAGCTGCACCATGTCTGTCAGTGGAGGATGTAGATGTGCCTGATGTTGGGGCTGGAGGAGCTGCATGTGGTCTGTCAGTGGAGGATGTAGATGTGCCTGATGTTGGGGCTGGAGGAGCTGCACCATGTCTGTCAGTGGAGGATGTAGCTGTGCCTGATGTTGGTGTTGGAGAAGCTGCACGCTGTCTGTGAGTGGAGGATGTAGATGTGCCTGATGTTGGGACTGGAGGAGCTGCACGCTGTCTGTCAGTGGAGGAGGTAGATGTGCCAGATGTTCGGGCTGGAGGAGCTGCACACTGTCTGTCATTGGAGGATGTAGATGTGCCTGATGTTGGTGCTGGAGGAGCTGCACGTGATCTGTCAGTGGAGGATGTAGATGTGCCTGATGTTGGTGCTGGAGGAGCTGCACGTGGTCTGTCAGTGGAGGATGTAGATGTGCCTGATGTTGGTGCTGGAGGAGCTGCACGTGGTCTGTCAGTGGAGGATGTAGATGTGCCTGATGTTGGTGCTGAAGAAGCTGCACGTGGTCTGTCAGTGGAGGACGTAGATGTGCCTGATGTTGGGGCTGGAGGAGCTGCACCTGTCTCTCAGTGGAGGATGTAGATGTGCCTGATGTTGGGGCTGGAGGAGCTGCACCATGTCTGTCAGTGGAGGATGTAGATGTGCCTGATGTTGGGGCTGGAGGAGCTGCACGTGGTCTGTCAGTGGAGGATGTAGATGTGCCTGATGTTGGGGCTGGAGGAGCTGCACCATGTCTGTCAGTGGAGGATGTAGCTGTGCCTGATGTTGGTGTTGGAGAAGCTGCACTCTGTCTGTCAGTGGAGGATGTAGATGTGCCTGATGTTGGGACTGGAGGAGCTGCACGCTGTCTGTCAGTGGAGGAGGTAGATGTGCCAGATGTTCGGGCTGGAGGAGCTGCACGCTGTCTGTCAGTGGAGGAGGTAGATGTGCCAGATGTTCGGGCTGGAGGAGCTGCATGCTGTGTGTCAGTGGAGGAGGTGCTGGATGTTGGACCTGGAGGAGCTGCAGCTGTAAACATAGTATACTGTAATTCTTCCAATAAGCGCCGGTACTCTAATTGCTGCCGGTCTTCCATTTCTCCAAGTTGATTGAGCATAATATACGCCGGACTCTTTTAGCCGCCGGGGCCGTAAATGGAATATTTTTGGTTACCGTTGTTGTTGTTTTTTTGTTGTTTTTTTTGTCGTTATATTGAGATACACACCCAAACACTGTGACCTGCCATTTGAGCTCAGCTACAATCAGCCAAAAAAAAAAGATTGATGTTGTGGAAGTCGATGCAAAGGAGATGAACAAATGTGAGTGCGAGTCTTCCTTGAGCTTACTTCCAACTTTATTTTACAACAACAACAAAACACTGCCAGCTTCCGGCATATATATCTCCTCCCCCCAGACCCCCAGTTCTGGTGTGAGAGACTCCCTTAAAGTGACACTACACAGGCCCCCCCTGAACACCCAGAATAAACACCCACACAACAACATACCCTGTAAACCCCCAAACAGTGCCAAACCCACAGTACTCAGCCCTGTGTGGGAGGTCTGACCACGCGACCATAACGACTGCGCTTAACAGTCACAGGGGAAAGGGAAGGGCTGCTTCATGGACAATGTTAAGGATATTCTCCTATCTCCACCTCCAGCCAGACATCAACACCAGGATCTCCTCCTCCACCTCCTCCTACTTCACTGTGAAGGTAAGCGCTCGTGGCCTTGTCATTAGTCTTGTCAATGACTTCCGGGTTAAAGGTTAAAGGAACACTCTGCCCATTTTCAACCAGCTTTGTATCATTAGAACATCAGTAGTATATCAGAAAACTGTAAATGGTTTTGAAGTCTGTCATTTAATTTGACAGTTATTGAGTGTTTAACTCAAATTAATAACTCAACTCAAATCAACACTCAATAACTGTCAAATTAAATGACAGACTTCAAAAACGTTTACAGTTTTCTGATATACTACTGATGTTCTAATGATACAAAGCTGGTTGAAAATGGGTGGAGTGTTCCTTTAAAAATGGTATGTGGGCAGTTCAAAATTCTGCACTGTTTGCAAATTTCTCCCAACAGAAGACACAAAATGAACCCAAAGCTTTCACCTCTAAAATGTAAGATCTCAGTAGAGACATACACTCACTGTGTTTGGTCCTGTCCTAAAATACAAGCATACTGGGCGGATATTTTCCAAGACATGGGAAACATATTTGGTGTGGCTTTGGATATGAACCCTCTCTCTTTACTCTTGGGTCATCCAACTCAAGATAATGTATACTTATTGTTACTAGTTCTAGCAGACGACTGACTGTATGCCATCCTGGCATATGCAGCAAGGAACAACATTTTTCTCTCATGGATAAACGACAAGCCTCCTACAAAAACAAACTGGCACAAGATCGTTATAGAATGCTTTACTCTTGAATATCTGACCTGTCTACTTCACTCCTCAAAAGTAGTTTCCAAAAATATTTGATTTATTTATTTACTTTATTTAATTAGTTTATTTGGCAGGAACATATACAAAAAAACATCAAACCCCATAGGGGAAGAGATGCTTTGCAACAGATTTAACAATAGGCTACTTTCCATCTGGAGTCCCTGTGCAGGTGGATACGAAGGCCATTCAGAGTGAAAAACACACACACAATAAAATACATAAAGTGTAAAAAACAGGGAAAGGGCACAGTAGTATGAGATAGATAATAGTATAAAAAAATTAAATACATACATGCAAACATCTATATAGAAGCCAAGCCCCCCCCCCCCCACACACACACACACCAGACAGTACCACCATGTGGTTTAGTGCTGGCAACACTGGTTGCTCAGGAACCACCTCTTGGCCTCACGGGAGAAACCACTGTAGTTTGGAAAATTCTTTATACTACTGGGTAACTTATTCCACTCCTTTATGGCTTTGAAGGAGAAAGCAGTCTGGGTGAATATTGACTTTCTCTGAGGAACATTACAGTCCCCTCTCGATGCAGACCTCAGCGCTCTAGCTCTTGTCTCAGAGCAGGACTGTACAAAGGTCTGCAATGGTGGAGGGGTAGCATTGTGGAGTATTTTATAAATTAAACAGAGGTCAGAAAACATAATTAAATTATCAAGGCTCGCTCAATAAATTATATTTACTAAGTACGTTACAATGGTGATGTCTGTCTAGGTTTCCTGTCTAAAACTTTAAGAGCTTGTCCATATATCGAACGGATTGGGCTCAGTGCTGTTTTCAGTGTTGGGCAGTAGCTTGCTACACGTAGCGAAGTTATATAGCTTACATTTATCAGTAGCTTGGTGGTAGCATCGCTCCTTTTGAATCAATTAGCGTTTTCAGTAGTTAAGCTATTTATAGACCAAGTAGCGACGTAGCATCCAACAAAAGCTACACGCTACTCCCCAGAGAAAATCCATAAGCAAATCACGCAGCAGTGGACTGGAGATTTCTGCTGCGGTTCGGAATAAAACAGGAGGAGACAATGTCATATTATGTCAAGTGTGCCTGTGTAGCCGAAAAAGCACGAGGACAACAAGTGAAGTGTTGTCTCATCTTGTTTTTATTATCCTTGTAGCAAGACCCACACTACTCTCCCTCTGATTGGGTTGGGTTTAGGAATGAGTAGTGATGATTGGTTGGTTTAGGCATGAAGACTGACGATTGGGTAAGGTTAGGGCAAAACATCACGGGTAGGCCAATCAGAGGCAGAATAGGGCATGTCATGCCGTGCCATGGGAAGGGAAAATCTTTCATCCCCAAACCAGAGACTGCACGAGACATAGACAAACTTTTGAAAAATGGCAGACGCAGAGGGATCCGATGAAGATGACGTTCAGGAAGTGAATAACGTCAACAAGTCACCATGGCCGTATCTTGATAAATATATGGCTTTGACAGAAACAACAGATAAAGCATATGTGTTCAGGTGCTTGCGGTGTAATCCAAAGACGAAGCTGCTCTCGACGTCCAAGACGTCGAACACAAACTTAAGAACACACATTCAGGTGAGCTGATTCCCAAAGGCATCCCAAACAGCATAGTCAACGGTGGCCAACCAAGCTAAACATATAAACAATAGCTAGCTGCTATTTTTCAATGTAGGCAGAAAATGAATAACATTAAGGGTGTGTGGAAAAGAAAATGCAAAGTAAAATAAATAAGAGGGAAAAGATGTGGGGGAAATTAGTACAGAAAGATTAGAACAGAGTAGGTTTGATAATTCATATCTTTTATATATATTTATTTTGATTTAAAATACAGTCTAAATTGATCACGAGAAGCCAATTTAACTTATAAACTGATAAAATTAGGTATGTAGGAATAGTATTTGAAAATGTCAGTTTTGTTTGACATCACACACCTACCATTACCATTTGGTTCGATGATATGAACATTAATTCATTAATTTGATTATTTAAAAGGATTTTGCATACATACCATATTGATATAGAGAAAACTTGATTATCATGATATTGATTTCAACCATATCGTCCAGCCCTAGAACAGAGGAAAAACATGGTAATCCAAGTAAAGTATTACTTTAAGTTTTTAATATTGTATTGTCAGTAACGCTGAGGAAAGCCTAAGGCTGAAACGCGTCCGTTTTGCTGCTGCTGTGCGCATTCAAAGTTTGTACTTTGGACATCTGTGAGTGCTGTTTTTGATTTAATTATTTTGAGATTTTTGGATCGGCACCCAGTGACTTTCTTTAAAACATTGGGTTGAGCACGCCAGTTCGTTGTTTAGTTTTTAATATTGACCAGCAGTGGATACAATAAGAATCCAAGTGTCTACAAAACAAAGTAAAGTGGTATGGTGGTTCGCCAAAATTATTTGCTTGAAATGCATGTTGATATGGCCACTACTGTGTGGGTCTAATAAGAATATAACTTTTTATACTGACAATCATAAGTTATACAGTATACATAGTTTCATAAATTGATTTCTTTTGTAGAGGCTGCACCCAGATAAACTGGCCTCCCTGGATAAGGAACGTGAGCATGGGAAAAAGAGGAGATTCCCCCAGAATGACGAGGAAGACGCTGTTCCTTTTGAATTAGTATAGCACTCTTTTCCTATTATACAGTATATGCTGCCCCTAGGTCAGATCCTGGCGAACTTTATCATCTCCTTCCACTGTTTCGCCGACGACGACGTCTACCTTCCCCTAAAACATAACCAAGGTAATACCGCACTACAGCCTCTGCTCGACTGCCTGGCCGATATAAAGCGCTGGATGACCGACAATTTCTTGACTCTTAATGAGAGCAAACCGAGGTCATTGTTTTTAATAGTGTCCCTCCGGGCCCCCTCGTCGACGTGGCTGGGCCCCCTGGGTTCCAACCTCTGTACCTCAGTCAGAAATCTCGGGGTCATTTTTGATATTGCTTTTAAATTCGAGAAGCAAGTGAGTTCTGTAGGAAAAAACAGTTTTTACCATCTCAGACTTCTGGCCAAGACCAAGGCCTACCTCTCCCACAAGGACCTAGAGAGGGTGTTACATGCTGTTACGTGTTACTGTCTTTGCTTAATTGCTCCTCTCCAGGCTCTCCCTCCCCCCTTGCTGTGGCAGCTGTGCACAGGTGCACTCACTGAACCTAATTGAGAGGCCACAGCACAAAACCCGGGAGAAGGCAGACAGACAGCCCCAGTGGGCCACCTGACAGCTTTGTGTGCTGTGTTGGTGCTTAGTACTTGTGGACCGGTGTCGGTCAAAAGAAAGCTTTTGCAACTCTTCTAGAGAGTGTGACTCTCAGGTTGAGAGTGGGATCCTGTTAACTCTCTTTTGAGAGTGTGGTAATAAAAACCCTTGATTATTGCAAATTATCTCCTGTCTCCTTTGTCCCCCGGTTTTGTTGTGTTATATGTTACATCCTTTCTCCCCTGGTAAAAACTGGGAACGTAACACATGCATTGGTCACGACTCGCCTGGACTATTGTCATGCACTCTACGTTGGGATCAACCAATCCCTGCTCCGCCGCCTACAGCTTGTTCAGAATGCTGCTGCGCACCTCCTTACTAGGACTAAGAAACGCGAGCACATTAGCCCAGTCCTATCCTCACTCCATTGGCTGCCTGTTCGCTTCTGCATTGATTTTAAATTATCGCTGACTGTTTTTAAAGCCCTCAACGGATTGGCCCCTCCCTACCTCTCTGAGCTCCTGCACCGCCACACCCCATCCAGATCTCTTACGGCCGGGACACACATCTTGCGTCTACCTACCTAGTGCGTGTGTGTCGCGTGGGGGCTGCTGCTGGCACGCTCGCGGCATCCACACAGGCAGCGTTGCTGCTGCATTGCAGCTGCTGCGCTGCTGTGTGTCTGCCAACTCTCTGCCTATAGAGTTTACCTTTTATTAAATTTGCTATAGGCTAAACAATACAATGATGATTTTAACTGAAGATCGCTTGGGCTCACTTCATAATCGATGCAGTATTGATTTGTGTGTGTGTGTGTGTGTGTGGGGAGGGGAGGAACGAAGCCACGTTGTAGCCTATGTGTATGTGGTTTTCAGAGGGCAGGAGAACTGCAGCTGTGAGCTCATCCTCCCGTCTCAAATCAAAACGAGCCTTGATTGGCTATAGCTGCCCCTGTAAAATATAATTTGAATGTCTATTTGTGTAGAGACACACTAGAGACACGCGCGCGGTAAGCAGAAAAAATAGGCGTCGCTTCTATTCTCTAGATGATGCGCGTCTCACGCCTCGCAAGACACGCGCCTGAGATGCGCGTCTCATGCCGGTGGTGTGGCTGCTGTAACCTGGTAACATGGGCGCCAAAATGAAAATCAACAGGTAAGGCCACGCAGACGCACAGCAGACGCAAGATGTGTGTCCCGGCCGTTAGGTCAGCAGATCAGTCACTGCTAGTGGTGCCCAGAACAAGGCTCAAAACCAGGGGAGACAGAGCCTTTGCGGCAGCTGCCCCCAAGCTCTGGAACAGCCTCCCCCTCCACATAAGGTCCGCTCAGAGCCTGGAGGTTTTTAAATCCACCCGTTTTCCCTGGCCTTCCCCTCCACTTAGCTATCATTAGGTCCCTGGCTTTTATTGTTTTTATTCCTTTTATCTTCCCTCCTTTTAATTTCTATCATATCTTGTATTGTGATGCATTTTATTCAGTATTTCTGCACTTTACCTGTTTTATATGTGTGCTCCCTATTTGCTCCCTGCCTGTAAAGCACTTTGGTTCAGCTGCTGCAGGAGGAGTGATACCCCCTTGATGACCCAAGCTCGATTTGACAAGTTAATCCTTCACTTCATCGTTCAAGGATTGTATCCACTCCATACTGTGGAGAGACCAGAGTACAAGGGATTATTCAGATTATTCAGTCAGATTTTGCCTTCCAAGCATTTAATGTCAAGGAGAACATTGGGAAGAATGATTGAGGAAGTGCACATATCAATGAAAAGAACACTGTCTGAGACTTTGTCCAAACAGAACCACATATGTACCACAACAGATGCATGGTCAGCAAACAACCGAAGCTTTCCTGGGGTGACCGTCCACTGGATAAACCAAGACACCTTGAGCATCTGCTCTGGGGCATTAGCCTGTCGCAGGATCGTGGGGCGCCACACATATGATGTTTTGGCTGAGATGTTGGAAGATGTGCACAGAGAATTCAACATAAAAGACAAGCTGACCGTTACAACCACAGATAATAGTTCAAATTTTGTGAAGGCTTTCGGTGTCTTTGCAGAAGTTCAAAGAAGCATGGTCCAAGACAGAGAAGAGGAGGAGGAGGAGGAAGAAGAAGAAGAGGAGGATGGAGGCCCTGTCTTCATAAGTGTCACAGACATCTTGAATGAAGCAGAAGCAGACTACAGTCTCCCACCTCATCAGCGATGCGCCCTCAACCTGGTCGCCACAAGAGACATTGAGGGTGCTTTCACCCAGTCAGAGCCCTTTAAAAAAATATCAAGATCAACAATTGGCAAATGCCAGGCGCTATGGAACAAGTAACAGAGGAGCACACAAGCTTCGGATATCATCAAAGACAAGCTAGGATGCCAGCTGGTAGTTCCCGTTCCAACAAGGTGGAACTCTACTTACCACGCCATGGTGCGCCTGAATACCTGTATCCTGACAAAAGAACAAGACCTCCAAAGCGTCAGAACTCTCCTTCATACGGGAATATGTTAAGGTAAAAATTACCTTAAAGGAACACTCCACACTACTTTTCAACCAGCTTTGTATATTACATCAGTAGTATGTCAGAAAACTGTAAACACTTTTGAAGTCATTAATTTAGTTTGACAGTTATTGAGAGTTGATTTGAGTTAAGGTGTGGACCAGTGATGTCATTCATGCACAAATGGCATCACTGGTCCACACCTTAACTCACCTTAACCCTTGGCCTCAAGGATGAACCGATTACATTTTGGTGGTCAAAGTTCAAGGTCACTGTGACCTCACGAATGCCATTCCCAAGTTCGTTAACGCGATATCTCAAGGACGGCTTGATGAAATTTCTTCTGATTTGGCTCAAACATCGACTTGGACGCAATGATGAACTGATTCTATTTTGGTTATCAAAGGTCAAAGGTCAATGTCACTGTGACCTCTCAAATGCCATTTTCAAGCTTGTTAACGCGATATCTTAGGAATGTCTTGATGAAATTCCTTCCACATTGCCTCAAATGGCGATTCAGGATTAAAGAATGAACTAATGGCGGATGTATAAATCTGCGGTCTGGTAGTTCTAGTTTTTATAGCAGTGTTATGATCCAGGGAATGTCATGGGAAGATCCAGTTGGTTTCCAGGACATTCCAGGTGGATTCCTGGATGATCTTGGAAACCACCTTGTTACAACCGGCTCGTTGGTTGCAACAAAAGAGGGAGATGACAGAGAGTTTTTAAACAATAATCAGGTTTATTGAACAAATAATGAATAAATGATCAAAATGTACAATAGAGTGTGATAGTCAGTATCAGTAGTGTCAAGTAATGTATGAATGCAGTGATCAATGTGTGGTGTGTGTTGTTAGTGTAGAAATCAAAGAGAAGGAAGAGTAAAGAGCAGCGTGGCCTCTGTGCAGCGTGAGAGTAGATCTCCAGACTGGCAGAGCCAGGGAACAGATAAAGGATCCTGGGAGCACTGGCCAGGTGCTTCCCATTTCCAATTAGCCCACCAATCTGGAATGCAAATGACAGCACAGCAACACAGGCAGAGGTATAGACAAGAGGCCCTAGGGCCGTCACACCCCCCAAGACAGGGGCCCAAAGGTAACCCTGGAAAACGTTCAACTAGACCACAGCTACAAAATTAAATAATACTACCAAATATGCAAAAAATCTAAACACCTCACCGCTTATCCAGAGAGCCTCAAGTCCACCCCCTCCATCCTCAGCAACTGATCTGGAAGCAAATTAAGAGGAGAAGGGATAGTCCATGGGCCTCTAGAACAGCAGGGACCCTAACCCATGTGCAATTAAGTAAGGATACAGCCAAGGGTCACCAGACATTGTCTGACTGAGTAAAATGTGTCAACATATTTCAGGTCTCATCAACAGACTAGAAACTCAGGAAAACATAGCGTCCTTCCAGCACCACCCCCCTCTCAACAGAGGAAGGGCGAGCCTCAGACCTCTACCTGAGCATTGGGTCAGCACCACCAGAACGCAGTGGGGGAAAGGCAGCCTCCGCTCCCCCTTCCCTACCCGACTGGATTCACTGACCGACGCTCTGCCATGTTTGAACTCCTGAGGAATGAACAGAGTTGACAACTTCAGTATACATGTGATCCACAAGGCCATCCAAACTTTCAAAAATCACTTTCAAAATCCAAATTGTGAAGAAGTAGATAATATGATAATATAATGTGCACTATTTACATGGGTAACCCCAATAGCCGATAACAGAATGTTATCTTTAGGCCTACCAGCCAGGAGCGTGAGACTACGCGTCCGCCACCACATTATCCCGCCCCCTGATGTGGCGAATGTCCAGACTATAGGATTGCAGCAGCAAAGCCCAACGGATCAGCCGCTGGTTGGGGCACTGGAGAGAACTCAAGAAAGTTAAAGGGTTGTGGTCTGTGAAGACCACCACAGGCATACAGCGCACATACACACTGAAATGCTGCAGAGCGAGAATCAAAGCTAGTGTCTCTTTCTCAATCACTGAATAGTTCAGTTGATGTTTATTAAATTTCCTAGAAAAAAAACAAACAGGCTTGTCCACTCCCAAATCGTCAGACTGTAACAACACCGCCCCAGCACCCACGTTACTTGCATCCACTGCCAGTTTGAACAGTCTATCCCACTGTGGAGCAGCAAGAACAGGAGCCTCACAAATGAGCTGTTTAACATTGTCAAAGGCTGTCTGACAGACTGGGGACCAAACATATTTTATATCTGCTTTTAGCATGTCAGTAAGGGGTGCAACAACTGTGGCAAATTTTCTACAGAAGCACCTGTAATAACCCACCAGCCCCAAAAAACTTGAAAGCTCTTTTTTAGTTGCAGGTTGACCATAGTCATCAATAGCCTGCACCTTAGCACGCACCGGGCACACCTTACCTTGCCCCACCACACGACCCAAGTAAGTGACTGTGGCCTTTGCAAACTCACATTTAGCAAGGTTTACTGTCAAACGTGCGTGTGCTAGCCGGTCAAACAGTTTCCCAATGCGATCCAAATGTGTAGCCCAATCATCAGAGTAGATGACTACATCATCCAAATACACAGCACAACCTTCCAAATCTCCAACAACCCTATTCATAAGGCGTTGGAAGGTTGCCGGTGCATTCCGCAACCCAAATGGCATAACATTGTAGGAATATAAACCGTTAGGTGTAATAAATGAACTTCCCCATAAGGGGAAGCGAACAGGCCTACTGCTAAACAAGCAGGGTGAGCCCCCGCCAGAAGATCATCCACCTCAGGACCCCCTCGAGTGTAATATGGCTTCAATAAATTGACATGACAGAGCTGAGTAGGAGACCTACGCTCTGGAGTAGCAATTCTATAATTCAGATCCGACAACTTCTCAACCACTGAATAGGGACCAGAAAATTTTGCTTGAAACGGAGAAGTTATAATAGGCAATAATGCCTGTTTTTAACACGCCTCTCCACTTTGCGATCGTAAAGCTTTTTCATCTTGCTTTGTGCAGATGCTAAGTTTTTCTTAGCTACATCCTGGGCCTTATAAAGCCGATATCGAAAACCACTCACATATTCCAAAAGGTTTTCTGGTGGTTTGGGCTCTCTCCAATTATCCTGTACCAACGCCAATGGTCCCCGCACAGAATGGCCGAACACCAGGTCGTTGGGACTAAACCCCGTGCTCTCTTGCACCACCTCCCTTGCGGCTAAGAGCAGCCATGGCAAGCCCTCCTCCCAGTCCTTGTTCATGTGATTACAGTATGCACGCAACATTGACTTAAGAGTCTGGTGGAAACGCTCTAAAGCGCCCTGACTCTGCGCATGATATGCAGATGCTCGATTATGTTTAACACGTAGCGGTTTTAAAATCTGAGCAAATAAATGAGAAGTAAAATTAGACCCCTGATCAGACTGAATAATTCTGGGCACGCCGAAAATAGAAATAAACTGCGACTACGCACGCACCACAGACCTGGCCGTGATTGTGCGTAAAGGATATGCCGCTGGGTACCTTGTACTTTGACACATCACGGTTAACAGGTAACAAGCACCGGACCTAGATGGAGGCAATGGACCCACACAGTCAATGATCAAATGTTCAAAAGGTTGATTTATGGCTGGTATTGGAGACAGCGGGACAGACTTTAAACTCTGATTAGGTTTACTGGTTAACTGACAAGTATGGCACGACTTTATATAAGCTGCAACATCCCTTTTTAGCCTAGGCCAAAAAAAATACCTCAGTATTCTGTCATACGTCTTCCGGATACCCAAGTGGCCACACTCGTCATGGGACACCTGCAACACCATGCTACGGAACCTAGAGGGCACAACAACTTGGTAAACAGGTTCACCCACACAATGCTCCCACTGGGGCACCCACTTCCTCAGCAAAACTTCATTCTCCACAAAATAACACTGAGCACGACTTTTAGCCTCACCCACAGGACACGCCATCTCCATCAGGACTTTTAAAGACGCGTCAGCCCGCTGTTCCGCCACCAAATCACTGTGAGAAACAGACCAAGGAATATCAAGACATGTCACATTATGCTGCTGTGTGATGTCATCAGTGGAATCTATTTGATCCAACT
Source organism: Poromitra crassiceps (assembly GCF_964638095.1). Lineage (NCBI taxonomy): Eukaryota > Metazoa > Chordata > Actinopteri > Beryciformes > Melamphaidae > Poromitra > Poromitra crassiceps. The sequence goes on from NC_139628.1 coordinate 10,020,967, forward strand.
GTGTGCGCTTCATGGCACGTCTCACACCGCATGCAGTGAACACCTCAGGAAACTCACTTTCATTTTTATCAGGCTTACTGGTAACCAACGGATTTGGAGCTACAATCACTGGAGGGGCAACTCCAGCCCACACCCGGCTCCCCGCTATATCATTTCCCAAAATCATTGTAACGCCCTCCACTGGCAAAGCTGGCCGCACACCGACTGCCACCTCGCCCTGGAACAGATCAGAATACAACATTATCTTATGTTGGGGAACTTGGAGCACAGTCAACCCCATTCCCAATACTGGGATGTAAGCACCCATGTCAGATTGACCTGAAAATGGTAAGTCTGATGCCAAGATAAATTAGTCATACGCACCTGTGTCACGCAAAAATTTTACGCACACCTTTTCCTCTCTCCCTACCAGAGAGACAAAGCCTTCACTTATGAAAGGCAAATAAGTCTGTAGTTCAGGACTACACCACTGCGCTTTCAACTCACTACCTGGAGACTTAACCATTGGATCATGCACTGGCACCTGCTGAAGAACTGGTGCAACAAACATCGCCGGCTTGGGGCTACTGCCACCACTCCCAGCCTGCTTGTTATTAGATTTAAATGCATGACAATCCCTTTTCCAGTGGCCACGTCTATGACAATAGTTACAAACTTTGTCAGAGTCATGCCCACTACGATCATTTCTCTGATCCACCCTGGCCGGACGCCCAGCCCATGTACCCGCCGACGAGGAATTGAACCGGTGTCCGTTGCCACCCCGAACACTCGAACCCTGCCCCCCGTGCGTCAGGACATAATCATCCGCCAAGGCTGCACCCTCAGCCGCTGTTTTAACAGCCCGTTCGCTGATATACATGGCTATACGCTCTGGTACAGAATTTCGAAATTGTTCCATAATCATTAATTCGCGCAATTCTTCATGAGACTTAACGTCCCCTGCAGCGCACCAGCGATCAAAGTGATTAGATAGATCACGAGCAAACTCCAAATGAGACTTGTCTCCTCCAACCTCGAAAACGTTGGCGGTACGCCTCAGGGACAAGCTCATACGATTTGAGGATTGCAGCTTTCACAGAAGCATACTTTACGCACTCGCTGTTACTCAAGGAGGAATATGCCTCCTGCGCCCGACCGGTTAATACGCACTGTAGCATTAACGTGCGGGTGGAATCAGGCCACTTACGCACGTCAGCGAGCCGCTCAAACATAGAAAAAAACGTTTCTGGATTTCTCTCATTAACACGTTCACTGCCAATGACGTGTTTTTACGTCAAACAAAATCCAACGGTTGATTGCCAATGACGTGTTTTTACGTTAAAAAAAAAATCGATTTTTTTTTTTTGACGGTGGGACGTTGATCTAACCCTTTTACGTCTCCTATACCAATATCGGAGGTATTGAATGTGTATAATCTATTTTACCGACCCACTGAGTGGCGACATGTCTCTCCACAGTAGAAAGAGGCGAGCCAAAACTGGAGGGAAAAGCGCGAGGAAGCCGTTCTCATACTGTAAAATGGATGGCGAAAACGCTTTCACTTTCGCGCTGACGCACAGCGGTGGGGGGTTCCAAGAATAGACTGGATGCACACTTTGAAACACGCACCATAAATAAGCCCAGAATCGCAAGAGCTTCATCAGAGCTCTCAACCGGACCGCCAAGAAACGAGCGAAACCCATCCAGCGAGCCCCATCCAGACTGCCAGGCAGCAGCCAGGCAGCAGCAACTCGTTTGTCACAGACCCGCTGCAGAGCCAAGGAGGGCGGAGGAGAACGCCCACGGAGGGAGGAGTTGGAAGCAGAGGGGGGTTTCCTGCTGTTATGGAGGAAATTACTGTTCAAAACTATTGTTTAGATGTCTGACGTCTTACTGATGCCAAAAATGAATGGTTAAAGTGACTGTTCTATCGAATTTCACAAAAAGCCGTTTATCTCAGAATAATTTTTCAGACGCTGAAACCATGCTGTATTCAACTGCTAATGCTTACATAACTACTAACTCTACAAACTAACTCTTTTAGACAGAGAAAGCACACATTCTATTAGTTCTTTTGAGATATTGTGTGTTCACAAAATCTTAGCAGAAAAGAATCCTCGGGTCTTGAAAGATGAGCCAGAATCCTCAAAAAAACCCTCTGGCAGAACCTACCTACAGTAAAAAAAAAACGGCTGGCAGTGAATGTGTTAAATCTGGGTACTAATCTCAGATCACTTAAATCATCCGCTTTTCCCGACAGGGGAAGGGAGGGGGGATCAGCGCGTAAATCACCCGCTGACAACTTCCCCTCACTAACCAAAATCATTCTCTGCTTCTCTAGCTCAATTTTGGCCTGCTCAGTTTCCTGCTTCAACTTCTCCTGGTTATGCTTAATTCTTTCAACTTCAACCTCCTTATCTCTCCCCAATTGCTCCAACTGCACACGGAGCATTAACAACTCCTTCTGCTGCTCGAAACTCAACCCAGCACTGGACCTTGCCACTGGCGGAGGCAAGCCCTCAGCGCCTTCGGAGCTAGCACGCACCACATCTCCAGTCGGACTTAACACATTTATAGCCACCAATTTAACTTTTAAAATGGCCCTCACAGTATCTTTGCTAGCTCTCTTATCTCCAACGTCAATACTGTAATAATCGGCTATTGCCACAAGCTGATCTTTAGTGCACTTCTCTAAAAACTTTTCAGATGGTTCTTCTGAAAACGCTTTAGTTAATTCCTCCTTTTTTTATATATATATATATATATATATATATATATATATATATATATATATATATACACACACACACACACACATATATATATATATTCGCTCTCAATTTAGGAAAAAAAACAAGGGAATTCAACGTGTTGCTCACCACTGCACCCGACAGAGGTCCCCCCCCTATTGCTGACTGCCTATCAGAATCTAGCTAAAGTAACCCATTCCCACCCCCTATGATCTTCATGGAGTGTAGTGGCGGGTTTTTCAGCGCCCAGTGGAGCCACCATCCACCATCCTCCTTGGAACGAGCTATAAGCGACCGCTATTCGGCACACCCCCTCGGACCGGGACGCGGCTCCCGAGCCGACGTAGGGAAAAGGGAAAGGGGATGCTCTATCCACCTAACTCCAACATTACAGCCACCCCACGACGAAACCCAAAGGGGAAACGCCGTTTAAACCCAGGCAAACACTCTGTCCTCAAGGCGCAATTACGCACCGGTGAGTCAACACTTACCCCAACACACTGGCGAATCTCCTGCCCCAAAGACACTGAGTGGAGGAAAAAACACAATTAACTCCACTAGACCAGTGGTTCCCAACCTTTTTACACCAAGTACCACCTCAGAAAGTAGTTGGCTCTCCAAGTACCACCATATGACGGACGTTAAAATACAGTCTATTCAGCCAGGCCCGTAGCCAGGGTTTGAGAAATACCGAGGTCATTTTAGCGCGGCGTGGGGGGACCAGGGGGGGCTGTGCACCCCCGGATAGAAAATTTTGTCCATTTTAAAGTAAAATGCTTCAATCTGGTGCACTTTGAGAGCAAAATGAAGAGGCTAGATCTATAAAGAACTACATACATCATGTTAGATTAATATCCTCTTTACTGTGCTGTTGCTTTAAAATGATACAAAAAATAAATGTCTCCCCATATGATATAATTTATATTCTGCATACAGGTCACATGGCAGAATACTGCTCAATTAAATACAATGGCCCATCTACACAAACATCACTTACAGGGGAGTTACTTACCCATTCACTTCAATAGAACTGTCCCCAAAGTCTAGCCCCAATCTAGCCTCAATGCAAAATCGGAATGTTGTGAGTTATCTCTCTTCTATAGCACACAGAGAGGAAGCAAATTGTTGCATTTCCGATCAACTGTCGCATTAAAACATCAATGACAGATTAATAGATCTGGGCACCGAGGTCATGACCTCGGTGTCCTCAATGGTAGCTACGGGCCTGTATTCAGCTATGCACAGTTCACGCAGGAGGCAAATTTATTCCAACCTGCAGCCTATGTGCAACCTGCAGCAGCTGCACTTGTGCTGGGTTGACTGCTGTCTTCACCTCCTTGTGCTTCATCGTTGCTGCTCTCCTCTACTACAGCTCTTTTACGATTCCCTCCCGTTTTGATCCACTTCATAATTTAAACATTGGGATTCCAGGGATCAAGTACCACCAGCAGGGGGGGCGCAAGTACCACCTACTTTGAGAAACACTGCCAATAATATTAATAATAATTATTATTATTTCACTTTCACATGTTTGAAAACTACTACTAATGACCACCATGGATTTTGCACAAAAAAAAAAAAAAAAAAAAAAAAAAAAAAAATTCACAGAGCCTTCCAAGTACCACCAGCAGGGGTCGCAAGTACCACCTACGGTACGCGTACCGCAGGTTGGGAACCACTGCACTAGACCATTCACAGCACGAAAACAATCCAAGACTCTCAAAAATGCATCTCCCCGAGCGGACTAACCATGAGGAAAACAAACGCTCGACTGACTTCAAAATAAAGTTTTTTTTTTTTTTTTTTAACAATAATGATGTCCTAGGTTTACTCAAACGGACAGAGCCCCCACGTTTGTTACAACCGGCTCGTTGGTTGCAACAAAAGAGGGAGATGACAGAGAGTTTTTAAACAATAATCAGGTTTATTGAACAAATAATGAATAAATGATCAAAATGTACAATAGAGTGTGATAGTCAGTATCAGTAGTGTCAAGTAATGTATGAATGCAGTGATCAATGTGTGGTGTGTGTTGTTAGTGTAGAAATCAAAGAGAAGGAAGAGTAAAGAGCAGCGTGGCCTCTGTGCAGCGTGAGAGTAGATCTCCAGACTGGCAGAGCCAGGGAACAGATAAAGGATCCTGGGAGCACTGGCCAGGTGCTTCCCATTTCCAATTAGCCCACCAATCTGGAATGCAAATGACAGCACAGCAACACGGGCAGAGGTATAGACAAGAGGCCCGAGGGCCGTCACACACCTTGAAAGTCTTTAAAACCACCTCCCCCAGGTCTGAATGGGCTGAAAATTTGTATGGCCGTGTGTTATGATCTGGGGAAGGTCATGGAAGGTCCAGGTAGTTATCAGGAATTTTCAGGTGGTTTACTGCCTGGAAAGTCCTGGAAACCACCTCCCTAGGTCGGATTTGGCAAAAAATCTGTATGGTGGTGTTATGATCCGGGGGGAGGGTCAGGTTCATATGGGAGCTGATCTTCCCAACTGCAGAACCAGATCTTTTTCAGCTACAAAATGACATACTTATGATATGCCCCATGTTCAGAACATAACATTCACCATGTGGTATCAGATGGATTTACAACCCTACAAACTTTCATTAGGCTATAGCAGGGATACTCAACTTGCTTTGCCCATGGGCCACTTTCGTGAAATGATAGAAGACCAGGGGCCAGTTCTGCCCTCCAAATCAAAACCGCAGTAACTACAATTTTGGTCAAAATTGAGTTATTATTAAAATTGAACTTTTAGATATCTGTTTTATCATGTGACAAATTTTCTAAGTTCAGTCTTGCTCTATATTTGAAAAAACAGAGTATAAAAGTTGCAGTAACTACGAAATCCAACCAAAAACCAGACAAAACTGCAGTAACTACACTTACTGCAGTTTGATTTGCTTTCACAGAGCTTCAGCTGGACTTAAACAGAGATAAACGCAGTAACTACACTTTGAGGTGTAGTTACTGCGGTTCAGACTGGTTTTTGGTTGGATTTTGTAGTTACTGCAATTTTCCCGTTTTTTCCATAACAAAGCCCAACATATCAATCACTCACGTAAATGCTGTATTCCTAGCTAATAATCCATAAGAGATCATCCAATAAAGAAGGGAATTGTGTTCTCCACTGGGAAGTGTTAATCTGGCTGTAGATAGTGATAATTGTTTGGTATCACTACCTAGCTCATCAGCATTCAGACTCAGTCTGTAACTCATTTTATTCAAAATAATTGTAATTATGCTATGTAATATATTGAATATGTTCTTGTATGAAATATCAATCTGAAAAGCTGATCTGATTTGTAAGGAAACCCTGTTAAAATTAAGATAATAAAACAACTGTGCTCATTAATTAATTGTGTCAGAATGATGACCAAAAAGCAACACCAGTGGTGAAGATTACATCAACTGACTTCAGGATTCCCTGAATTTATCTGTTACTCATCCATTTAAATGTTTTAAACATGTAAACAATAAAACAATTAAATACAGATATGATGTGGTATCGAAATCAAAACCGATTACAATTGTCTCATGAAAAACAAGACAGGAGAAGCACATTAGATTGTAGTTACTGCACTTTTCCCTTGTACTACCTACACATCTGTTAAGGTAATACACAGACAGAGTGCCGTATCTGCATTTCTGGGGTCATAGGTCAAGTAATTGATAATTGTTTTGCCCCCAAAAAATACTTTAACATATACATATTTAATAAGCGCATTGCCACTTTTCAACCTATATCTCATTTGGCTGGACAGTCAAAAAACTTTAAAGCCATTTTTCTCAGTTTCAGTCTTGGCGTAGTTACTGCGGTTATGATTTGTAGGGCAGAGTTAATAAACAATCAATATACTAGGGTTGTCCCAAACGATTATTTTCTTATCGATTAATCTAACGATTATTTTTTCGATTAGTTGATTCATCTAACGATTATTTTTTATTTAACTTTTTTATTATATAACAATACATTTATGAAAGAAGGTAGAGCCTGCACACTTGCTCACAATGCCAAAAGTTTAATTCAAAGAAACAAACGTTTTTGATCCACACTGGATCTTCGTCAGGTCAGCAATGTTTGGTGGATGAAGAATGCCCATATATATAGCCTATATATATAATCATAGGCTGATGGGCTCTATGCTGATAGGTGGGGGTGGCCCAATCACCACCTCACAGGGTGGAGCACATCCAAACATAATTGATACAATTAACAATGTAAAAAAGCCCAGGGAAATAGATAATAAAATGGAACAAAGTGGGCTTAAAAGGGAGAACAATATACAAACAACAATATAAGAATATAATGCAAAATACTCAAATTACATCTACATTATGCCATTATACATAATATAAAAGTAGCAATAGAAGTTTTAAATAGAAAAATAGAATAATTTGGAAAAGGTTTAAGTTTATAAATGGCACAGAGAGGAGATGGTCCAACTGGCTGCCCTGTAAACTACAGAGAGCTTGTTGTCACAACTTCTACAGCTCTGCCGTTCACTGGGACTGTACATAGTCAACGGTAGGCTTCGAGGGGACTCCCGGTGCACCCGTTCTGTCAGCTGTTTCGTTCACAGTAGGCTATTCACAGGCCAATTCAGCTGGTTTATCCAAACCATTTTTGAGAAAAAAGTTGTTAGCTTGGCTCTAAACATTCTTAATGACCCCTCTTATGTTCTATTTATGGACTACGACCCGTTACCCTCAGGCAGACGATATAGAACAAATAGATGTAAAAGCAATCGCTTCAAGCTTTAATTTCTTCCAACTTCTGTGGCACTGCTGAACAAACTACCTACAGTACACTGCCCCATCCTGTAGGTGTCAGCGTGCCACAAGAAGAGCTGAGGTCAGAATATCTCTCACTTTAGGAAGCTGTCACTGACACTGTTGAGCTATTCTCTTTTTAAGTACAGGTCTTGGTAAGATCACGATAATTGCTCTTATGGTTTCTTGTAATTTTGTTTTATTTCATTTTAATGTTTAATTGCTATGATGATGATGATGCTGTGATGATGATTAATGTTTAATTGCTAAGCAATGATAATAGGAAAGAGGAATGGTAAGATATGGAGGTTTGCTTAGCTTATTACCTATCAGAGGAGACCAGAAACATGAATATAGGCCTTATGGTTCAGCAGCTCTCATGATTAATTTGGGGGATGTAATTTCGGGTAGGAGGCCTGAAAAATATAGCATGTACTGTTATAAAATGGGTGATAGCACACATTTGGAGGCAACTGCTGCATTGCTATCACATATTTTCTAACAGTAGGGGTGTATACCTTATATATTTTCATGTATGACAAGGCCCAAAATGATCACTGTAAGCGCAGTACTGATCACTATAAACAAATTATTTAAACTGCATGTGGATATGAGGAGTCAGCGTGACGTCACATTACCCCCAGAAACCGAGGTAAACTGGTATGAGTTGTGCCAAACAAACGTTAATATCTCAAAAACTACACATGACATCGCTTATATTTAGACTTTTTGAGTGAGAGCAGAAGTAGCTCAAGAGTCTGGTGTATAATATATGCATGTTGTGTCAATGTTGTGTGATCTGTCACAGTTTTTAAAAAGTAAACATGTAAACGCGGGGCTAGAGTGCAGCGTTTAAGGGCTCATTATACTCGAGCTAGGCTCCGCGAGGCGCACTTGGGCAGATGCTTTCATACTCGGAAGTGATCAGCCAAGTGATCAGCATGTTACATTGTACAATGGTAGTGAGAACAGCCCGTGAAAAGTCGCAATGAAACGCTATTATGTGCAGTACTGAGTGCGCTTTCACTCTCAAACGACCGTACATCAGCACATGAATGAATCACCAAACTTGTTTTTACTGAATAGCCGTTTCAGTTCTCAGCCCTGATAGCCTACTCTGTGCTGCTTTTAATCTCTCTCAACCATGCTCTCAACACAACACATTTACTTGGAGAAATTACTAAAAACGAACAGCGCAAATCAAAGTTTAGCCTACCACATGGGTCAAGAAATGTGGTGAAAACACAGCTCAGTGTTCAGGGCTCAGTGGCTCGAAAGCGTCCATGTTTGGAGAGAAGCCGTGCGGAGGTCGCGCTGTGAGAAAAATCTTCAGGTGGGCGGCCTATGGGGGTCGCGCCCAACACATTGACGTCATTTGACGCTCACGCCCCTCGCTCCTCCCCTGCACCCTTCACGGCACGGCGAGTATAAAACAAGCTTTAGTCTGGCTCCATAGACTCCCATTAAAAAAGTCCCCCAGAAGTCACGTGTGTTTACCAAAATGTGGCTCGGGTGATCCCTCCTATAGAAAATGATTTGGGACAAAGGTTTTTGATAATTATAAGCGATTGATCACTATAAGCGGAGTGCACTGTAGTTGAATGTCTTTTGCTTTGTTTTCAGGAATCAAACTAAATATACACATTTCCTCACACCTGGGTTCAACATCTTGACTCCACCATGGTCCACAAGAGAGATTGAGGAACCAAACGACCCAAACCCAAACCCAGGATAGCGTGAATGTTGCGGGGAAGGTGCAGGGGGGTGTCAGTGTATCAGAGGAAACTGTGTAGAAGGACACAGAGCCAGCAGGGCAGTCCAGATACACTGCTACTCTGTTGGAGCCAGCGGAGGAGGGGGAAGGTACGTCTGTTTTTCAGTTATTGTGCCAGGCAGTGAAGACCTCATCAGTGCAGAGCAGACTCCAGGACTTTTTATTCCCTCCGATCCTGCAGTCTTCACCTGCTCCTCTCCTGTTGATTCCTCTGTAAGTCACTCATATAGAAACCATGCGTCACCTTTCTGTTATCTCCATTCACACGGAGGTTTCTGTGTGCTGTGTTTGGGGGCAGTGTGAGTCCACAGGCATCTGACGGAGAGAACAAGAGTCAATACAGCATAATATTCTCATCTACACTCGGTGTGTTTATTATTGGTTGATTTATTTTTAATAAGTAATTATTGATTATATTGTGAATAATTATATGCTACTAAACACATACTTGCATATCTTCAGACTCTGCACTGCAGTGCTGCCAGTGGGAAGCTGAGGAGCAGACTGTGGTTGACTGCTCTGAAGTCTCCCCAACATCAGAGAGACAGACAGACAGACAGACAGACAGACAGACAGACAGACAGTGTGGGGAGATGTTGCCTGTTATTACTCCTCCTGGAGTTAGGGGGCGCTGTGTTTAGGCACAGGGTCACCAGATGACCTCATAGTATGAATAGATTCCTTGACCCTGTTTCAGGGTCACTTGTAGCTGGGAAGTATAGGGGATGTAGCTGCAGTGCAGTATCCATGGCCGTAGACTTTTGTAAATGCAAATAAATCATTGTTATACCGGTTAATAGTAGTATTGGTTGCAAAAAAATCTATCTACATATTAGTCCATGAGCCAGAAGGGTTGGGAATAATGCGCATATTGATCTTTAGCAAGGCATATACATCTCTAGAGTTAGAAAATAAGTGATAGCATTACACCAATGGTAGCTAAATATCACTCGATTTATAACACCATGCAAAACACACTTTTCAAACCTATTAGTTGAGTGCCCGAGCCAGTGACCCCCAGGGTCACCATGGCGGCCAAATCCAACATGCGTTTGGCTACAACTTTTGAAAGAGATGAACTAGAAATACAGACTTGGGGCCCTATCTTCCCAAAAGCGCTAATTTAGAGTTTGCACTCGTTTAACGCCGTGCGCAATACAAATTGGGGGCGGGCACAGGCGCATGCCTGTTATAATTGTACGGGGCATAGGCTGCCACAAGCCAAAGCAGGCGTTTCAGCGCTAAAATGTGGGATAGATGGCATTACCCTATCGTCAGCAGCGCGCAATTAATTTGCGCTAAGAGCTTTGAAAAGGACCTCTTACACGCTAAATACCTCGCTGCGGTGGGAGCGCAACGTAATCTACGTGCAGCGCAGCGCAGTGCAAAGTAAAATTCCTTTTGGATATGTCATTACGCACAGCCGTGCTACGCCAGGACATCAAATTATGCTGCTAAAATTGGGTATTAGCAGATAATTCAGTGAGGCAATCAACTATAACTCACTGAGAAACTTTTATCACATCGCAAAGAGGGAAATGCATTGAGAAAACTTGTTGGACAATGGACATAGGCTATTCACCTTCATAACCCGGAGGGTCATTGGCACCACAGACAATCTGTCAATAAGCTCTCTCCATCTCTCTCTGTCCTCGCACGAGTGAGTACACTCTATTACGCATGGAGAGAATTACAGTATATTGCATGCCTCGCGCAAACAGCCATTGCGAGACGGGAATCTGATTGGTTTTGATTGACGTAATGCCCAGCCAGCATTGCCTGGCCACACGTAGTTAAGGCCGACCAAATCCCGTTTGCGCAGGCATTTTGGGGCGCAGATGATTTTGGCAGGGCTCTAATTTGCACCTGCGACACGTTCCGTGAACGTTTCCACATCCCCGCCGAGAATTGCATCCCCAACATATTTTGGGAAATCAGGGAGGTCACGTCTACCAGACAATTATATCACTTTTAAACAGTTACATTTCTGTATAAATCATTACAATTATGCTCCCGTGAGGTGGGGATGCTTTTTTTATGCTGGGCGGGGGTGCAAAACTCGGCATAACACCTGGACAGCGGACTGCAATCTTCCCTGCTTTAAGGCACGCGCAAACAGGTCCGCAAGCGCTAATAGGGGATAGCTCCTGTACGAAGATAGGGCCCTTGGTGTCTATCTTATACTCGCTGGTGGGGGAAAGGCCCCGCAACATTTTTTCACATTTTTATTTTATTTTTATAAATCAATGCATTCGATCATCCTCCACGTCTGTGTGTGGTTTTACCAAGTTTAACCAATGGGAAAGCATTAAACTGATCATCTGAGTAATCCTTGTAACACCATTCGCCCTCAAAACTGTCCGTGAAAGCCTCTGATCTGCCCCCCCCCCCAGCCCCATGAGAACCCCCCCCCCCCCCCCCCCCCCCCCCAACAGCACTCACTCACCCCGGAATCGGATCTCGTTTCATTTAATCCCAGCTTTCTCAGATGTGAATAGACCAATACATTTTTTTCGAGTTATAGGCTGCAAAGGCATTGGAAGTGTGCAAATCGAAGCAGGTTCTGTTGAGAATAACATTACGTTAATGAGAGAAAGCACAGCCGCATGAGAGAGACTCCTTCCCTGCAACAGCCGCTGCAGCACCGGCTCCCGCTCCAGGGCGGGGCGGCCACTGGTGGAGTGGCTCGTAACTCGGTCTGACAATCATTTAAGATAATTTGAGCTTATTCGGGGTAAGATATTAGTAATATAACGACACACTGACTATTGACCACTAACGGTTTACTGTTAACATTATAGCAGTTTATTGATGTACATGCCTATTACAGTAGGTATCTGTGTATCTTACCAAATTTAATTTTTGGTTACAGAGAGAATTTCGCCAATATTCCGTATGTTGTTCTCTCTCTTAAAAGACAATGCAAATAAAAGGCTGGTTAAAAAAGTAAGAACAGGAGAAAAACTACAAGACAGTCTCCACACACATTCCAACTCTCAACTATTGGTTTCTGTGCAAGAGAGTTAATTTCACCCCAAAAAATGTCCAAAGAAACTGTGCAAGTACAAGTAGTCCACATAGAGTGCAACGGGCAGCGGGCCATATTCCATTGTGTTTTTTAGAATTCACGGCGTAGATTCCTTAACCCTGTCTCAGGGGCATTTGTAGCTGAGAAGTCTAGGAGGGGAAGTAGTAGCAGTCTCCACGGCCGAACACTTTTGTAAATGCAAATAAATGATTGTTATACCGGTTAATAGTAGTTATTGGTCATTATTGTTAAAGAGTAAGAATTAAGTTTGACCACAACAGACAGATGGACAGACATACAGACAGAGACACAGACAGACAAAGACACAGAGAGAGGGATACACTTTAAAGGGGCTTGAATTTAACACTGGCCAACAGTTCCTATTCATGCCACAACTCTTTACATACGGAATGACTGAGAAAAAACGTTCAAATTACGGTCAAATTGTATCCAGACACAAACGCAAAATGAATAATTGAACATGTTTTCATGAATAAACAACACACACTTACATTTAATGGTCTCCATGCGGTGGTGCGCGTGCAACCCTTTGGCCTGGCAGGAGGGGCATAGGTTGTAGTTGCGACACACGGTGCACTTGGAGCGTGTCCCGACCACGAACCCCTTGCAGCCCTCACATATAATGATGGGGTAAGGGTCCGGCGAGGCCACGGCGCGTATGCCTTCTGTAATATTGCAGATTTTTTTTTTACAGACAAAAATCACAAACAGTGGAAGAAATACATACATTCTGACAAAAATGGCGTGAAAGCTGAAAAGACAAACACTGACAACAACAAAACATGAGGGACAAAATGGACGTAAAAACCTAAAAAAAGGCATAATAACTGAAAAGAAAAAGAAGAAAAAATTAATTAAAACTTACGATAAAATGGCTCACCCTGTGGGAAGGCGTGGAGCGGAAACTGGTCTGTAATGTTTCAGAAAAATGTATTAGGAATTTTAATTTGTTTTATTTAAACCTGGCAACAACAACATACTACATAAAACTGACAAAGAATGATACAAAAAATGGGAGAAAATATTGAAATATCAGTCGTGAGCCATATCATCATACTATTATTGTTTATCATGAATCCCCCCCCCCCCGCATTATTATGATCCCCCCCCTGTAAACTTAATTAGCACAGATTGAAAAGATTTTAGTGAGCCATTATTTTGTATCCTTCCTTTAAACATGTGAACTTCCTTTAAAGATTAACTTGAAACCTTTAAACGTTAACTTCACAGGTGAGTCGTTGCAGCCAGTGTGTGTTAAAGAGGAACTATGCAGTGAGCACTTTGTTTAATGTCAATTCTATATTGGGGGTATTTTATTAATTTTTCCCTCTTCAGTTACACAGATCTCGGGTTGTATTGTAGATTAATTTTCTTGCAATGAATTGATTATCGCAGAATCATTGTATCATGATAGCATCGTTATCAAAGGCCAAGTATCCTGATAGTATTGTATGGTGAGTTAGTATTTTTTATCCCATATTATCACCCAATTAGTGCCAATTGCTATGCATAATCCTGGGTGCTGCTCCACCCTGCCGATCTGGGGAGAGCCGAAACTAGCTTCATGCTTCCTCCAATACATGGACAGTTAACCAGCCGCTTCTTTTCACCCGACGGGGGGAGTTTCACCGGTAGGACATAGCACGTGGGAGGATCACGCTATTCCAACCAGTTCCCCTCCCTCCAAGCAAGAGCCCTGGCTGACCAGAAGGAGGCAGCAAGGCGACCAGGATTAATGCAGGGTGAGGGGTTCCTATATGAAGGAAACCCCAGGGCAGCACGGGGAGAAAATGCAAACTCCACAAAGAAAGGCCCTTTTGGTGACCCCACCTGGGCGGTGGGCACTGAGGACATGGGGAGGGGGACACAACCTCAGCGCTCACAGTATCCCAGGCAGGAATCGAACCCAGGACCTTCTAGCTGTGAGGCGACACTACGCTTACCACTATGCCACAGTGCCCCCCTTTTTGTCAAATATTGACACTAATGATAAAGTGTGGTGTCAATATTTGACTATCCAAATAATATGTTAATTAAAAATGTTTAATGTTTAATTCTGAATTCATGAGGCAGTTGTGTCATTTAAGTTTTTCAATTTTTAGTTCTGCACCAACTGGTCCACCGGGTCCTCCCTTTCTGCACGTGATCTGCACATGATCTCCACATGACTTACCTTTGGGTCCTGAGCTGCTATTTGACAAACTGTCATCTAGATCTTTCCTGTTGATCATCATCAGAACCTTCTTGGTCACCTCCAGAGTGTTTTTGCTGTGGGTCTGCATCAGCTGGTCCACCGTGTCCTCCCTTTCTGCATTCTCCAGCCGGCACTTTGGGATGGCCGAGAAACCTTCCAGGCTATCAGCCTTGGAAAGGAACCACTTAAATCTCTTGAACTCTCCATCATTCAAAGCTTCCAATATTTTCAACAGCTTCTGTTCAACCGTTGTCATTGTTGCCCTGTTAAAGATCAACAATAATTTCAAGTCAAAGGACGATGCAATTTGTGTTTGTTTGTTGTTTTGTTTGTTTGTTTTTCGGGGGGGGGGGGCATTGAAAATGCATATCATCTCATCAATACCAGTATTATAGTTATGCAATTCTTGTAAACATACATTGTCAACTCTGTCAACTTTGTCCATTTTTATTTTTATTTTTTGCTCCAAGTCCAATTTTTTATGGTCACTCACGAGTCACGACTCTAGTACGCTGCTCTTTGGCTTGGTTCCAGGCTAAAAACTGGTTAGGATTTTTCTAAATGTCTATGGAGAAATGGATGGGGAATTATTTTCCGGACTAGGAGACGTCACAGAACATCTCGTGACTGTTGAGCTCTATACATTAATATAATAATAACTTAGTGCCCTGGCATGACACCTGAAGAGGCACCACCCTGCTGTTTCAATGCAACTGTAATGTTAAATGATAAGTGGTAATGTTAACTAACATTATGCATTTGTTAATGTTAGACGTTAGACAAGTGAAATCTTTGTCTTAATTTTTGATCACTTATAGGGCCCTATCTTCGTACGGCGTATCGTTTGCGCGCCTCTTATTGATATCTTCCCAGCGTCTTAAGCTATTGTCTGCCTCCACCGTCCAGTTTTGCGCTGGGATGACACAGGTGTAGGCGTGGCCCAGGCGTGTCCGTGGGCCTCTAGCCTATCATGTCTTTCGCGCAAGTGTCATTTAGCGCTGTGGGGAAGATACCGTCAGTATGTGCCGAGCGCAAAGAGAGGTTTGGGCGTTGCCCGTTCCAAAATAGGCGTTGCAGCGCGATGTGTTAGAAAAAGGGCCTTGGGTGCTCTCAATTTTAACGCCAGCAAATAGCTCGTCTTAGTGCAAACAACCCCACTACGCCAGGCGTATGCCTGAGCGCAGACAGCATTCTCCGGCGCAGTGCAGGAAATCCTCACTTGGATAGGCCCATTACGCACGGCTCGTGCGCGGACACGCTTCCCTCCACAGAATGCCACGTTGATTTTCAACTAACATACACTGCAGAAAAAACACACCTTGATTTAACAATGAGAATTCGTTTGTCATGGTTTTGTGTGAAAAAGTGATTTGCGTTTTGAATTGGATTACCAGGGGAACGAGGGTCTGGCTGGGCAGGAGTCTGTGTGTAGCGCGGGGAAGGGGTGTTTTGTGTTCGGCTAGTGTGTCGTGTCCTGAAGGGGGGTCTTCCCCGGAGAAGGTGTGAGCTGGGCCGGGCAGGCAGGCCGGGGGGTCCCGTGGATCAAAATCAGTTTCTGGCAGCAAATCACTTTCTGGCACAACACCGGCCAGTAGGCTATACAGTAACCATTGATAGTATACAGTAACCTCTCTCCCTGCACCATTGCACCATGCAACAATAGCTTAACCCGAGTGGACAATTCTGGTATAGGCTATTGAAATAGGCTAGAATTAAAATCTCACACATCCCTACCTTATTCAGTCCCTCCAGGAAATTGCGATTTTGCGATCGCAATAATTAATGCAAATTCAACCAAACTCTGCGATATTTGCGGGGGCTTGCAATTTTTCAAAATTCACGCGATTTCGCCGCAAAAAGTTAGTAAAATGCCGCATCTTTACCTGGGTTTGAGATATGTGTGCGCTGTCATCTTGCCTGGTTGCTGTGGGAACGAGGGACAACAATAGGAAGTGACGAGAGTATGGGACGTAATGTAACACGTGATCGCATTGCGATGAGGAGGGCAAACCCCTTAACCGCAAAACAATCATCAAATGTTTCGCATAAAAGTGGAGGCAAACTAATTTGCACTCCGTGCAACACTGTCGTGGAGGAACACAAACGGAAATCGTCACTGGACAGCCACTTTGCTAGCGCGAAGCATTTGAGACCCACACACACACACACGCACACGCACACGCGCGCACACACGCGCGCACACACACACACACACACACACACACAGGTGGCATATTTAGCTTAGGGTCTAGTTGTTTGAATATTTAACAAGGAACAAGGAAGTGTGTGGCATATTTAGCTTAGGGTCTAGTTGTTTGAATATTTAACAAGGAACAAGGAACAAGGAAGGGATGAGGACAATACATCCATGGATGAGGAGGACAGCGAAGGCATGAAGAGGAAGGGAGCGTACCTATGTTCCCCGGGTCCTATATTCCCCGGGTCCTATGTTCCCCGTTTTTGTGGGACCGGGGAACATAGAACCCTTCCTAACCTCCCCCAGACCCTAACCCAAAACCTAACCTCTCCCACCCCTCACGCCTAAACCTAAGGTCGGCATTGCGGGTGGTCGGCATAGCGGATAGACACCCCAAATGTTACGGAGAGTGTTAAAAACGGGGAACATAGGACCCGGGGAACATAGGGATGACCCCAAGAGGAAATAAGGATAAGAGGAAATATATAAAGCACTAAGCAAAAAGTATGAGAAAAGGCAAAGTGATAATAGCATTATTGAGGATGAGGAAGAAAGGAGAAGAGAAACGATGAAGGGAGGAAAAGAAAAAATTTAATTAAAAATAAAAAAATTAAATCACATTTTTTTCCTCAACTCCACAATTTTTGCCAGTAATCACAATAATCACAAAAAACTCCGCGAAATCCTGGAGGGACTGCCTATTAAATAAACACATATTTTTAAATGTGTATGTTATAGCCTATATGAGCGAAACGACTAATTAAAAGGCTACTAATTACAAAAGCATACATTTTCGTAACAAATCCGAACTGGTTCATCCTCCAATTCTCTCTTCCCTCTCTCGTTCTCTCCCCCCTCTCTCTCACTCTGTCACTCTGCTTGCACTGAGCAAGAAAGAAGCTGCTGCCGGTCACAGACTTGCAGGCGGTGACGCTGTGGCTTTTAAGGGGAATGATCTCAACTTGTGGTGAATCCTGTTAACACTTTCAGTGCCACGGCCCTTGGGCAAAAGGTTGCTTGCTGTGCCACATAGGCCGCAATGCATTTTAAAACAGTCATATAATTTCTTTAATAATTACTATGTAAACACTGAACACGCACAAATAACGATGAGACTCTCTTCTATCACCTGCAAAAAAAAGTTTATTGATCCCATTTTCCGTTCTTTAGTTATGAGCCGGAGAAGATAGCTTGATCGAACGAAAAACAGAGCTTTTTTTCTACGAGCTGAGATAATGAGCCTTTTGTGAAATTAAACATTTCAAGCACATCACTGACTCTGAAGCTAATTTTCTGATGTAGTCACACCTCAAAAATAATTTCCTTCAATAAAACAGTGAAGGCAAGGGAATTTTGTTTGGAAGAATAATATTTTTAGCTGAAACCATGCGCTGCTGGTTGCAGCTTCTTGCTGATCTTTTGCTGCTGGTGGGCATCGGATATTCTGGCTTGCGTTTGCCAACCCTGTCCTGCTGTCTGGGTCTGTGTTGTGTACTTGGCTCTGCGTGCCCACCTCCCCCCCTCCTCCTCCCCCCCCCCCCCCCCCCCCGTTGTGGGAGGAGTGTCTCTCTGCTCTGCTGTTTTCTCGTTTTCTCTGCCTGTGCTCAGCACTGAAAAAGTCAGCTAGATCCTGCTTTTTTACAGCCGCGTGTACCAGCTCCCATGCTTCGAGTTGAGAATAATAACAAATCCACGGCTGATCATGTGTTGCAGCGGACACGGAGGCTGTTGCAGCGGACATCGAGGTGCTCAATTGTGATAGCAGATTGGCTGCTGCAGGGGCACAGCTAAACGTTGCTTCAATGAAGCCGCTGCATACGGACGGATGCGATGCGATTTCCTTCCCCCCAATGACTTCTTCTGTGTGTTTCACTCCACGTTCTCTCATCTGGAGAGCGCTGTCGCCACCTAAGGGTTCTGTAAAATAGGTTAGACACATTCAATACCTCTGAATATTGTAAGAGGCGATGTAAGAGGCATAGATCGACACCCCCCCGTCAAAAAAAAAAAATCGAGTTATGACGCCATTTGGCGTCGCTGGCACTGTACGGTAAATTTCTAATGACGCCATATGGCGTCGCTGGCACTGAATGTGTTAATATGGGCATAAACACGCCTATCGGGGTTTGCGCTGAGATGACATGAAGCGCAGCGGCCCGACACGCCCACAATTAGGGCTTTGTGCGGCACTATTCCAGCGCAAAACGGGCGCTAACGCAAAATTACCACCATTGGGAAGATAGGGCCCTTAGAGTTTTGATTCCTATGGGATCATAATTTAGTTTTATCTTTGACAGATAATGATAATGCTTTGTAAGCTAATCAAGTAAAAAGAGGAAAATGCAGTAACCAATTAATTTGCACAAACATCTCAGGAGGCAAATGTGCGTAAATGAGCTCTATATTCTGTTCTTACCTAATAACAAATTCCAAATAACATACCATTAGTGAATGTCTGAATATTCGTGAAAACTGTGTTTTTAAGAAGAGATTTCTTATTAAGGACAGTTGGAACCCAACCCTAACCCAATCCTAACCATAACCCTAACCCTAAGCCAATGTGTTTCTGATTGCGTGACACTGAGCTGAGGTTGATACTGAACATTCTGCAGGGGAGGAGGGCTGTCACATGAGTGCAGTAAGCTGATACTAATTACAGGCCACAATGCCTAAGGCAAGTCAAGGAGGAGTGGCGCTGGAATGTGACAGAGCAAGTTTCATGAAGAAGTTAATTTGCGTTTAAAAAGCAGATTGTTTAAGAAACAACTCTAAATGCTTATTCACACCTCAGACTGTTTAAGAAACAACTATAAATGCTTATTCATACCTCCCTCCCACAGTTAATCCCATCAAAGTCAAAACGAAGTCTGCACAGTGAGGCAGTCTGCACAGTGAGGCAGTCTGCTCAGTGAGGCAGTGCGAGTATAGTCTGCACAGTGAGGCAGTGTGAGTATAGTCTGCACAGTGAGGCAGTGTAGTCTGCACAGTGAGGCAGTGTGAGTATAGTCTGCACAGTGAGGCAGTGTGAGTGCAGTCTGCACAGTGTGTGAGTGCAGTGAGTCTGCACAGTGAGGCAGTCAGCACAGTGAGGCAGTGTGAGTACAGTCTGCACAGTGAGGCAGTGTGAGTAGTCAGCACAGTGAGGCAGTGTGAGTATAGTCTGCACAGTGAGGCAGTGTGAGTACAGTCTGCACAGTGAGGCAGTGTGAGTATAGTCTGCACAGTGAGGCAGTGTGAGTACAGTCTGCACAGTGATGCAGTGTGAGTATAGTCTGCACAGTGAGGCAGTGTGAGTATAGTCTGCACAGTGTGAGTACAGTCTGCACAGTGAGGCAGTGTGAGTACAGTCTGCACAGTGAGGCAGTGTGAGTACAGTCTGCACAGTGAGGCAGTGTGAGTATAGTCTGCACAGTGAGGCAGTGTGAGTATAGTCTGCACAGTGAGGCAGTGTGAGTACAGTCTGCACAGTGAGGCAGTGTGAGTACAGTCAGCACAGTGAGGCAGTGTGAGTACAGTCTGCACAGTGAGGCACTGTGAGTGCAGTCAGCACAGTGAGGCAGTGTGAGTGCAGTCTGCACAGGGAGGCAGTGTGAGTATAGTCTGCACAGTGAGGCAGTGTGAGTATAGTCTGCACAGTGAGGCAGTGTGAGTATAGTCTGCACAGTGAGGCAGTGTGAGTGCAGTCTGCACAGTGAGGCAGTGTGAGTACAGTCAGCACAGTGAGGCAGTGTGAGTACAGTCTGCACAGTGAGGCAGTGTGAGTACAGTCTGCACAGTGAGGCAGTGTGAGTACAGTCAGCACAGTGAGGCAGTGTGAGTACAGTCTGCACAGTGAGGCAGTGTGAGTATAGTCTGCACAGTGAGGCAGTGTGAGTATAGTCTGCACAGTGAGGCAGTGTGAGTATAGTCTGCACAGTGAGGCAGTGTGAGTATAGTCAGCACAGTGAGGCAGTGTGAGTATAGTCTGCACAGTGAGGCAGTGTGAGTGCAGTCTGCACAGTGAGGCAGTGTGAGTGCAGTCTGCACAGTGAGGCAGTGTGAGTGCAGTCTGCACAGTGTGTGAGTGCAGTCAGCACAGTGAGGCAGTGTGAGTGCAGTCAGCACAGTGAGGCAGTGTGAGTATATCTGCACAGTGAGGCAGTGTGAGTATAGTCTGCACAGTGAGGCAGTGTGAGTATAGTCTGCACAGTGTGTGAGTGCAGTCAGCACAGTGAGGCAGTGTGAGTATAGTCTGCACAGTGTGTGAGTGCAGTCAGCACAGTGAGGCAGTGTGAGTATAGTCTGCACAGTGTGTGAGTGCAGTCAGCACAGTGAGCCAGTGTGAGTATAGTCTGCACAGTGTGTGAGTGCGGTCAGCACAGTGAGGCAGTGTGAGTATAGTCTGCACAGTGAAGCAGTGTGAGTGCAGTCAGCACAGTGAGGCAGTGTGAGTATAGTCTGCACAGTGAGGCAGTCAGCAGAGTGAGGCAGTGTGAGTATAGTCTTGAAAGTAATTTGCCCAACACTGGTGCAGGATGCGAGGAATGTCTACAAACATGAGTCAACCTTATCCAAGCTATCCGACAGTTCTGAGACATCCTCATATCTTTCCATTCAAATTATAATACAGTAGAACAGGTTCAGCTTAGCCCTAGAGTCACAGCTGAAATTCACATCTGAAGCATCCAAACTCATCATCATATAGAGAGTTTCCACCTGTTTGTATGCACATTTTGAAACATCGCATTAGACAAGGTTGATGGAATCTAGGGGGGAAAAAAATCAATTGAGCAAAAGAATGGTTCACGCTCGCTTGAGGTGGTTTTTGGTCTTGTTTGAAAAAGAGTAAATGCGCAAACTGACTCCCACAACTGCTTTGTGCGTCTCGTTACTCAGATATCATGGGCAGAAGCATCGTAGATGGGCATTTCTCCTTTGATATTGGATGTAGAAAGAAAGAAATATGGCCGGTAGCAGATGACATAATTATTACTTTGTCTAAGGAAAGTAACCATTGGAAAGTTCTCTACATGTGTGATGTCGTCTCACCGCCCCCTCCACCCACAAAAAGGTTTTCAAAAGTCGCTTAGAATTTGTGCAAAACCTGAATGGAAACACGGCTACAGTCAAATAGTTTAACACATACAATGAAATCCACATCATTCACATATCAAATGTGTCCTGGTAGGATCCTTACCTCGTCAACTCAGATCCAGGTCAAGCGAGCCAAATGCCTTCAGCTGTCGACGAAACAGACTTTGTGCACTCACTGCCAACATCTATAGACAGTATGAGGCTAAACCGGTCTGAAGTTTGGCCAGAATCCAAGACTGAGGCAGAGAAACCACACATTAGATTGGTTGGTTACGATGTAACCCAGTTCAGTTCAGCTCACTTTATTGTCCCCTATTGGTTGTGCAGCATGTATCAAACAATAACATACAGAAGGCAAGCAACAGTCACAGTAAAGGACAACAGTCACCGTAAAGGGAGTGGTACATTAAAACAATAAAAACATGACAATATAACATATGACGAATAACGAGGAGCCCGAGCAAGGGATATTTCAAACCGAGGAATTGCATAAAGTGCCAACTGCAGTGTAAAAAGTGCAAGAATAATTGTGCAAAAAGGGTGCTGTGAAAACTACCTATTATTAAGCATGCTGATGGCACATGGAATGAAAGATACATGGTATATTTTGGTGCGCCTGACAGGTGCCCTGAAATGCCGACCAGAAGGTATAGAGTGCAAACTCGCTTAAGAGTGGGTGGTTCTGGCAGTCTACAATGTCATGAGCCTTCCTAAGGACATGTGAGCGATAGATTTCTAATCACTTGGGCTGGTTGTAGTACCTAGAACCCAGGTTCTCTAAGGTCGCTTTCACATATAAGCTGGTGGACTCGGTGCGATTCGGGGGTGAAGTTGTTGCATTTTTCATTTGGTCCGATTCACTTTCACAATGCAATTTGACAAACGCACCAAACTTTCGGAAACAATCAATTAATTAAATAATTAATAATAATAATTAATTGGATTGATATAGCGCCTTTCTAGACACTCAAAGCACTTCACATATCAGGGGAGCATGTGTAGCACCCACCTGGGTGATGCACGGCAGCCAGTTTGCGCCAGAACGCTCACCACACACCAGCTCTCACGGTGGAGAGTTGAGGACTGAATGTGCCATGATTACTGTAAATAACAAGGGATAATTAGGTGGCCATGACTGAAGGAAGGCCTGTTTGAGAGTTTAGCCAGGGCACTGGGGTTACACCCCTACTCTTGTGAAGAGTGCCAATGGGATCTTAAATGTCCACAGAGAGTCAGGATCTCGATTTAAGGTCTCATCCGAAGGACGGTGCTGACTCACAGGGCAGAGTCCCTGTCTCTGCCCTGATGCATTGGATAGTTTATTCATCAGCTCATTCAGACCAGAGGGAAAGAGCACCTCCTACTGGTCCTCCAACACCACTTCCAGCACCGGTCTCCCATCCATTGAGTATCCTAGGCCAGGCCTGCTTAGCTTCCCAAGGAAAGCCAGTAATGTAATGCAGGAGCCACCGGTGCCGTCACAACGGTGGGGGCCGTCTCATTCTCCAGATGAGACGAGCGAGGCACTACTGAAGGAGAAGGTGCATGAAATCATTTTTTCAGACCATACACTCATTTGGAAAGTGTTTATTTAAGACATAGGCCGAGGGTGAAGCCAACTCCTTTCCCCATAGAGTTACATTGACATTGCGTCAAGCCCTGGCAGCCATTCGGCAGAATGCGACTACCTGGGTTAATTCAAAAAGCTTCACTCAAAAACCCCAGAGCTTCCCCACTGGATGAGACAGAGCTCCTGGATATGAAGCATGACATATTCTGTTTATATATATATATATATATATATATATATATATATATATATATATATATATATATATATATATATATATATATATATATAGTATATGTATATGTATATGTAAATGTATATAAAGCGAACCTGATGAAGCAACAGCGAAACGCGTTGTTTGCCATATTTATGCAACTTAAATAAAATAAGTATATTCTAACAACCTGGTGTGCGCTGGATCTCCTCACTATTGCTATTTCTGCTGTTCCTGCTCCAGCTGCACCCGGGACTAGCAGCACAGCTGTGCACAGGGCACTACTTTCTTTTATGTATATACAAATATACATATTTAGTAATAGTTATCCATACTGGTTATTATTTCTCATCATTTAATAACACTATATAACACTATAAGGTAGGGCTGTCACTTTTCTATTCGAAATTCGAATTTAACTTCAAATGTGGGGGAGGAGGGCATGTTCGAATGTATAATTGACCTGCTGCTTGCTGGTAATGTTAATCTTATGTCAGAAAAAGTCTCCAGATTTGTCGCGTTAGTCTCTTCTGAGAAAGATAGTCTCCAGGGTCTGAAAAGTTGTCTCGAGTTGGATGCAGCCAAAAAAAAAAAAAAAAAATTAATTAACCAATTCTTTTTTGAATATATTCGAACATTTTGTGGGCAATTAAAGTTCGTTCGAACTTTATTTTGGGAAAAAGTGACAGCCCTACTATAAGGTAGGCAGAAAAAGGCTTTAACTCTAAATTACACTAGTGTTCTGCTTTAAGAAATTCACACACACACACACACACACACACACACACACACACACACACACACACACACACACACACACACACACACACACACACACACACACACACCTGTGGGGCCTGATAGTGGCCCCTGGGGGGCCTCGTGGTCTTAGTGGCCTTAACGAGGCCAACAAAACTCTTTGATGACGAGACAACACACTGGCCTGTGTGTGTGTGTGTGTGTGTGTGTGTGTGCGTGCGTGCGCGCGCGCACACGTAGTTGTTGTTGTTTTCGTTGGATCATCCAGTGGCTCCAAGAGGCGCAGCAGTAAACTCAGACTTCCAAGAACTAATCATGATGCAGACCGACTCACACATGACTAACTGGACAGTGGAAGATGGACAGTGGACTTTAGATGTTGGAGACGTTATGAAGCTACAGGAAGTCATATGTGGTTGATGCTTGCAGCTTCCTGTCAGTGAGGCCAGCCAGTGAGGGACTGACGTCAAGAGAGAAACCGCACGAAGCTAAAACAGCACTTCTGATGAGCACAGCAGAGCATTGTGACCCAGAAGACCAAGAGACACCAGACAAAGAGTCAGACAGGCAGGCTGATTCAGACTCCTACCGACTGTCTGGATATGGATGCCATATTGATTCTGTTCATGTTACTCTACAGCTCAGGTAGGACCGTGATTTAACATATTTTGTGCGGGAGAGAATCTGCAGCAGCTACTGGAGGCTGGTTCAGCAGAACTGAGTAAACTGTTGTGGTTTGATTTGAACAAATTGAACCATGAGAGGGCAGTGTCAGAGAGGCCAATCCAGTTCTCAAGACGGTCTAGAAGGATGTTATGGTCAGTTGTATCAAAGGCAGAGGAGGCAGAGTATTCAGAGAAAGGATAAGTCCAAACTGGGCCGAGTGACGTGAACAATGAACAATGACATGAGAAAACAAATCATCAAATCATGATAGGCTACTCTTATTTTCTGCTTTTTCTATTCAGGACTCCAGGCTGAAGGAAAACACCATTCACCAGGTAAATAAATTGATTGATTGATTGATTTATTGGGTGAATGTCAACAATACAGGGAAAACACAGACAATCACCGAGGATAAAAACACAATAAAGCCATTGGCTTATTTCCATTGCGGTCCTCTACAAACAACAGAGGGACAAAAAAAAACAACACACAAATGGATATCACCTTCTATACTCAAATTAAGACTATTTTTAACATTATTACTAGATTTGAATAGGAATAATGGCACACTTGACTATTATACAATACATAAACATTTGTTGTTAAATGTAAGGACTTAACATACACAGAGAAACAAGAAATACTAGGGGGGGGAAGGAGTGGGTTTGCGGGGAACGGGGGTTTAGCAGTGGGAGGGGGGGGAGAAGCTCGCTCACACAGGACTGGGGGCTATGCTATCGCTCATAGCAGCCTCCATATCTATGGCCCCATTCAGATGTGACCGAGGGAAGGAGGGGGGGGTGAGGATGAAGCGTGGAGGAAAGATTGCAAGAGCCATGCTGGAACAAGGCGGCATGGGGGGTGGGGGGGTGGGGGGTGAAGTGTGTGTGTGTGTGTGTGTGTGTTTGAGAGTCTGTAAATATGTGGTCAGGAATGTCCAATTGTCCTTGTGTGTGCTAGTGAGCCTGATAGGGGGAGTCGTCTTCCCGGATGGTGAGCGAAAACATAGCTGGTCGCTATGGTGACGGCCTCGACCAGGCAGGTGTCTAGTGGGGTGAGGGTGGATGAGCTCAGTTGCATTCGAAAATATCAGGGGAGGAATTGCCGCTGCGTCTTTGGCAGCTCCGAGTCCAGATTAGGATGAAAATGTTTTGGTTGCCTGAATTCCTATCAGGTCACACAGACCAAACAGAACAGGTCTCAAGTCTCTGGATCTCAAACATTAGTTCATTCCTTATGCAGATCAGTGGAAATTTCCGTGCTATAATCCAGGTATAATCAATTTTTCACAGTTCAAATTCACTGACCGCCCATCTCAATTTTCATGACGTCACAGCCTTGGGTCAATCGCTGCTGTCTTCCCGTACCCCGCGGAGAAAGGACCTTCTGGGCAGAGGGTGGGGGTTCCCCGGACCTCGCATTCAAAGTTTAGTTGATTTGCGTTGAGAGACCAGCTTAAATCCAATAAATCCATGTTTGTCTTTTCGAATAGACAAATGCAAGTTTGCTCCGGCTAGCGTGGTGTTGCAGGCAGAGGGAAAAAGGTGCAGGAGCAGGAGAGGGAGGATTTGCGACCGCCCAGGTTCAGAGTCAAGAGAGAGGTCTAAAGACAATAAATGCAATGAAATGGAGAGTTAAACAACTGACATTTTATTTTCACTATATTATTATTATTATTATTACCGCCACCAAGGAGGTTATGTTTATGGTGCTGTATGTTTGTCCGTCATTTTGTTTTTGTTTGTTAGCAAGATTACATGAGGGTGAATGAGGGTGTGTCAGTGTTAGGGTTCTGATCCAACTTGCAAAATTTGCATAGGTTGAGGCCACGTCTGGTCTAGCTGGCTCAGCCTGGCTGGGGGCGTGGTCAGGGTGGGGTAAAAACCCCCATTCTATCAATTCAGCAAAGTTAGAATTTAGCTGATAGCCCAGCCCAGGACACGATCGGGGATTTAACCACTGCAGTAAACTCACATCTGAGCAGACGTGTGTTCTGCTCTAGAACCCCCAAACCTGTAGTTTAGAGCCGCAGCACCGTCTTTTGGTGAGTCAGCCCATGAGATATATGGGCGGTTTTGCCCCACTCGCGCGCCAGCCGTTTAACATTTTGTGGGCGTTCCCACACATGCGGACTGTCTCTATATCATAGCATTCCTTTCCTAAATAAATTAAATGTACTTTATGTAAACTAATTACTCTCTTGTCTGTGTTCAGCTGATGATGTCAGATTGGTGGGAGGAGCCAGCCGGTGTGCTGGTGGACTGGAGGTTGAACGACATGGAGACTGGAAACCAGTGGATGACTTGTATGCTGACTGGAACCTGAAGTCAGCAGCTGTAGTGTGCAGAAAGCTGGACTGTGGCTCTGCCGTTTACACAGAAAGGACAAATGGTTCCTCATCAGGATCTGTATGGGGGATCAGAGGTTCCTGTCTTCAGCCTGGGTCTACACTGAGGGAGTGTGTACCAACATGGTCGGCCTCTTCCTCTCACAGCCTGCAGATCACCTGTTCAGGTAACACCATCATCAATGGCCTCAACTATGACAGTAATGTTTCCGGTCTCTTCCTTCCTCTGCCGCATTGATTAATTTAATTTAAAGCTGGATCCGTCATAGGTTTGATGCCTGACTCCCTTGAGTCAGCCCTTGACAAAAGAGCTCCTTCAGCGCTCGGCTTGTTATGCCTAGGTGCTGCTGCAGTGACGCTTTTTTAATGAGCATTATTGTTGACTGCTGTTATGATGATGTTGCTGCTTCGTAGCCTAACTGCCAACTGTGTATTCTTAGGTACTGGCTCTCCCCTTTTTATACTGCTTGAGTCTTATGTACTTGTGTATATACAGTATGGTGTACTCAGTTTCCCCCAATGGGGGATTAATAAAGTATTTCGTTCAGTGGCAGTCAGTGGTTGGACTGAACTGTTAAGTTATCCAGGACAATGGCACCCTAAGGGAAAGATAAGTTAAAAAAGTGCAAAGCGGGGTGGGGGAAATAACATTTTCTATGTTCACTTTTTTGTTGTGAAATGTTTTATGGTATGTCGCTGGTTGGCTTGGTTCCAGGTTTAAAATGCGTTATGTAAGGATTTTTCTAAATGTCTATGGAGAAAAAGAATGGGGAATTATCTCAACAAGTACTGAGGAAAAGTGGGTGTTGAGCTCTATTATGACAGTGCTATGAAGGATGTGGATAAATTATAAACAGATGAATACTGTATATAATTTATAATAATAATAATAATAATAATAATAATAATAATAATAATAATAATAATAATAGAATACTCTATCTGGAGCTTATGAAATACTTGTTATATACCTGTTTTCTTTGTGTTGGGAGTTGATTAATCTATTGTTACTGACCAAGGAATGTATGAAATATCTTGCAGAATTGTTTTTAATCAAGAGTTAATAAACTGTCTCCATCCCTATTCCATCCCCCCACCCTCTCTCTCTCTCTCTCTCTCTTTTACTCTCTCTCTCTCTTTTACTCTTTCTCTCTCTCTCTCTCTCTCTCTCTCTCTCACTCTCTCTCTCTCTCTCTCTCTCTCTCTCCAGAGTCTGTGAGGCTGGCGGATGGGCCCAGTCTGTGCTCAGGCAGACTGGAGGTGAAGTCTAACCAGTCGTGGTCCTCAGTGTGTGAAACTGACTTTGACCAGCAGGATGCAGAGGTCGTCTGTAGGGAGCTTGACTGTGGTGCTCCTTCAGTCCTCCAGGGGGTGCTCTATGGAGAAGTGGAGGTTCCAATGTGGACCAAAGAGTTCCGGTGTGAAGGCAATGAGTTTGCTCTCCTGGACTGTGGAAGCTCAGGCTCAGCTAGAAACACCTGCTCACCTGGCAACGTGGTTGGACTCACCTGCTCAGGTAGGAGAGGAGCTGCAGCCTGGATTTGGCTTCATTTTTGTTCTAATCAGAGTAACTTTACTTATTTTAATGATTACTCTCCTGCCTCTGTTCAGAGCCTGATAATGCCAGGTTGGTGGGAGGAACCAGCCACTGTGCTGGTGGGCTGGAGGCGAAACACCAGGTAGACTGGAAACCAGTGAATGACTGGAAATGGAACCCAGAGTCAGCGGATGTAGTGTGTAGACAGCTGGACTGTGGCTCTGCCATCTCAACAGAAAGGAGAGAGGCATCCTCACAAAGATCTGTATGGAAAATCCAGCCTTCCTGTCTTGAGTCTGGGTCTACACTGAGGGAGTGTGTAGAAGCAAGGTCTGCCTCTTCCTCTTCCAGCCTGCAGATCACCTGCTCAGGTAACAACGTCAATGACATCAACACTCATTAACATCTGTCACAGTGACAGTCAGTGGTTTACATTGGACTAAGCAGGAAATACCACCTACCTGTACATTAACTAAAGTTATCAAGGACAATGACATGCTGAAGCCAAGAGAAGTGGGCTTGTTACTGGAAGCTCACTGGTTCAAATTCCAGTATTTTACTGTGGTGCCCTTCAGCAAGGCAGCGCCCCCCTAATAGTGGAGATGTTAGCATAATATTACGTTAGCAATGCAGCAGTTTGTCTCTGATCTTCTTAATGCATTTTGGAAAACAATGGGAGTCTATGGGTTCGAAGCTGCAGTAGTAGAAAGCCAGTAGGAGCTTCTGACTGTTGATCAGATGACTAAGACTTTTCATGGGCGATGATGGAGACAAGAAAGAAAACATTGTGGTAATTGTCCTTTCAACTGATGAGAGGGAAAAGTCTGCAGCTGTTGTTGGGATGTTTTGAGACCGATTTTCTCTTCATGTGACAGATCACGGAATCTTGGTATTTTCTCAATTCATTTAGGGAACTATATCTAACTTACACGGCCTTCAAATCTACTTTGTAGTGATGCGCGGATCACCCAGAACCCGCCGGGTCCCGCGGGTCGGCCGGCCCCGCATGCAGTCAGGGTTGGAAAATTATGAAAATATTGCGGCCGGGGCAGGTTCAGAACGTGACAGCAGCATTATTATTGAATGGAGGTAGTTACCTGGCTGGATTATTTGAAAGAGCCAAATTGGTGAGTAAAGAAGTCAAAGTTTAATCGTTTCTTTCCCCCCAACTGCCAGTTTAACGTTCACGTATTAATCGTTCGCGCAATCGCACATATCAATGAATTAAACGAGCATCAGATGCTTTCCTCAAGTGCTGCAAACGCACTTGAATGGTTTCTTATCCTCCCGACCTGTCTCTCTTATGTGAAGATGCAAGAGGGTGATAGTGTTGTATTAGGCTATATATTCGAGACATAACTTGCGGGGAGAAATGAATTGAAAACTAGTAGTCAGTTATAAGATGGAATGCAACTTGTAAAATCATCCACTGTTAAACGTTAGCACGACCACTATTTTGACTGGCGGCTTGGCTTTTGGACGATGTAACAAGCGCTCACTTTTTGGCACATTTCCAGCCCATGGCCACGTTATCGCCTGAATGCATCAGAATGCATCGGGAACTTCGCAGTGAGACATGTACGCAAAAGTGTTGGGCAGAGATTTTGTGTTGTGAATGTAGTGTATGGAGACCTGTATGCGCGTTTTGGCGCAATGGCGAATTGCACGAAATTCAGCACTGCACTGCTTCAGGTCCCCCCGTAAGCGGCCTCCCAAACTTTGAAGTCAATCGGACGAACGGTTCTTGAGATAAATCACTTTTTGTGTTGCCAGTAGGTGACGCTATGCTGACTTGCATGAAATCCGGCACTGAACTCCATCAGGTCCCCCAAAGCATATTCCCCGAGATTGAAGTCGATCCGACCAACAGTTCTCGACATAAACCACTTTTTCTGTTGCCAGTAGGTGTGCGTGGGTGTGTGTGTGTGGGCTGTGTGTGTAGGCGCTTTCACACCGGCCTTGAAAGCGGTAAAATACACGGGAAAATGTGATCCGCGCCTCCGATGTGAAAGTTGTGAAAGCTGGGTGGTGGATAATTGTGTTACGCCTTGTTACGCTAGTGGAGCTACAGTAGTCATAGCGCCGGATCAGCCTCCACTCCGCCTCCACCTGAAAGCGTAGGAGCGGCGACACGGAACGGTGCGAATAATCAGCTCATTAATTAAAAAAATATATAGGGGAAACCACCTCATGCAGCAAGAAAGTGAAAGTAAAAAAAAGTAGCTTATACAATCATGACTGCAGGGGCGCCAGGAGGAATGCTCCGTGCCTACACTATGAGTAAGTAGGTTTGGCTATTTATGCTCAAACGATTCCGTTCCCTTACAAAAACTACTAACATTATAGTATTCATGTCATGAGCATTTATAGCCTATTCCCCCGACGACGAGTAACGTACTGCAGCTGTTTGACATGCGGGCGCTTTCAGAACGGACGCTAATTAGGCTACTTCATGGGAATAATTTGTTTTACAAAAAACTGGAGCCATAAGATAAGAATTACCCAATACATGATGGTGATCCATAAAGTCGATCAGATGAATATTGAAAGCCTTGTTACCATGCTGCATGTGGAGAACACTTTCTGCATTGTGGGCATATTAAAGGTCCCATTCCATGCAAAAGCTGTTTTTACTTCTAAATGCATATATGCTGTTGTCATCCCTCCCTGTAATGAGTGCTCAGAACCTCAGAACTGCCAGAGTTGGATTTGTCCCTATCCAGCTCTCTCCTGTGGTCTCCTTCAAGCCACGCCCCTTACACTCTTCCCACAGAGGGATAGGTGTTACGTCACAACGCGCCTTTAGCATACTGCGCGCGATCTCTCTCACACAAGCTACCTGCGGCATTTTGTCTATTGTTTGCCATAGCAAGCTGTTTCAGCGCGAGATTCATCATGACCTGTTGGTCTGTGCTAACCATTTCAGCCCAGAATGTTTCAACAATCTGGGGCAGTACAATCAAGGTTTAGCCACAAAATTAACACTTCTAGCTGGAGCGATGCCAACTGTACGTGATCCAGCAACTGCGGAGGTGCATTCGGTAAGTCTAGGCATTTTGGGATGTCCTGTTTAGCGTAGCAACCGTTAAGTTAGCGATAGCTCGTTGCTAACGTTAGTTGTGGACACAACCTAGCGTGCTGGTCCACGGACGCTAATCTGATTGGCCGCTGGGAGCCTGGGGTGGGCTCTCCCCCAGCGGCCAATGGGAACTGTTAGTTCTGAATATATTATAGAAACAGACCATTCCTGGGAAGCGACGAGATGAGGAAGTGAGAACTCCGTCAGAACGAACGGGGTTGCTATATTTTCGACAAATTAATCCAGAATCATGTTTTATGGACCAGAGACACACGTTTTTAAGAGGTTACAGCTGCACGAATTGGGACCTTTAACACATTGAGTGCCACAGCGCTTCAGTAAAATTGTCTGGAGCCTGTGCCAGATTCACTTCCATTCAGTTGAAAACAGCTATAGAATTTTTTCTATTATGGCTATATTAACGGGGCTGGACTTTAATGAAACATTGAACACTCCTGCTTCTTCCAAAGAAGAAATTTTGTTTCTAGACAGTTCCATTATGAAATTACAGCCTCTCAAAAAAGTGCACTTTCAAGGGTTTTCTGTCGTTTTTTTTTACTTTCCAAGATATAGTCCCTTTTATGAATACCTTTTGCACTCTAATTTCGAGCACATTCACTGACTCTGGCTGGTGTTTTCTGATGTGGTGGCGTGTGGTGTGGTTTCTGTGCAGCCACACACCCCTCTTCCCCCCCTCTCCACCTCTGAGCTGCGGGCTCCTCCCACACGCACAGAGTTTGCTTTCTCGACTCCGTTTTTGCCCCGGACAGATCCCAGCGCCCATCAAGGAAATGATGCGCGCTGGCAAACGCGACTGAACGAAAAGGCTTGGCCCGTTCGGCTTCGGATGCTGGCTTTCTAGGAAATCGTGTGGAGATAGATAGAAGCATAAGAGCTCAGTTGTGAGCGCGGATGTAGCCGAGCCCACTCTCGCTGTAGACAGAGCAATATATACGGCTCTGGCAGAAAGCATGCATCGGTTTCCACTTTCATCACGGCTTTCTCCGCTGTCTCCTGTACAAAGTAAAGGATCTGAGGTGGGTGGAGCAGCTCCTGTGACGATGTTTAAGGTGGCGCCGTGTGATCCCTTGAAGGGATTCATGCTCACTGGCTAGGTACGACCTTAAACAGCAGAATTATGGAATAATATGAGGACGTCCACAGACGTCCTTGGCACTCCTCGTTACTTTTTTTTAGGACGTCCACAGACGTCCTTGGCACTCAATGTGTTAAGGTAAGCTGTCAATCAGACGGTGTTTTATCCTTTGATGTTAACTCATTCAGGGCCAATGACGTCTTTGACGTGTTATCAGGAATAGCCCAGAGGGCCAATGACGTGTTTGACGTGTTTTTGTTTTTATTACTGCAGGGCGTAGTTCAAACACTTCCTCAGCCTGTGACATAGTATCAGGTCGCTAGCATCTAAGACAACACGTGAACAAACACATACCGCAGCTGTTGTTTTGAAATTGAGCAAGAGGAAAAGCAGAAAACGGATAAACGCTTCCTTGTGCACTATGTGCAGACAGGAGAAACGCCATTGAAACGCCGCTCGGCGCGCTGCAGGAGCTGGTCGCTTTCCTGTGTGCCAGCCGGAGAAAACGGGAGAAAGTAATCCAGAGATGCGTTTGATCATCGGAGGAATGAGGAAATGATCGATCAGAGGGCGGTGAGGACGTGTTGAATAGCCGAGGGGAAAACGGGAACGATCAAATAGCAGGAGGATAGGACAGGGAGACATGGACGAGGACGGGTGGACCAGAACAAAACAAAATAAACACACGGCAGAAGCGGCAGTCACAGCAGCCCGCTGTCCGTTCTCAAGAGCTATTCAGTTGGTTCATGAAATCGCTGGGCTGCGTGCCCTCCAGTGTTGCTCCTGGCCAATCCCGGCGCCACAGGGCGTGGTTATTGCTTATCCTATGTGGGGTTAGAAATCACGCAACGAAGGGGGATCGTGTGTGTGTGTGTGTGTGTGTGTGTGTGTGTGTGTGTCTGTCTGTCTGTCTGTCTGTCTGTCTGTCTGTCTGTCGGTGTGTCTGTCTGTCTGTCTGTGTGTCTGTCTGCACACTCACTCACACTGCTGTATTGTTGAATGTAAAAAAAAGCACTTCATGTGTATATATATATATATATATTTTTTTTTTTCATTTGTGTCATAACGAATAGTATTTACATGTCTGATGTCAATACAGTTCAAAATAAAAGAATTGAGAGCGAGTTCTGCTTGAGAATGTGTATTTTACAGAAATTGCCTTTTCTCCTGTTTGTCATCTCAGAGAGACCTTTTGGGTGAAAACAGGGTATATATAAATGGATATAAGTAGAGTACAGAACATGCTAAAAGCTCACTTTTTTTTTCCTGGTGAACCCAGAGACGTACATCTTCATTTTGAGGTATTGCAAATCACTCTGGTGCTAATAGATAATTTACTGTGGGTCTTGAAAGATGACCAACAATTATGAAAATCTTTGGCCTGTGCTAAATATTGGCAGTCCTAAACTGGCCATGAATGAGTTAACGACCAGCTGCACGTGGCGATGTTTGGTTGTTGAATGAATTCGTTCATCATACAGTAGCCTAGGCTACACTAACCTATGAAAATATTAATTTGGGCTACTAGAGGAGCTGGGTGGAAATGCCTCCACTCGCCTTTCAATCCGGGAGGGGTGGATGTCACTTGAAAGCACACCCCAGTACGGGAATGTGGTGGTGCTGCTTGGCTCTATGTGAAAGCAATTTCTGTGGCGAGGCTGCCGGCTTTGCGGGCCTTCTGAACTGCAATATTGCGCGATATGTGTGTGAAAGCGGCTTGTGTGTGTGTGTAGGGGGGTGTCTGTGTGTGTGTGGTGTGTGTGTGTGTGTGTGTGTGTAGGGGGGTTGTCTGTGTGTGTATGGCGGGGGTGTCTGTGTGTGTGTGTGTGTGTGTGTGTGTGTGAGTGTGTGTGTGTGTGTGTGGGGGGGGGGGGGTGTCTGTGTGTATGCGAGAGTGTGTGTAGGGGGGGTTCCGTGGTATCGGGCCGCACAAGGCGTGATGCACACAAAGCAACACACACCACCCGTCCACATAGGCAATTATATTATTATTGTTAGGATGATGTCATCATTCCTACTGTGATGTCATAGTTCACTCACTGATGATGTCATAACACAAGGTGATGTCATATTCGGGACCTATAAAGGTTCGGTTCTGCAGGTCCTCTGCAGTTGTTCATAGACTAGACTAACCTCACGACAACCTTCTGCAACAGTTCCCAACTTCGAACCTTGCAGACCCAGCTCTCAAGTTCCACAGTGTTCCTACTTATCGAGACTTCAGTTACCAAGTGTGTCTTTGCCATCAACTATCCGCGCGTAAATCCACCAGTCTCACAGCATGCCTAACAATTATTTTATTATTATATTATATTATATTATATTATATTATATTATATTATATTATATTATAGTACTTGGAGCAACAGAGCAAGAAATGCTCTTCACAGTCTGTCTCCTGAGATTTTTCTGAGATGTCCCTCTGTAGCGGGCATCACCAAATGGCGGACCGCGGTACGGGCATGGACCCAGTGTTTCTATTTTCAAACGGCACAGCTTTTCTGGCTATTCTAGCATTTACAGTACTGGTTCAGCGTACCACCTGACGCTACTCGGCCAATTAAGTTTGCATGCTTGCCAGCTGGTGTCAGTCAAAGCGATACACACACGGGGAGAGGAAACAGAGAGACACGTTGGAGAAATAGGTGAGACAAAGAGTGACAAGACAAAACAACAGTCAGAACAAGTATGGCGTGCTTTAAAGACAAAGAGAAAAGTGGATTCTAATTGAATACCCCTTACCTGCTCTCTAGCAAGAATGTGAGTCTCTATCTATCTATCTATCTATCTATCTATCTATCTATCTATCTATCTATCTATCTATCTATCCTCTCTCTCTCCCTAGAGTCTGTGAGGCTGGTGAATGGGACTAGTCTGTGCTCAGGCAGACTTGAGGTGAAGTCTAACCAGTCGTGGTCCTCAGTGTGTGAGGCTGACTTTGACCAGCAGGATGCAGAGGTGGTCTGTAGGGAGCTTGGCTGTGGGGCTCCTTCAGTCCTCCAGGGGGCGGTCTATGGAGATGTGGAGGCTCCCACGTGGACCAAAGAGTTCCAGTGTGAAGGCAGTGAATCCGTTCTTCTGGACTGTGGAAGCTCAGGCTCTGCTAGAAACACCTGCTCACCTGGTAAAGCTGTTGGACTCGCCTGCTCAGGTAGAAGAGCAGCTGCAGCAGCTTGGATTTGGTTTCATTCCTGTTCTAATCAAAGTGACTTTACTTATTTTACTGATGACTCTCTTGTCTCTGTTCAGATGTCAGGTTGGTGGGAGGAGCCAGCCACTGTGCTGGTACATTGGAGATGAAACACCAGGGAGAATGGAGACCAGTGGATGACTGGTACTGGAATCTGAAGTCAGCCACTGTCGTGTGTAGACAGATGGACTGCGGCTCTGCTGTTTCAACAGGAGGGAGAGAGGATTCCTCGTGGAGATCTGTATGTCGGATTGAAGCACGCTGTGATGGCTCTGAGTCTTCTCTGAGGGACTGTGTCAAAAAGATGGTTTCATACAGTAGCTCTTCCAGCCTTGAGCTGATCTGCTCAGGTAACACTGAACAGTGACATCACATCCTCTGCTGCTTCCACAGTGACAAGCTGCTCTCTGACCCCTCTGTATTACATATGAATGTAGCACTTCTCTGTATTACATGAATATAGCACTTATCTGTCTTGTACGGTGGCTGCTAAGAGACAAATTATGTCGCCTTTCAATAATCAGCGTTCATCAATTTGACAAACCAGATTTCTCACTGAGGAAGGAGACATTAAGATATCAGTAACACATCTTAAGTCAGAGCAGCCTCCAAGTGGAAACACCACAATACGCCGTTTGTGCAAGCAGCTTATATGACCTCGAATCATGTCTCAAAGTTAGGCACCCTCTAGCGGTCGTGTCTCAGAATTGGGTAGAAACACAACCTTGTGCAGGATTTGAACCGGGAACGCTGACTTCATAGCCACCTGTCGTAACCACTCGGCTATTAAGCTGTTGACCCTAGTCATATAGCCATAACCATAACCCTAAATCTAACCCCTAAAAAAGTTCACTTTTATGTGGAGGTCGCTATCGTCATTTTTTTAGTCGCTATAGTACTTTAGTGCTTTTTCTGCCACTGAGGGGCACTAGACTGACAGACGTGGTATATCGTCGTTTTGCCCCATATACGACCAATACTGTCGTATGAGTTGGAGGATATGTTGTCTTAGGCCTTGTTTAGACGGCAACGCTCCCTTCAGAAAACGGCAAACTGTTGTTGCGTTCTCACCTTTGGCTCTGTGTTTACACACAGTGTTGTATACTAACGAATCACATGCAGACGCTGTAGTGTGCATGCCAGGCCGAACCTGGTGTGAACCAACAAACAGCTAATATTGGCTAAAACAGCTAACAAGTTTGTTTGGACGAGGAAGTGCTGCATAAGGATTCACTTGCAGACGGCAGACTGTTGTCATCACTCCATCCAACTCCAAGTAGTGTCAAGCATTAAGGATAAAACGGAAACTTTCGGTTATAACCTTAATGACAATTAAATAAAGTAATAACGCTGTAACGTTTTGTGAGTCTGTGTGTGATCCCAAAGATACAGTACAGAGATAAACCAGGATATCTGCTGCCTTCAAAAAGTCAATTTTAACCCCTAGTGAGTCGACTGAACTGTTATTTGTTGACCAAGAAATAGATTGTTGCTTTTATTTTGAAGGTAAACGCATAGCTTCCTCTATTCTGTCTAATTTCTAGATGCAACTTAACAGATGGTTGTGTTAGAGAATAAAAACCCAGTAAAGCCAGCCTTATAAAAATTAAGACCAGTTTACTTTGCAGCACATGGGAATGGAGGAAATCGATGCATCTGGCCTTGAGCTGTAGGATCGTTTTTAATTAGTAACGATTAATATGCACGGACGTTAATGGCAGGCACTTATCGTCCGTTATGTATTTTTAACAACTTGTTATCAGACCCTGATGTCATGATAGTTTGTTGAATGTCAATGCAATTCACTTTGTGCCATTATGTTGATAGGCTGAATGCTCAGACTGTTGTTGTCATGCATGAAGTCGAGCCATGTCGTCAGAGTTTTCACCTGGAATTGCGTTTTTGCTGCTTCACACGGAGCTGGCAGAGGGTGAACCGTTTCAGAAGAATTCCATTGTGGAACATGTTTTTACACTTTTGCGTTTTCAAGCGCCAATAACGCCGTTGCCGTGTAAAAGGAAGGCACTAACGCAAAAGAAGTTGGCCATTTTATGCAGGCAGTGTTATCGTGTAAACAGCCCCTTAATTCTTCATAATCTATCTGTTTGCAGAGCTGCTCTTTCAGCCAATCATCTGCCTCTCTGTTTACAGATCTGCTGGTTCAGCCAATCATCTCCTTCTCTCCCTCCATGGACGGGGTCTCCAAAGCCCAGCAGCAGGGGCTTCAGGTGTCCAGGGGCTCCAGTTTGACCATCAGCTGCTCCATCCAGCCACAGTACCCAGGAGGCTCCTTCCACCTCACCTCCACCGCTTCCAACAGAGCACATAACCACAACCAGCCGGCTGTCAATGACTCTGCCCACTTCCTGTTTCCTGCTGCAGGCCACGCCCACCAAGGGATCTACAGCTGCGTTTATCACGTCTATGTTTTCGCTCATAACTTCTCCTCTGAGAGCCAGCCCCTCTCTCTCACTGTCTCAGGTAAGCTGAAGCTGAAATGAATCCAACAGGAATATGTAGAATTTGATCATTTCAACAAGACATGAGAGTTCATGAGAGTTAATGAGAGCATCAGCAGGCTTCACTTCATTCCCGGAAACGGAATATGATATAATATTATATATATTATATAATATTCTGCAGATATGCGGTTTTTGTCCAACAACATCCATATAATAATGTTTAGAGTGGATCACATGACCATATTCTCTAACAACAACAACATGCATATAATAATTTTTAGAGTGGATCACATGACCATATTCTCTAACAACTGAATCAAACGGAGATGCGAAGGTGATCTTCGCTTCGTGATTTTACGGGTTTTAGGGCAACATGAACTTTATCTTTAATGGGAGCTGTTGTGCTGATCTGATCAGGTGATCTGATGTGATGATTCTGAATCTGTTCCAGCCTCTCCAGCAGATCTCATCATCAGACATGTCATCCTGCTGCTGACTCTGGTGTTGTTGATAACTGCCGTCTGTTTCTACTACAAGGTACTGAACATATTTATTCAGCAATAAGGGTAGATTCATTCTGTGTTAATTAATGCTTACTTAATGCTTAATAAGCATTCATGATCCTTAAGTAACATTAAATAATGTGTCTAATAATCATTTACTGATGGTGTTCATGTTAACTATTGTATTACTTAATACATTATTTCATAGTTTCTAAAGTTGCTATTTATATTAGTTAATACAAGCATAAAGTGACAGTTAATTCATACATCAGCAATAACTAATTAAATAACTGTTAACAAATGCCTCTTATTAACATTTATTAAGGGTTTGCATGTTAATTAAGGTACTAACTAATATCAGTAAATAGTTGATGAAGATGTGACATGTACGCCATGAAGTTGAGGTTTGCCGGTTCCTTTATCTTCATGTGACCCTAACCTATATTGTGTATGTTCTATAAGCATTACTTAACCATAATTAACCATTTATTAATGCTCTTTGTGATCCTTATTGTAAAGTTGAAAACATGTATCCTTAAGTAACACTTGATAAGAGCGCTGAATGTTAGAAAGAGTGCCCGTTATTCCGACTGTGTGTGTGTGTGTGTGTGTGTGTGTGTGTGTGTGTGTGTGTGTGTGTGTGTGTGTGTGTGTGTGTGTGTGAGACCTGCAGCAGGGAGCGATGGGAAGCGCACAGACATTCAAAAGCCAGCCTATACCCTGACTGTCAGCATAAACCTGGTCTGATTTTCCTGAAACTTGGTGGAAGGGTCTATGGGCCAAGGAGGAACTCATTAGGCTCCATTTTGGATCAGATCAGTCATGCATAATTTGCATAGCAGACGTGAACTATGGGTGCGCTCTCCACAGCTGTGTGCCCTGATACTTTTGATGAAGGATTTAGACTAAAAACACATTATTAACCTCTTCAGACAAAATCCATGTCTGTTCAAGATCTAGATACATTTTTAGCTGTTTTGAACTAGCTAAGACGTGACACAAATAAATCAATAATTATCACATGCAGACAATATCCTGATCCTGACTAACCAAATGTTTATTGTGTGAGTATGGATAAAGGACAATATAGCTATTTGTTATGCAGTAATGCAAAAACATCAAATTAAACTTGTGAAATACAGACATAACTACCAATAACAATGTAAAAGTGGTGGAAAGTCGGCCTTCCAAGATTCCCAGGCTGACAGCACTAATCAGCACGCCGGGACCTTCCCGTCATCATACCACTGATGGGCAGCATTTGATCTCATGTCGGCTAAATAAGAAAGTTAACCCCAGACGATTTGACCAAATTGATTTATGGTGGTTGGTTATCGACCACGATCATATTCTATCGTTGGTGGCAATGACATATAATGTTTATAGTTCCAGCGACAAGCGATAATAGCGTCACCAAGACTTTATTTGGTAACACTTTATAATAACTACACTATATTAACCTTGAGGTAAGTATTAGTAAATACTTAATTCGTCATTTATAAAGCATTGCACATACATTACTAAGCATTTATAAGCAATTCATAAACACCGTTATAAATGTTTCATTCCTATGTATTTAACAATTGTATTTAATCTTATTTATAAATGCTTGGGAAGGCATAGATCAGGGGTGCCCAATACGTCGATCGCGATCGACCGGTCGATCGCGAAGGTAGTGTGGTCGATCGCATGGCATTGAGGAAAAAAATAAAAATAAAATAAAAAAATCCACTGTTTTTCCACTGTTTCCACTGTTTTTCCACTGTTCCACTGTTTTCCACTGTATACTCAGTGTATATATATATAAATAAATATGTTTGGTAGATCACTTTGACTTGGTCATTTTAAAAGTAGCTCCCAAGCTGAAAAAGTGTGGGCACCCCTGGCATAGATAGTCCTCACTTTACATTAGGTCACACAAAATACTTGACTAACAACTACTAACTACCTTAACTAACAATTATTAGCTACCTTAATTCCATGGGGCATGACTATAGGGGTGGCCAAGGGGTGGCCCTGGCCACACCCTGAAATCTGATTGGCCACCCCACGCCATTTTTCAAAGCCTTGGCTTAAACTTTTTATTTTTTATTTGTATGTAAATGCATACCTGCCAAGGCTTCTTGAAGTGAGAGGTCAAGGGACCCCTTTGAAAATGGCTTATGGTGTTATTTAGCCCCCTGCGGACTATCTAGCATGACATGGTTGATACCAGTGGATGCCCTAGGACTAGGTCTTCTTTCATATCAGTGGTCTCGGTTTCGAGACGTTTGGTGAGCGGCGCCAACAGCGCCACCTAACCACCAAACGTCTGGGAATTTACTGTTCCAAATCAAACGGCTGGCAGCAGACACGCCTACATTTATTATTAGAATTTTATTTGGTAGTGGCAATGCAATTTTTCATAGTTCCAATATAGAGCAAGACACTGACGTGCTGCAAATAGAGTTTATACCTGTTGTTTATTTTACAATATTTCTTCCTACCCGGAAGTGGTCCGCTTGCTACTGTGTGAAGTCATCAGCAGGCTCTGTAACGTTAGCCTCGGGAGTCGGGCTTATCGCTGGGGGAAAGACCTCTAGCCTCGGGGGGCCGGATGAAACACGTCCTATTAACAGGTTATGTTTGTTTCTAAGTGATTTAATATGTTTCTCCGCAAATGTGACAGCACCGGTTCTGCATGAGCGTCACTGCCCCCAGAAAGAAGGCCCGCCCACAACACTCATGATTGGTTCTCCGATGCAAGGCTTCCAACAGCACCACCTAACATTATGAAAAGATTTAAATAGTAATATTCTCAGTCTTACAGTAGTGAAACGGATTAAGACTGAGGGCTGAGTCTATCATATCAGCCTCTGAAAGACAGTGATGTCGGCCACGGATGCCGGGGCGCCCCCGCTCCCTCAGGTTTTTGGGGTGGCACCTGGGGTGGCCAATCAGATTGACCACACCCTAGGTATGCCCCATGTAATTAAGGTAGTTAGTAGTTGTTAGTTAAGGTATAGTTGTTAAGTATTTTGTGTGACCTAATCTAAATTTAGAACTATCTCTGCCTTACAAAGCATTTATAAATCAGACTAAAGACAATTGTTGAATACATTATAAATTAGCTTATTAATCAGGAATAAAACATGCATGTGTTTATGAATTACTTAAAAATGCTTAGTATTGTATGAAAGTATTGTATGAACAATGCTTTATAAATAATGAATCAAGTCTTTACTAATACTTAACTAATGCGTAATAGTGTGTAGTTATCATAAAGTGTTACCAAATTGGGTCCAATATGTATAGCTTAGAGTAAGAGTATTAGAGTAAGAATTTTTAATTTGAGTTGTTTTTTAAGTTCTGTATTTGTTAACTACATTATGTTCTTAATTAAGAGATTACTGCAGTCAGATACTGTGTGATGGTTTAATTAATAATGTTGAATTTGATTTAAAATCCAGTGTTGAAAACTGTTCATGTTGTGACCACTGTTACACAGTTTCTGTCCGTTTTGCTTTCATTTATTATTTTTGTAGTTTTGTTACTTTCATGTGAAAACTGAAAAATATATTAAAATAAAAAATCCCATCACTCATTCTGCATTTTGTTCATTCATAACTTAGGTATACCTAAGCCTCCTCATATTTGTATTACTATTTTACTACTAATAATACTAATAATCTAGTATTATGTTTGTGATTTAATTAATACATTAATAAATACATTAATTAATTTGTTTTAGATTTATGTCTCTGCAAGTCAATATCAACAGAGAAAGTCCAGTAGATGGCACTCTTATCAGGTCTACCCTCTCTCTCTCTCTCTCTCTCTCTCTCTCTCTCTCTCTCTCTCTCTCTCTCTAGGAAGTGACCTCTTCACACCAAAACTCCCTTCAGTGTCTCACTCTTTACTCTGCTCTTCACACACCTCAACATGTTCGTGGGATCACAGTGAATCTATTTGTGGACAGAAATTCATTCATTCATTCTTTCAAGAATCCAGTGACAGTGACCTTCCACCTGAACTGGATTCAGACAAGCTGTATTATGTCTGTGCATGTCACCATGGAAACAGGCTGTAAACACATGGCAAGGCTGAACCAACCTGTGGTCTGTAGTCAGTGAGTGTGGCTCCCTCTGCTGGGCCAATATGAGAACACATTAGGATTAGATGATTTGAGATTCGAGTTACATTTGATTTGAGTGCAGTTGGACTTTCACTACAACACTGCCTGCACCGTACATTTATTCATCCGTTCATTCACTCCATTTCACTGACTTTACTCTGCAGTGTGTTGACACTGGATGAAATAAAGGCTACAATTGACCCTTCGCTAAGCCCTGCACCCTTTGGTTACTATTGCTATGGAAGGCAAGCCGCATATAAAAATGCCGTTCATAATGATATCAGTGAGAGACATTCCCAAGTAAATATTCCCAATTTCTGGAGTAACAGCTCCAAAATATCGGAGAGAAGTTATAGACAGAAAGGACAGGGCCGGTGCGCGCATTTGTGCCACTCTAGGCGAGAACAAATTATGCCGCCCCTTATTTGCAACACCAAACCACCATCAAAGTATGCATTGCATGGCGCAATATGCAGGAATTTTGATGGGCGGGTGTACTTACCTTGATAGACAACTCCTTCAGTCAATCAGTGTTGGATCCAGTCTAGAGCCGTCAAGCACAAATCCACTCGGATAAACGGCAAAAACATAATTTCTGCTGAGAAATTCTGCGGTTGCGCTCGATACTCCTGTACTTGTTTAATTGTTGTTATTGAGTCTATTTTGGCAATAACTGGACTTTATGGCTGTTTAAACTTTCTGGATGAGGCAGCCATCTTTGTTGTGGTCCCAAGCTGTAAAGTCCGTCCCTGATTGGCCAACTTGCGCTGTCAATCACAGGGCATTGAGCGCAGTCGCTGATTGGCCCGATTGCTTTGCAAGTTCTACAGAGACCCTCCCAGGGGTTGGGGCCAGACGGAGAGCAGAGAACAGAATGAAATGTGAGTTCACGTGATCCGGCAGGCTAGGATGCTTGATGAAAGAAAACAAATATTCCGGAACTTAATCGGAATGATGCAGCAAATAACCGCTAAGACAATGGTTTAGAGCAGCGATCATCAAAGTCCGGACTCCGGTCCACATCCGGACTGAACCACAATGGTCTCCGGACTCTGAGCAAATTCTAGTTTTGACTCTGAGCAAATTCTAGTTCTCACATGTATTTTTTGTATTATCTGACTGCTAGACATGGGCCGCAAAAAGTCTTCACTTTCTCCAATGCAAGCACAACAGTGCTAAAAGTGCTAACCAGCTGGTTAGTGAGTTAGCAGCAGGTAAAGTTATCATGATTCACTTTTGATTTTTCCTCACAAAAAGCACTCCAAGCAGCAAAATATACAAACAAAAAAGAGGGGGGGAGGACGCTATATAGACACACACCCTTAGTCTGGAAGGGGCTCTGTACTGTGACTGACCGTGATGAACTCATGAATGGG
The DNA here is from genome assembly GCF_964638095.1 of Poromitra crassiceps. NCBI lineage: Eukaryota > Metazoa > Chordata > Actinopteri > Beryciformes > Melamphaidae > Poromitra > Poromitra crassiceps. The sequence continues at coordinate 10,065,674 of NC_139628.1, forward strand.
AAGTTATCTCAGAGCAAAAATAACTTGTTCCTTTGTGACAGAGTTCTATGATACGATACTTTATCACTTTTTTCGGTTATAGCTGTTATGTTTTCTGTTAAGGGAGCAGCAGTGTCAGCTCCAGGACGTGGTGCAGCACAAGTTCCATGAGTGGCTTCTGGAAACGGGGCACAGGCAGGAACTCGACAGCCTAGCCGCCTTGCCCCCTCAGGAGTCCCCCAATCAGCCTGCAAAGGATTTTCCAAGTGAGTGATGCCAAACTGGCCCAAACATGTGACCAAATGGGCAGTGGGATTAATGCAAAATCACATGTTAATTAATTAAATTTATGCTTTTCGCATTCAATTGCAGTTTTTGTTCTACTGTCCACTATATCACAATCTTAGACATAGGCTTTTTTGTAAAATTTCTTTTGATGAACGTCCTGATTTGTTTTCTATGTCTGATGATTGTAGACTTCAGTACCTATTGAGTGAATTTTTTTTCCAGGTAGCATTTTCCAGTGACACTTTGGAAAATAAAACTAACTAACTGCAGTCTGAAATCTTAAATAAAATATTCCTTTAATGTTTCATACCTCATTTAAAGCAGCTACGAGCAAGATTTTAGATTGTTATTAAACAGTCTAAATGTAATATTGATGCATCACATCTTACCTATAATAGTAGCTGAGACCAAAGCCGTGTGAATCGGAGATTGCTCTCTTGATGATTATGGTATGGTATGGTATGGTCTTTATTCTTAATCCACGAGGGGAAACATGGTTTGCCACCAGAGCGAGTACAGATACACAAACAGGAAACAGTAACATACAGCACAATAACAGTAGCACAGTAGAAAGAGAGAGAGCCTCACAATGCAGAGCTAGCAGTGTTCATTAAAGAATTTTACAGAAGCAGGAACAAAGGACCTTCTAAATCGCTGAGTAGAGCACCGAGGCATCAGAAGCCTATTACTAAACGAACTACGCAGGGCATTAAATACATTATACAAAGGATGGCCTTCAAAAGAAAGAATAGAGTTCAGTTTTCTCCTTGTTCTCTTGGCTATAGTGATCTCCAAGGAATCAGGGGGAAGGCCAATCACTTATAGAGTCTGTGTCTGTCTTCCGGCGGGCGGATAGGCCAGGAAGTTAAATGAAACGGTTTACTCGCCCCACACCCACCTCTACCCGGCCTACAGGCACCCTGGCCTACAGGCACCCCGTCAGTGGCGTCATAGTGACGGCATGGCTCCTTCACCCTGAGCGGGTGAAGGCGATGGTTCAGCGCGTGTGGGTCTACATGGACCATTTCGAGGACCTCAGGCATAAGTCCATGGTGCAACTCCAACCAAGGGTGGAGACCGTCCTGTTGTTTGAGGGCGCCCTGGTCCCGCCCCTCCTGGACCCCTCTGCCCTTATAAATGTGGCCAACCTCAGACGGCTGCTTGAGGCCCGCCCGCTGCTCCTCCCCTTCCGGGACATCCGAGGTGAGGGGATTCACAGTGTCTGCCAGCCAGTCCTCACCCTGCTAACGCAGAGGCTGCGGACACTGTTTTGAGTCAAACGCACACATGGGGGGGTATAGTGCAGCCTGGGGGGCCTACCAGGCCGAGCTGGCACTGGAGGAGTACTTCTATGGCCGTCCAGTCAGTCACATGGATAGCAACTACTCTGCCAGTTTGGGCACAAGCTCTACTTCCGAGCGGAGTTTGACCCATACCCGTCAGTTCCTTGGCCTGTCACCCTCCTCCAGCGCCAGTTCTGGCAGTGTTCACTTCCGCTTTTACATCTAGTAGAAGGTGCGTTGAAGTTCCGAAATCAACGATGGGGGCGCTATTAGCAAAAATGTGCCAAATCCGAACTTTTTTGGACGTTTTTTGGCCATATCTCGGGAACGGAAGGAGCTACAGACACGGGACTGACAAATTTTACGTCTAGTAGAAGGTGCGTTGAAGTTCCGAAATCAACGATGGGGGCGCTATTTGCTTCCGTTTGCCAAAAAACTGCCAAACCAAACTTGACCCAACTTCCTTTGTCGATTTCGACCACTTCCGGTGCTCTGACACACTCGCCATTGTACCATTCGATTCCTCGTCAAATTTTACATCAGAATAAGTTGGTTTGAGTCCTTAAATAAGTACTTTTAACTTATTTAATAATTAGTTAACTTATATTTGTAATAGTATAAATAGGAAACTTGCGTTTTCTCTCATTCTGCTGCTGCCCTTCGTGCTGTCAACACCCTACTCGGTTTTCTCGACACTCTTTACACTCTGCTTATTTACCCTATTCCCCCATACCTTGTGCCTGTTTCTTTTGTTTATTTCATTGCTTTCGATTGTATTTACTTGTTTTATAGCTTGTTTTGTTGCCTGTCCCTAACCCGAACCCGCAATGGAGTTTGCAAGAATTGCTCAGGCAAACTCTCAGGCCCTTATCGACGCCTTCTCAGAATGTGGGGGTGATGTGGAGGCATTTTTAAGGGCAGAAGATGTCTTTGTCCCCCTGCACCCAACATGCCACCCCAATCCAACTGTCCTTTCCCTGGATTTTGACATAGATGGGGCTGTCATCGAGGTGAGTAATTTTTACTCCCTCAAGTCACGGCTCCACTACATTTACCTGCCAGACACTCGAGTGAAGCATGGTGCCCGTAGGCAGTGGCCTACATTAAAGAAGCACATACGCTTGACTGAGTATTCAGATGAGGTTATGAAGGAGTGGAACCATGCTCACGGGGTGCAGCTGGCATTTGTGGACGGGGGATGGATGATTAATCTATCTGTCCCTGCAGACAAATGTCAGGCACCCCGTCTGCTGTTGTCTGACATACAGGGGCGCAAAATCACAGAGGACCTTGCAATTGCAGTCACGCTTGGGATGGTCACCGAGTTGAGGGCCCAGAAGCCTGAAGTGAAGCGGAGGCCAACCTTTCAAAAGAATAACCTCTCCGACTTGGAGAAGATGAGGGTCTGTGCTGAAGACCAGGCCTTCATCCTGCGAATCCTGGACAAGGTAATTGACACGATCCCGCTGCCCCAAGGTCTTTCTTTTTTAAGAACTATTTCTCAATTCGGGGAGAAGGATAAAGCGCTCCTCAGGATTGGGGACATGTTTTATTACATGGACCACATTGAGGCCCTGTCAGTCCACATGGCCACATCCATTGCGGACAAGGACCGCCAGGTTGACCTCATGTGGTCGAGGTATGGTGTAAACAGGCTGTGTGGCAGCCGTGGGAATGTTTACACCAACATGTCCATCCATGAGGCGGCCAATTTCCAAACCGCTGTGAACAACCGCCATCTGGATTTGGACCGAAAACTCTGGCAGGTGTTGAAGCTGGGGGAGGACAGCCCCAAGCTAAACTTCCTCCAGTTATATTGTGACGGCCCGCACAACCCCCAGACACCATTCTACAAACACCCTGTGAGTGGCGTTATTGCCACTTGTGGGGTGTTGCACTACAAAACCACCAAGGCCATGGTGGAGAGGGCAAAGCGGTATGGGGTCCATTTCAATGACCTCCGGGACAAGTATCAGCTGCCTGCTCGACTGGAGGCTGTGCTCCATTTTCAGTGTGCAGACGTGCCTCAGACCATTGAGGCGTCTGCATACTTTAATGTGGAAGCAATGATGACCCTCCTTAGGGATGAGGCCATGCTCCTCCCCTTTAAAGAGCTCCAGGGTCAGGGACTTCGTCAGATGACCAAAGCAGTCATTTCGTACGTGACTGAGACCCTGGAAGCCACCTTCAATGCGGGACAACAAAAGGAGGGCTACGACCACTCATGGAAGGCCTTCCAATGCGAACTTGCCCTGGAGGAGTTCTTCCATGGCGCACCTAGGAGCATGCTGGACCAGGCCTACAGCGTCAGCCTGGGGACCAGCTCAGTCCACATAGACAGCAGGTCCAGGCAGCGCGGGTTTCTGGGGCTTGCTCCATGGTCGGCAGCCAGCGCCAGGGATGTCCCTCCACCCCTGCACAACTGGACTGCTGTGGACACACAGCAGAACAGGGTGGAGCGGATCTTCGCAATCACAAACACCCTACAGGCCAACGACGCTGTCTTGGCCCTTGATATGCTGAAGGGAATAACTGATGAGCAAGTGATGCCGATTGACTCCCTTGATTTCGAGGAGTTGGCACAGAAGGTGGTATCCTTAGGTATCTTTAGGTATCCTTGTGTCTTCCCACGAGCACTTGAAATCATGGAAGAGGAAGGCAGAGATCGGGTGAAGTGCCTGGTGGAAGGCTTCAGCTGCCTCCTTTTAAAGTTCTTCCCCTCTATAAGGTACCGGACCTTCAAGGGCACCAAAGCGGTCAATTGGAGCTTCCGGCACTTTATTGAAGTGCCGGAAGTTCACTCAGTGCCTAGCCAGCCTCCAGGGCACCCTGGTTGGCAGCAGCAAATATCCAGAGTTCTGCCAGATACTCTTCAAAAAGGCCTACTCCTAAGGCCTACTAAGGTGTAGAGGGCAATAATTTGATACGAATACTGAGAGCTCTTCTGCTAACTGCTAAGAAAATGATTACGATCTCATGGCTGAGGCCGCAGCCCCCCACGAAAACACAATGGAGGGAGAAGGTTAAGGAGGTCTATCAAATGGAAGAAATAACGACAAGATTACAACTAAGGACAGATGTATTCATGATGGTTCCCAGTTTTCACTTATTTTTTTTCTTTAACTGATGGGATCTAGGGGTAATTTCTCTCGAATATAGTCACCTCTGTTTTTGTTTTTGTTTTGTTTTGTTTTGTTTTGTTTCCCTGTATTTACTTTTAGAGTAATTATGTATTTTTTTGTGGTATTTTGTATGCTGTGATCTATTCACTTTTTTATATATTGTCTTGTTTTCGCTGTACTGACCTTAACAAAGTGAATTTCCCTTGTGGACAAAACTTGACTTGACTTGACTTGATTCATAAAGGAATGTTACTATTTCACTATGTGATCTGAGAACCACAGACATTGAAAGCACATACAAATCTGACACATGTACCTGTAAGATGCTTTACCTGTGAACATGATTGTACAATATGATTGCACTTGAGAAAAGGAAATAAAAATAAGTAAAAAAAAAAAAAAAAAAAGGCCTACTCCTACTTTGCCTCCCCAAACACTTTTGGGAGGGCGATCAAGATGGTGGGAAGGGACGCGACCCTTCGGTTCTTCCCGGATGTGAAATTCCGGGATTTAAGCGGGGAGCTGAAGGCCGAGCTGGAACTGTGTGCACTACCTGGAGGTGCACCCCAGTAATGTCGTGCCCTCCATCAAGGCAAAATGTGGGGGCACTGTGGAGAGCATCTGCCGGGAGATTGTCCTTTGGGGCCTCTCCTACGAGAGCAGGATTGAGCGCTACCAGGAGCACGGCATGCCGTGTCTCCCGGAAGTGCTAAGGAGGCTGCCAAAAGTCAGGGACGCCCAGTAACACCTGCACCTGCTGACCTTCTGCAGCTGTGTGGGAATGATTGATTGATCGATGTCTTTATCTCAGACTTGTGGTCCATAGAAACGTACAAAAGATACAACACCATACAATAGTACAATAAATACAAGTATAAAATAGATAAGAAAAGAAAACGTCAAAGTTTCAGCTTCACAGATGAGGCTGCTTATGAACGGGAGCTACATTGACTTCGTCAAGCTCAAGGAGCTCCAATCCATTTGTAGTTAGCCTACTAAAAACAATGATTTGTGCATTTTGTTTGTACTACATAACATGTTTTAAATTATAGTATTTTTTTTGTAAAAGTAATGTAACTGTAAAGTACAATTGACTAAATATTTATATGTGAATGTGTGCATTTCAAATAAAAGGAATCTGCTTTCATTAAAGGCCCCAACTAGTATATTTGGTCATTTTTAAGATATTTCATGTTTCTGAGTATGTCCTGACAATATTAATTTGCCCGGCTGTTGACTACTGTAAGTTACTAAATTTTGAGTTAAAAAAAAGTAAGTTAAAAAAGTTTAGTATAGTTGCTATAATTCCATTCTGAGTGAGGAGGAACTGGCAGGTAAAACACTAATATCACACATAATATCCATAATTTCCATTTTTTAACTACTCACCCACAGTTAACAGTTAGCAAGTGCCTACAGTAGGCTATATTATACTGTAGGCACTTGCTAACTAACGTCTTGTGATGTTTTCACAAAATGGCGGACCCCATGGACGTTGATGGAAAGTATACATTTGAGCTGTATAGAGAGTCATTTTATAATACTGTATATCTGAGGAACATGTTGATATTCTCAACAGTCCCATCTTGTTTCCTCTGTCATTATGCCTTTGCATTTCCTGCATTAACGTAGTTAGCCACTCGCTAGCTAGTGGTAGCTACATTGTTAGCCTCGGTGCTCTTCTAGTCAACTGCGCATGTTCACGACATGACCACTTGAATGCCAAGCATGTTGTGTACACGACTTCCGGTCTCGTATTCACGGTAAACACGAGCCGACTTGAAAGGAGCAATACGCACCCACAATATGATATCATTATGACATCATCTGTGATATATGACATCACTATAGTAGTGACCTGGCCATTAGGCCGAGCCGTCTTGAACTGTATGACGTCATCGGTAATTTATGACGTCATCACTGTCTGTGACATCTCAGTCATTGTGAGATTTTCGGTGATATATGACATCACTATAGAAGTGACCTGACCACCAGGCTGTGCCGTCTAGAACTGTATGACATCATCAATGATTTATGACCTCTTCACTGTCTGTGACATCGTCAGTCATTTATGACATCATCGTTGATATGTGACATCACTGTGACTATAATACTGGTACTGACATCATCAGTGATTTATGACCTCATCACTGTCTGTGACATCAACAGTGATTATTGCATCATCAGTGACATATGACAGAACTAGAGTGGTGCGTTGGCCATGCTGAGTCGAGCAGCACAGCGACTGACATCAGGGGCGATTCTAGGCCTTTGAAAAATAGTCTCAGCCCACCCAAAAAAATAGAGGCAAAAAAAACTTCACACAGGTCACACACACAGTACAGCAGCGAAGTGGTCCTCCACAGTCCACACAATCGTTCTCCCCACTCAATGAAACTGTGAGGTGAGCATTGAGCAGTCAGAGTCGTTAGTACTTACTTAATTAGTGCATATTGATATGCAAATTAGCGCGTAACGTTGTTTCATAGGCTAAACAAAAGAACTTGTCGCTGTGCCTGCCAGACAAACAGGTGGACTGGAGGAAGGTAGGTAGGCTACCATGGCACCAGCCAGCCATGTCATGCTAGCTCGCAGTAAAGCGGGTGTAAATGGATGCGGTGTTTTTTGAGAAACATATGGGCATAAGTGACAAACATATTTTCAAATGGGTCCCTTGTTATCTGAATGAAATTAAGCCCTTCAGAATCTAAACTCCTGCTTTAGTGCTTACAGTATATTATTATCTTGTCGGAATATTATTTCAGCCAATAAGTTAGGAAGTTCCCTTTTGATTTCATTTTACTTTTGTTTTGCCTACAAAGCAAAATGTTACTTTACTTGAAACTCCCCTGAAGTGATTTTAGTATTATTTATGCAAGCATAATTCTACCATATAGTAACCTGTATGCAGAATATATATAGTATATATAGGGAAACAATTATTTTTTCATCGCTGTAAAACCACAGAACGGTAAACAAGATATTGATGTGTGTAGTTCTTCATAGATCTAGTCTCTTCATTTTGATCTCAAAGTGCGCCAGTTTGATCCATTTTTACTTGAAACTGTACAAAATTTTCTTCCGGGGGGGCATGCCCCCGGACCTCCCTAGGGGTTCAGTGGTCCATGACCTTTGGGTGGGCTGAGCCCACCCAAAGCTCTGATGCTAAAACCGCCCCTGACTGACATCATCAGTGACCTGGCCTCTTTCTTTCCTTCTTTCGTTCTTCGCTGATGGCATGATGCCTTCGGTGCCTAGTACACATGGGTTATCATCAAAAAAGCTTTTCTGTGTGGAGTTTGCATGTTCTCTCCATGCTCACCTGGTTTTCCCTCCATATAACATCAACCCCCACTGAAAAACATGCAAGAAGACATCGCCTGACCAGAGGTGCCTAATAAGAAGTCGGTCCAAGGGCACTGCGATGAAAAGACAAATTTCAATTTTTCTTTCATTCTTTCTTTCTTTCTTTCTTTCTTTCTTTCTTTCTTTCTTTCTTTCTTTCTTTCTTTCTTCACTATTGTGCTTAAATGTTCATAAACGGATTCAATCTGGAAAAAATTGCTCTAGTGTTGGAGTAGTCCGGTCTCGGGACTCACCGGACTCAGGATTTTATTTACCACAAGGCCCATTCTGAGTCAGGAAAAACCCTGTTCATTGTGTGAAATTATTTTCTACTGCAGACCAACAGGTTTACATTTCAAATATAATATGAGATGGCTGATCAATGCATAATAATCGTCATTTCATTATTGATAAGTGCGTTGTGCATTATTGTGAGAACACACCAGCATGAATACAGATGACTATTGTGAGAACATAAGCAGCATGAATACAGATGACTAGCAGTGAAATTATGAAAATGAGAAATGAACAAGGCATTGTTTTGCTTGCAAATGTGTCGACAGCTCTCTACTAGGCAGAATAAACACAGGTGCAAGCAAAACACTAATGAGGGTTTCCAAATTCCAATCATGGAAGTTGGAAACCCTCATTAGTGTTTTGCTTGCACCTGTGTTTACCCTGCCTTTTCGCCACAACATGGCCCCCGTGAGAAGGGTCTATTTTGAGAACATAAGCAGTAGGAATACAGATGATTATTGTGAGAACACACCAGCATGAATACAGATGACTAGCAGTGAAATTATGAAAATTTTAAATGAACAAGGCGGTTTGCATGAGAGTGCAATTTGGAAAAGGCACATTTTGCATGCAAATGTGTCTATTTATTCACAGCTCTCTACTAACCAACTATCATCATCAGTGAAGTCAAGATATTTGCATGCTATGTATTTGTTTTTATGAAAGATGTTTCATGTCACGAGTGTTGATCTAAACAGAGGTAAAAGGGACAATTAAATAAGACAGGTGAGCAGGACTGAGAGCACTGTCACAGGAGGAGACTGTGAAGACAAGGTGTCAAGACACATCGAGACTTTTCAGTAGATAAAGTCGATTTCAGCTGCTTCTACTGTAGACCTAGACCTAAGCTCTCCCACCCCCCACGCCTAAACCTAACATCCCCCAGAACCTAACCCTAAACCTAACTTCTCCCACCCCCACCCCCAAACCTAACATCCCCCAGGCCCTAACCCTAAACCTAACCTCTCCCACACCCCATACCTAAACCTAACCTCCCACAGACCCTAACCTCTCCCACCCCCCATGACTAAACTATAACATCTCCCACCCCCCACGCCTAAAGCTAACCTCCCCCAGACCCTAACCCTAACCTCTCCCACGCCCAACGCCTAAACCTAAGCTCTCCCACACCAAACCCTAAACCTAACGTTGGATGCTTGACGAGTTGGGAGTGAGAATGTGTTGGGCTCTCGGCATTGTGGGCTGTTGGCACTGCGGGTGGTCGGCATAGCGGGCGGACCCTGTGTGTGGACACTGCAATGAATAAACCTGATGATTTAGCAGAAACCTAGGTGTGTTTATTGGTCTTCTCATAAACCGATAACGGCCTTTATCCAGTAAAGGATGCCGTTTACATGACCACTTGATAATCAGGTAACTCTAGAAATCTGATAATAAACGGTTTATTAGTGAGCATGTAAACGCACTTAGGAATCTATCTTCCCGATGGCGGTAATTTTGCGTTAGTGCCCGTTTTGCGCTGAAATAGCGCCCTGCAAAGCCCTAATTGTGGGCGTGTGGGCCCACTGCGCTTCACGTCATCTTGCGCAAACCTCCATGGTTTATACCCATAAAGGATTCACAAGGTGAGATCACTCCCCTTAAAAGCCACAGCGTCACCGCCATCACGTCACCAGCTTCTTTCTTGCTGATAGCAAGCAGAGAAACAGAGAGAGAGAGAAAAAAGAGAGAGGGTGAGAGAGAGAGAGAGAGAGAGGGGGGGGGGGGGGGACGAGAGAGGGAAGAGAGAGAGGGCCGCCGCGCAATTACGCAGTGATGTCCCAAAGCGTGCGCTTACTGTAATTAGACGTTTCGTTCATATAGGCTATAACATAGGCCTACACATCTAAAAATATGTGTTTCTTTAATAGGGTAGGAATGTGTGAGATTTTACTTCTAACCTATTTCAATAGCCTCTGTTAGAATCGTCCACTCTGGTTAAGCCATTGACTGCGGTCACGCCATCCGCGCTGTGGAGAAGCTGGTCTGACATGCGTGCAATTGCAGGCAAAGAGGTTACTGTACTGGCCGGACCAGGTGTTGTGCGAAAAAATTATGCGTTTTGAATTGGATTAGGGGAACGAGGGTCTGGAGGGGCGGGAGTCTGTGTGCGCCGGGTGCTGGAGAGGGGTCTCCACCGAGAAGGTGGGAGCTGGACGGGTATGCAGGCTTGGTGGTGGGGTGGGTGTGGGTCGGTGCCCTGGGTGTTTTGGGGCAGCCAGGGTGGGGAGAGGCAGCATGGCACAACACCGTCACAACTTTCTCAAAAGCAATCTATTGTTACCTCACACCACAAACCTGTATGGTCAGGAATTATGTAGCCTAATAAAACCATGACAAACGAATTCTCATTTTTAAATCAAGGTGTGTTTTTTCTGCAATGTAGGCTATAGTTGAAAATGAACGTGGCATTCCGAGGAGAGAAGAGTGTGTGCAGGCGCGAGTAGAGAGTGACATCCATGCCGTGCGTAAATAGATCCAAGAAAGGATTTCCTGCACTGCACGGATATGTGGAGACTGTCTGCGCTCAGGCATACGTCTGCGTTTGCGCTAAGACCAGCTATTTCCTGGCATTAAAATTGAGAGCACCCAAGGCGATTTTTTTCTAACACATTGCGGTGGAACGCCTATTTTGGAACGGGCAACGCCCAGACCTCTCTTTGCGCTCGGCACATACCAACGGTATCTTGCCAGAGCGCTAAATGACACTTGCGCGAGACAGGTGATAGGCTAGAGGCCCACGGACACGCCTGGGCCACGCCTACACCTGCGTCATCCCAGTGCAAAACTGGACGGTGGAGGCAGACGATAGCTTAAGACGCTGGGAATATAGCAATAAGAGGCGCGCAAAAGCAGCGCAAACGATAGCGCCGTACGAAGATAGGGCCCTTAATGTTGTTGCTGTACACATTGTTGGCAATGAGCCAACAATGTAAGTGAGTCGTAACTAAGTGAGTTTTGCAGGTATTTTGGGATTTTGATTGATTTGGTCACTTTCATCTGGTGAATAATTATTTTCATAAAACAAAGGGGAAAGTATTTTATGTGTTTTTCGTGTGGAATGCCACTGTAAATGGAATGTTGTAAAGCCATCTTTCTCCCATTTTACTTTTAGACATATTAGTACTCATAGTAACTTTTCAACTGAGAGAGATATCTCAGTCATTCAAAAAGTTATATATAGGGTAGAGTAGAAATATCAAAATGTCAATGTCACATTTTGATGTCACATTTTCACCATTTGAAGGGTTTTTGCAAGCCATCACACATACTGAACCTCAGTACTCTGCTGTGCTTTCTTCCACAGGTTCAAGCCCCTGAGGTACAGAGTGGCCTGTTGTGGTCCATCATCTTTGTCTTTGTGTGTCTTTCAGCATGGTCAGTTGTGGGACCTCTATATCTTCTTCTTCCCTGCTTTGCTCTCACAGTGTGCCTAAGTCTGTATTGCTGCCTCTCACTTCTCTGGTCTCTGAAGCAGTCTGGGCCAGGGGAAAGGGAGAGGGAGCAGAAGAGAGAAGGGGGGAACAACGTGAAGAGAAGAGCTTTTAACATCATGTTGGTTCATCTGGCAACTTTTGTGGTGAATTATTTGCCACCATTGCTGGTTCTATCTCTGATGAAAGCAGCCATTACAGATCCCACGAGTACAACTGTTCTCGCAAGTGTGTTTATTTCTCTGGCAATGCTGTGTGGGCTGGTCCAACCCTTAATTTACCTGTACAGAGCTGGGAGGCTAACCTGTGCTTGAGAGCACTGACATGAGAGCTGGATAGACACCTTAAAGCAGGGATGGGCAACTTTGATGATAGAGAGGGCCACAAAAAAAAATCCTCGCTACCAGAGGGCCAGATTGTGACCGTGCACTTCCACCAGTAGCCTCCTGTAACACCATTACTCCCAATTATAGCTACTAATTTGATGAAAAGGACTGGTAATCAAAGTTTATTATACCAACATTTATATTTTTCATATTAAAATTTAATAATTCTTCCATTCAGATGACACCAGAAACTTTGCGCTAGCTTTATACCAGCCCGCTACAGCAATTTGATGGGGTAAATCACCAAAATAATGTGATATTAACCCGATTAGTAATGTTGCATGTGCAATGTGCATCTTGGATATAGTTTGTTACAATAGCATTAGCTCAAATGCTAATGTTAAACAGTATGTGGATAGATGCTAATGCCATTAGCGCCATGTTCTGGTTTGAACAGTAAAATAAAAACACAGATTTTGGTGGTCTAACGACCTAACCTAACCAAAAATGTCCACCTTGTAAAAAAAAAAAAAAAAAAGGGAAATTGACCCAGGGGCCGCACTAAGCGAGGTCGGGGGCCGCATGCGGCTGCGGGCCACCAGTTGCCCACCCCTGCCTTAAAGGGTTAGTTTGGATATTTTGATGTAGGGTTGTTTGAGGTTCCAACTTGACAGTCAGTGTACTACATGCAGTAGAATGCACCCGGCTTGGTCCCAGTTTGGAGAAATGGAGACCGGCCACATCAGGGAAGTAGAGCTGAGTGTGAACAGGGTCACGAGCAAAAGCATAAAAAACACCTACAAAAAACAAGCGCGGATTCGCTATATCCCATATATGTATGTATACTATGTACAGTGTATATGAGGTGGACCTAATCCTCTGATAAACTAACGGACTAAATCAAAATACACTAATCTATACACTATCCTAAGACTTTTTGACTTTGTAATAGGTAGTGAAGTAGTTAGCTTGTCATTTTTTTAAGAGAATTGTTTAATTATATATATTATAATATTGACTATGATATATTTTCTGTGAATTGTGTGTATAAAATAAAATTAATTTGTAGTTAGCCTACTCAAAAATAATTTACACCCTTTAAAGGCCCATTCCGTTGGTTTTGGCGAGAAATAAATGTGCACAAAGTGTTTATTATTGGCACTGAGTGAATGCGCCTTGACGTCACTTAAAAATGCCGACCAGGGGCGTTTCTCTCAGACCAGCCCTTCAGAAGATACATTGGAAAACCTGTTTCGAAGTGGAGAGCATCTCCCGCCACAGCTAGAGGATGTGACGTCTCGCGCGTTCACGTCGAGCTTGTCTCTTGTCCTAGACGCTAACAGGAAATGGCTGAAGTAGCTTTTAACGTTACGCTCGTCGCTAGCTGCTAGCTAAAGGAAACAACAAACACAGACTCCAGAAAAAGTCCAGACTAAATAAATAAATATTTATCTAATGAAGCCCGTCTGGCCAGACAGCAGCAATGTGACCGACATCGGGGGGAAACTAGAGTCAGGACTGTGTTTTCGGTTCATGAAGGGAACTTGCTGCTTGTAGCTACTGTAATGTGGTTTTGACCAGATAACGTTAGCTGCTTGCTAATGGATTTTCAAGATTCAAGATTTTTACTGTCACTCCGTAGTACAAGTATCTGACCACCTGGTCAGAAACTCTGCTAACATTACCGTCTTGTGTGAAGTAATGCAACCCTAACGTTACTACCGTTATGCTTATGGTCATGGAACATTATTGTTTGACTGCATTTAGCTGCGGTGGTGATTCGTTAGCTTGATGCTATACGCGGCTAACTAATAGATTTAGCTATATTTATAGAAATTACCACCAGCCCCACCCATACGGAAGAGGCATATATACACATATATGGACATACATCCGACACAAGGTCCACATATATGTCACATACATGTACATGTATGCACTTTGCATACAAACCCACCTGAGATATATGCATATATATGTGAGGATCATATATGTGATCCAAATATAAATTGACATATATGATCATATAGGCAATTAACATATATGAGTACTCCCATACATGTGATCATATATGCTCATGTAAGTAATGGACATATAGGATTATTCTAGCATATGTTTAGATATATGTACATATAAGCAATTAACATATAAGAATATTTCTACATATTTCCGCATATATGCAAATACAAGCAACACACATATATGTTATTCTCTTGCATATCAATATATGTGTGCATATGAGCATTAAACATATATGATTATTATTACGTATGTCAACATATATGCTCATATAATCAATTAACATATGCGGATGTTCGCATACATGTAATCATATATGTTTGTGTAAGCATTGAACATATAGGGTTAAACTTACATATGTCTACACATATGTGCATATCAGCAATTAACATATAAGAATGTACTTACATATGTAAGCATGTATGCTCATATAAGCAATTAACATATATGAGTATTCTCATACATGTGATCATATATGTTAATGCAAGTAATGGACATACAGGGTTATTCTTGCATATGTTTAGATATATGTACATATAAGCAATTAACATATAAGAATATTTCTACATATTTCCGCATATATGCAAATGCAAGCAACACACATATATGTTATTCTCTTGCATATCAAAATATGTGTGCATATGAGCATTAAACATATATGATTATTATTACGTATGTCAACATATATGCTCATATAATCAATTCACATATGCGGATGTTCGCATACATGTAATCATATATGTTTGTGTAAGCATTGAACATATAGGGTTAAACTTACATATGCCTACATATATGTGCATATCAGCAATTACCATATAAGAATTTACTTACATATGTAAGCATGTATGCTCATATAAGCAATTAACATATATGAGTACTCCCATACATGTGATCATATATGCTCATGTAAGTAATGGACATATAGGGTTATTCTTGCATATGTTTAGATATATGTACATATAAGCAATTAACATATAAGAATATTTCTACATATTTCCGCATATATGCAAATACAAGCAACACACATATATGTTATTCTCTTGCATATCAAAATATGTGTGCATATAAGCATTACACATATATGATTATTATTACGTATGTCAACATATATGCTCATATAATCAATTAACATATGCGGATGTTCGCATACATGTAATCATATATGTTTGTGTAAGCATTGAACATATAGGGTTAAACTTACATATGTCTACACATATGTGCATATCAGCAATTAACATATAAGAATGTACTTACATATGTAAGCATGTATGCTCATATAAGCAATTAACATATATGAGTATTCTCATACATGTGATCATATATGTGCATGCAAGTAATGGGCATACAGGGTTATTCTTGCATATGTTTAGATATATGTACATATAAGCAATTAACATATACGAATATTTCTACATATTTCCACATATATGCAAATACAAGCAACACACATATATGTTATTCTCTTGCATATCAACATATGTGTGCATATAAGCATTAAACATATATGATTATTATTAGGTATGTCAACATATATGCTCATATAATCAATTAACATATGCGGATGTTCGCATACATGTAATCATATATGTTTGTGTAAGCATTGAACATATAGGGTTAAACTTACATATGTCTACACATATGTGCATATCAGCAATTAACATATAAGAATTTACTTACATATGTAAGCATGTATGCTCATATAAGCAATTAACATATATGAGTATTGTCATACATGTGATCATATATGTTCATGCAAGTAATGGACATACAGGGTTATTCTATTATGTTTAGATATATGTACATATAAGCAATTAACATATTAAGAATGTTTCTACATATTTCTGCGTATATGCAAATACAAGCAACACACATATATGTTATTCTCTTGCATATCAAAATATGTGTGCATATAAGCATTAAACATATATGATTATTATTAGGTATGTCAACATATATGCTCATATAATCAATTAACATATGCGGATGTTCGCATACATGTAATCATATATGTTTGTGTAAGCATTGAACATATAGGGTTAAACTTACATATGTCTACACATATGTGCATATCAGCAATTAACATATAAGAATTTACTTACATATGTAAGCATGTATGCTCATATACGCAATTAACATATATGAGTATTGTCATACATGTGATCATATATGTTCATGCAAGTAATGGACATACAGGGTTATTCTATTATGTTTAGATATATGTACATATAAGCAATTAACATATTAAGAATGTTTCTACATATTTCTGCGTATATGCAAATACAAGCAACACACATATATGTTATTCTCTTGCATATCAAAATATGTGTGCATTTAAGCATTAAACATATATGATTATTATTACGTATGTCAACATATATGCTCATATAATCAATTAACATATGCGGATGTTCGCATACATGTAATCATATATGTTTGTGTAAGCATTGAACATATAGGGTTAAACTTACATATGTCTACACATATGTGCATATCAGCAATTAACATATAAGAATTTACTTACATATGTAAGCATGTATGCTCATATAAGCAATTAACATATATGAGTATTCTCATACATGTGATCATATATGTGCATGCAAGTAATGGACATACAGGGTTATTATTGCATATGTTTAGATATATGTACATATAAGCAATTAACATATAAGAATATTTCTACATATTTCTGCATATATGCAAATGCGAGCAACACACATATATGTTATTCTCTTGCATATCAAAATATGTGTGCATATAAGCATTAAACATATATGATTATTATTACGTATGTCAACATATATGCTCATATAATCAATTAACATATGCGGATGTTCGCATACATGTAATCATATATGTTTGTGTAAGCATTGAACATATAGGGTTAAACTTACATATGTCTACATATATGTGCATATCAGCAATTACCATATAAGAATTTACTTACATATGTAAGCATGTATGCTCATATAAGCAATTAACATATATGAGTATTGTCATACTTGTGATCATATATGTTCATGCAAGTAATGGACATACAAGGTTATTCTATTATGTTTAGATATATGTACATATAAGCAATTAACATATAAGAATGTTTCTACATATTTCTGCGTATATGCAAATACAAGCAACACACATATATGTTATTCTCTTGCATATCAAAATATGTGTGCATTTAAGCATTAAACATATATGATTATTATTACGTATGTCAACATATATGCTCATATAATCAATTAACATATGCGGATGTTCGCATACATGTAATCATATATGTTTGTGTAAGCATTGAACATATAGGGTTAAACTTACATATGTCTACATATATGTGCATATCAGCAATTAACATATAAGAATTTACTTACATATGCAAGCATGTTTGCTCATATAAGCAATTAACATATGAGTATTCTCATACATGTGATCATATATGTTCATACAAGTAATGGACATACAGGGTTATTCTCGCATATGTTTAGATATATGTACATATAAGCAATTAACATATAAGAATATTTCTACATATTTCCGCATATATGCAAATACAAGCAACACACATATATGTTATTCTCTTCCATATCAAAATATGTGTTCGTATAAGCATTAAACATATATGATTACTATTATGTATGTCAACATATATGCTCATATAATCAGTTAACATATGCGGATATTCTCATACATGTAATCATATATGTTTGTGTACGCATTGAACATATAGGGTTAAACTTACATATGTCTACATATATGTGTATATCAGCAATTAACATAGAAGACTTTACTTACATATGTCTACATATATGTGTATATCAGCAATTAACATGACTTTACTGACATATGTCAGCAGGTATGCTCATATAAGCAATTAACATATATGAGTATTCTCATACATGTGATCATCTATGTTCATGTAAGTAATCCAGGGTGCAGCAGAGAGACTGGTTGGAGGGGGCGTGAACATTTCTCCAGAATTTGCATGGAAGTCCCATGATGCATTTGGGGCAGAGATTAGGGATCTAATATGGTTAATAACTCCACAGGATTTAATTTATGAAGCTTTTAAATTATATATTTGGAATCAGCTTTACGATGAGCTTCTAAATCATATATAATATATAATGTTTACACTAAAACCATAATATAGACTGTGGGGCATTTTAATGACTCCACTGTCAAAAAACCCTTATTTTTAAATCTCATGCACACTGGACAAACCTTGAAAATATCCAGTAGTGCTGGAAGTCTTGCACAAAACTAACCATTTTCATGGTGGGTTTCACTTCTGAGATGTTGTTCAATCAAAAATAATTTGGAAAATTACATCTCTTTTAATTAAGAGATATGTGTTTTGATTCCATACATGTTCATATATTGTGATATATATGCACATATATCCTGGATATATAGGTGGATATATGTCGAATAGAGATAAATACATACAGTTATACACAGGTAATAGTCATATATGTTCATATAAAATAAAACATATATGTATGTATAGTTATTATTCATATATAGTTTTATATGTATTAACCATATATGCCCGTATAGTGTCAATACATACAAATGTACATATAAATGTACATATAATTAATTGCCATATGTGTCCATATACAATCTATACATGTATGCACATATATAATTATATAGGACAAACATATATGGACCATATATGAAACGTTCCAATTCCATACATGTTCATATATTGTGATATATATGCACATATATGCACATCTATCCTGGATATATAGGTGGATATATGTCGAATACAGATAAATACATACAGTTATACACAGGTAATAGTATTATATGTTCATATAAAATAAAACATATGTATGTATAGTTATTATTCATATATAGTTATATATGTATTAACCATATATGCCCGTATACTGTCAATGCATACAAATGTACATATAATTAATTGCCATATGTGTCCATATACAATCTATACATGTATGCACATATATAATTATAAAGGACAAACATATATGGACCATATATGAAACGTTCCAATTCCATACATGTTCATCTATTGTGATATATATGCACATATATGCACGCATATCCTGGATATATAGGTGGATATATGTCGAATACAGGTAAATACATACAGTTATACACAGGTAATAGTCATATATGTTCATATAAAATAAAACATATATGTATGTATAGTTATTATTCATATATAGTTTTATATGTATTAAGCATATATGTCCGTATAGTGTCAATGCATACAAATGTACATATAATTAATTACCATATGTGTCCATATACAATCTATACATGTATGCACATATATAATTATATAGGACTAACATATATGGACCATATATGAAACGTTCCAATTCCATACATGTTCATATATTGTGATACATATGCACATATATGCACATATATCCTGGATATATATGTGGATATATGTCGAATACTTATATGAACATATACTACATGTATGTTTACTACATATATGTGTATATATGCCTCTTCCGTATGGGCACTAATAACGTTACTGTCTTGTGTTGATAATGAATCTAACAGTCGGAAATATGCCTAACGTTAGCCTACTGTCTGTTATGCTTACGGTACATTGTTTGACGGTAGGCTACCGTACATACAGGGGGAGCAGGCTATTTCCTGGCTTGTGCTAACATGAGTATCCACTTCCAGCAGGCTCTGACTGCAGTGGGACTGCACATACTAGTAATGTTAGCTTGATGCTAATCGCGGCTAACTAATATTAATTTACATTTATAGAAATTACCACCAGCCCCACTAATAACGTTACCGTCTTGTGTGGATAATGAATTTAACAGTCCTAAATATGCCTAACGTTACTGTTATGCTTGTGAAACATTGTTTGATTGTTCAGTTTGGTCAACTCCAGGCATTACACGGTACCGTACATACAGGGGGAGCAGGCTATTTCCTTGCTTTTGCTAACATGAGTATCGACTTGCCCGCAGCCAACGCAAGCCAAAACACGGCCAAACATGCCACAATAACGTCCCCTAATTCATCCAGAATCCTTCCTGGGCATCTCGAGGCTGATCTGACCGATAAATTGTCCAGGTTGCCGTTTTCAAGTGACTTTTATGAGTTAACGTTACAAAGCAACGAACAGCTCTGCTGTTGCCAGGCAACTGCTTGTGCGCGTGCGAGTATGGTGC
Organism: Poromitra crassiceps; assembly: GCF_964638095.1. Lineage (NCBI taxonomy): Eukaryota > Metazoa > Chordata > Actinopteri > Beryciformes > Melamphaidae > Poromitra > Poromitra crassiceps. The sequence goes on from NC_139628.1 coordinate 10,085,937, forward strand.
CCGCGCGTCAGCTCGTTCACACGCTGCCTGCAGTTACACTAACGGCCACCGGCGTCAGTAATAGTGAGTTTTGACGGATTGGGCCTTTAAAGCAGCTACGAGCAAGATTTTCGATTGTTATTAAACAGTCTAAATCAGGGGTGGCCAAACTTTTTTGGTTGTGGGCCGCATACAGAAAAATATAAGGAGTCGCGGGCCAAAAAATATTAAGCGCGTCAGTTTTCGCGGCAAAAAAATTGGACCAGAAAACCCTTGTGCCATCAAAATTTTTATTTCTACCTAAATAAATATGACACATAGTTTATTGATGCGCTCACCTATTACAATGGGTATTTCTGTATGTTGTCAAATTTTATTTTCATGTGCCAACAGGTTAAGACAGAGATAATTTAACATAACATTAGTATTAAACATTAATTCAGTATATATATTTTTTAATAAATAGACCAGGTCAGGGTGCCCAAGTATAACCGATTTTCAATGGTTTTAAATTGAAAAAACGGAATGGGGGGAATCCGTTTTTTTTGTTTTTGTTTTTCAGTTTCTTTTTCTTAATGTTTTTCCGTTTTTCCGTTTTTCCCCCCGTTTTCGTTTTTGATTTCCGTTTTAAACTTTGAAACAGAAAAACGGAAAAACGTTTTTAGCAAAAAAAAAAAAAAAAAAAAAATCTAAATTCATGGCGGGCCACTTAAAAACGGGCAGCGGGCCGCAGTTGGCCCGCGGGCCGTAGTTTGGCCACCCCTGGTCTAAATGTAATATTGAGGCATCACATCTTACCTATAATAGTAGCTGAGACCAAAGCCGTGTGAATCGGAGATTGCTCTCTTGATGATTATAGAGTCTGTGTCTGTCTTCTGGCCGGATAGACCAGGAAGTGAAACAAAACGGTTTACGGCAGCTGCCTGCCTTCAACCAATTCACTCTGCCTAGCAACAAACCATAAACAAGGAGAATGCCATGCTTGCTACATCCAGGGGCTTGCTACTCTCGTGAACATCTCTCGTTATATTCTAACAGTTTGTTTTGAAGTTATTTTGTTATTTTGTGGTTATGGCCGAAGTGGCTGCCACAAACCGTTTCATTTCACTTCCTGATCTGCCCCGGCCGCAGACAGACTAATCATCAAGACAACACTGGCCGATTCACTCGGCGTTCAGGCGAGACTACTCGGCGTTGGTGTCGTCTACTATTAGAGGTAACATGTGAGGCATCGATATTAAATTTAGACTGTTTAATAACAATCAAAAATCTTGCTCGTATGCTTTAAGACTGTGAATTTTGTGCTACAGATGTTTTTTTTAAGATTTACAAAGTAATCTATTCTAACTGGAAATCCTCCTGACTAGGCTGCTACACAAAAGTACGCAAGGGGATTAGGACCATGTGTGTTCTGATTAAAGCTAGAATTGTGAGATTCTGACATTCTCAGATTAAAGACAGAATTGTGAGATTCTGACATTCTCAGATTAAAGACAGAATTGTGACATTCTGACATTCTCAGATTAAAGACAGAATTCTGAGGAAAAAGGTAATCATCACGTGACGTGGCTCTAATCCTCTTCCATAACTTTGGCCTGTGAGAAAAACTATGTTGTTGGATTTCAACCTGACTTCATACATATTTGGTGGTGGTGATAAACTAATTGGGGCTAAATCAAAATATTGTAACACAGTAGTAGACTTTAAAAAACAGCTTTGAAGAGAAAACCTCAATCCATGTGTTAGAAAGTCTTCTATTTGCTTGTCTGTTCATGTGTTATTGACACAATGTGCAGGTGTGGAGGCAAGACACACACACACACACACACACACACACACACACACACACACACACACACACACACACACACACACACACACACACACACAGGTAACCACAGTGATTAATTTGCCTTTGTAATAGGAAGTGGGAGGTTAGCTGTCATCCGTCACTGGATGTTTGTAGAATGAGGATTTGTCAAAGATTTCACTTTTAGATTATTAGATTAATTGAAGGTGACGTGAGCTAATCTAGTTCACTGCTTAACTGAGATAATTGTTTATTATTATTATAGAATCTTTGTGTAAATTGTGTTTATAAAATAAAATCCATTTGTAGTTAGCCTACTAAAAAAAATGATTTGTGCATTTTGTTTGTACTACATAACATGTTTTAAATTATAGTATTTTTTTTGTAAAAGTAATGTACTGTAAAGTACAATTGACTAAATATTCATATGTGAATGTGTGCATTTCAAATAAAAGGAATCTGCTTTCATTAAAGGCCCCAACTAGTATATTTGGTCATTTTTAAGATATTTCATGTTTCTGAGTATGTCCTGACAATATTAATTTGCCCCGCTGTTGACTACTGTAAGTGACTTAATTTTTAGTTAAAAAAAGTAAGTTAAAAAAGTTTAGTATAGTTGCTATAATTCGATTCTGAGTGAGGAGGAACTGGCACGTAAAACACTTAATAGATAATATCCATAATTTCCATTTTTTAACTACTCACCCACAGTTAACAGTTAGCAAGTGCCTTCAGTAGGCTATATTATACTGTAGGCACTTGCTAACTAACGTCTTGTGACGTTTTCACAAAATGGCGGACCCCATGGACGTTGATGGAAAGTATACATTTGAGCTGTATAGAGCTATAGAGTCATTTTATAATATATCTGAGGAACATGTTGATATTCTCAACAGTCTCATCTTGTTTCCTCGTCATTATGCCTTTGCATTTCCTGCATTAACGTAGTTAGCCGCTCGCTAGTGGTAGCTAAATTGTTAGCCTCGGTCCTCTTCTAGTCAACTGCGCATGTTCACGACATGACCACTTGAATGCCAAGCATGTGGTGTACACGACTTCCGGTCTCGTATTCACGGTAAACACGAGCCGACTTGTGAGGAGCAATACGCACCCACAATATGACATCATTATGACATCATCAGTGATATATGACATCACTATAATAGTGACCTGGCCATTAGGCCGAGCCGTCTTGAACTGTATGACATCATCTGTAATTTATGACCTCATCACGATGTCTGTGACGTCTCAGTCATTATGAGATTTTCGGTGATATATGACATCACTATAGAAGTGACCTGACCACCAGGCTGAGGCGTCTAGAACTGTATGACATCATCAATGATTTATGACCTCTTCACTGTCTGTGACATCGTCAGTCATTTATGACATCATCGGTGATATGTGACATCACTATATTAGTGACTATAATACGGTACTGACATCATCAGTGATTTATGACCTCATCACTGTCTGTGACATCAACAGTGATTATTGCATCATCAGTGACATTATGACAGAACTAGAGTGGTGCCTTGGCCATGCTGAGCCGAGCAGCACAGCGACTGACATCATCAGTGACCTGGCCTCTTTCTTTCTTTTTTTTTTTTTTTCTTTCTTTCTTTCTTTCTTTCTTTCTTTCTTTCTTTCTTTCTTTCTTTCTTTCTTTCTTATCTTTCTTTCGTTCTTTGCTGATGGCATGATGCCTTCGGTGCCTACTAGTACACATGGGTTATCTTCAAAAGAGCCTTTCTGTGTGGAGTTTGCATGTTCTCTCCATGCTCACCTGGTTTTCCCTCCATATAACATCAACCCCCACTGAAAAACATGCAAGAAGACATCGCCTGACCAGAGGTGCCTACTAACAAGTCGGTCCAAGGGCACTGCGAGGAAAAGCTGCCCACCACCCCTGGTCCTGCCCCCTTGGAGGAAGGATGAGCCAGGATGGCACGGAGGCGGAAGACAAATTTCAAGGTATTCTTTCTTTCTTTCTTTCTTTCTTTCTTTCTTTCTTTCTTTCTTTCTTCAATATTGTGCTTAAATGCTCATAAACGGATTAAATCTGGAAAAATTGCTCTAGTGTTGGAGTAGACCGGTCTCGGGCCTCACCGGACTCAGGATTTTATTTCAAGACCAACCACAAGGCCCATTCGGAGCCAGGAAAAACCCTGTTCATTGTGTGAAATTATTTTCTACTGCATTTTCTACTTTAATTATTGATAAGTGCTTATTGATAAGTGCTTATTGCACTTTTTATACTCTTTTTTTGTAAGTTTTGTTGTGATGCTTTTAAATGTCCATTTTATTTCTTATTTTCATTTATTTTCCTGTGTGCTTAATGAAGTTGCTTAATGCACTTTTTATACTCTTTTTTTTTTAAGTTTTGTTGTGATGCTTTTAAATGTCCATTTTACTCTCTTCTTTTCTTTTATTTTCCTGTCAACCATTTTATGTGAAGCACTTTGAATTGCCTCTGTGTATGAAATGTGCTATACAAATAAACTTGACTTGACTTGACTTGACTTGACTTGTGCATTATTGTGAGAACATAAGCAGCATGAATACAGATGACTAGCAGTGAAATTATGAAAATGATAAATGAACAAGGCGCTTTGCATGAGAGTGCAGTTGATTTATTCACAGCTTTCTACTAACCAACTGTCATCATCAGTCAAGTCAAGATATTTGCATGCTATGTATTTGTTTTGATGAAAGATGTTTCATGTCACGAGTGTTGATCTAAACACAGGTAAAAGGGACAATTAAATCAGACAGGTGAGCAGGACTGAGAGCACTGTCACAGGAGGAGACTGTGAAGACAAGGTGTCAAGACACATCAAGATTTTTCACTAGATAAAGTCGATTTCAGCCGCTTCTGCTGCAGGACTAGACCATAGGAGGGAAGGTGGAGATGTGATATGGTCTTAATTTCAACACCAATTTAACAAATCCGTGAAGCACTTTGGATGTTGAAGGATCTACCAACGTTTACCACCTGAGAGATCATACGGTGAGCATTCAAGACAATGTCCACTATTCCTCCATTCAACTCATCTTTTTTAAACAACTCTCAGTTCATCTCACCCTCCGATGGATGTGACATCATGCCAGGAGGCCAGCCTGTTGCCACTCTGTCTGTCATGTCCAGCTTCATATTCATTCACTTTGCAGTGGGTCTCCCAGCAAATGTATGGGTGGTTTGGCTCATTAGTCAAGGAACCAAAGATTCACTTGCTGCTGAATTGTTTCCTCTCAACTTGGCTCTCTGTGAGATCCTTTTGTGTTTGATGCTCCCAGTCACCGTCTACAATTATTTCTGCTATAGTGAAGTCATGGCAGGCCTGGTGAAAGGAACGGGGATTTTTTTATTTATCGGCCGCCCTCTGTTCCAGTGTTGTATCTGCGTGGAGCGTTACTTGGCAGTGGTGCACCCTTTGATCTTCATCAGGTAACACATTCTTGGGTAAAATGTTCAAAACTGACTTTTTAGTGAAATTGTGTGTGTGTGTGTGTGTGTGTGTGTGTGTGTGTGTGTGTGTCTGTCTGTCTGTCTTTGGCCCATTGTGGGGACAGGCACCTGATAGAGCAGTCACAACATTGTGGGGACCCAAAACGTTAGGGTTGTGCTACAACCCGGGTTTTACGAGTGAGAACGAGAGCTCTCACTAGTGCCTACAACGCTGCGACGCAGCCCTATGGAAGACTGTTATTTTGCTCCAAAATTACTTTTCATTAAAACCGACCACCCACCCGTAGGTGGCGTGGTACCCCCTGGGGCTGACACGGATCCACGTGACTACGTCACGTCCTGTCAGCCCAGGGATAATCACTCTAATTTCTTCCAGCCCGCTGAGATCCGACGCACCCCGTGACGCATCGACACAGCAAGGCTGGGTAGTGAGAGCTCTCGTTCTCACTCGTAAAACCCGGGTTGTAGCACAACCCTAACGTTTTACTTCATTTCGAACTCAAGCTCTCACTAGTGCCTCAATTCAACCGACCTTGCTGCCGGGAGCACCCAAAGGGCGACCCGAAAGGCACCGGTGAACCACGGCCATATGGCAACGTTTATGCCTAACCGAATGACATATTAGAGTGGCAACGATACTACTTTCTTGCCACCGACAGCACTGCGTGCGCGAACTGCGAGACTGTAGTACCTGACAAAAGTGTGATGAGAGGACCATGAGGCCACGGCACACATGTCCTCCACCGACACACCACGCAACAACGCAGAGGATGTCGCAACACCTCGCGTAGAATGCGCCTTGATACCCTCCGGGGGAACATTGCCCACGGCAGAGTATGCCAACGCGATCGCCTCCACTATCCAGTGTGATAAGCGATCCTTGGAAAGGGGTCCGCCCTGGGCCCTTTGCCCAAAGCAAACCAACAGCTGATCTGTAATGCGTAATGAACGCGTCCTGGCCACATAGGCCGAGAGCGCCCTTACGGGGCACAGCATGTGCAAACGTCTCTCCTCACCCGAACTGAACGGCAGGGGACAGAATGCCGATAAGTCTATAACCATAGACCTATAGCTGGCATTAATATTATTGGGCTGGTACGCCGGGTTAGGTCGCAACGTAACCCTGCGCCCATCGTCCCCAAAAACCATACAGGCCTGCTGCACCGAGAGGGCAATCAGGTCACCGACTCTCTTTCCTGATGATAAGGCCAGCAGCAGCGCGGTCTTTAAGGACAGAACCTTTAAATCGGCGGAGTCCAAGGGCTCAAACGGATGACCCGTTAGCCCGTCCAGCACCCTAACCAGGTCCCATTTGGGAAAAACGCACCGCAACGGCGGGCGCAATTTACGCGCCCCCTTCATGAAGCGCGAGACCAAAGGGCACACCCCCACGGGGGTCCCTTCAATCCCCATGTGGCAAGCCGAAATCGCGGCTACGTACACCTTAAGCGACTGCGGGGACTGGCCCGCGTCAAGCAAGCTTTGAAGGAAACAGAGAACTGGGCGCACGCTGCAGTTCACTGGATCCACACCCTTACTTGTGCACCATCGCGAAAAAACCAGCCACTTGTACGCGTACTGAGTGCGGGTCGAAGCAGCCCTAGCACTCTGAATAATGCGCACCACATTGTCGGGCAAGCCCTGTGCTAGCAACTGGTCCCGTTCAGGAGCCAGACCGCTAGCTTCCACCTGCCTGGGGAGGGGTGGAACACCTCCCCCTCCGCCTGGGATAGGAGATCGGCCCGTACCGGCAACGCCCAGGGCGAATCTTGCGCCAGGGAGACCAGGTCCGCAAACCCTGTCTGCCTGGGCCAAAACAGACTAAAACGAGCCGGAGGCGCTGTTCCCTCACCCTGTCCAACACCTGACGGATCAGGGGGGTCGGGGGAAACGCATAGAGCCCCTCCCTCGGCCACGCGTGCGCTTTCAGCGCGTCATGACCTAACGGGGGCTGTCCTCCTGGATTGAGAACCACAGTGGGCAGTGTGTCGCGCGCCGCGATGCAAGAGATCGACGCAGGCGCGACCAAACCTGGCCCAAACCTGTTCCATCACCCGAGGGTGGAGGTACCACTCCGTATAACGGGGATTGCCTCGAGACAGCAGGCCGGTTGTAACTCCGCCGTCCCGGCAGATAGACCGCTGACACTGAAAGGAGACGGGGATACACCCACCGGTGAATCCCCGCTATGGTTCAGCGCCCTTGACCGCACACCGCCCTGTTTGTTCAGGTGGGCGATCGCTGCCATATTGTCCGAGCGAATCAGCACATGGTGCCCATGTGTGAGCCGCTGGAAGTGTTACCTCCGCAGGCTGGGGGGACTGCGGAGGCAACGTTCTCTTTCGAGTCTGGCCGCACACGGACTTGTCCGGCAGTGCGGTCCCCAAGAGAGCTCCCAACCAACAATGGGCCCACGGCGCCATTGATGGTGGGCTTGTCCTGAAGAGGAGCCCGGCGAATCGCCTTCAGCGTTTATGTGGCGAAGCTCCTGAGCCTCCCACCGGCCGTTCGCCGAAAAATGCCCGCAAATCGCACCCCCTGCCCAGAGGGAGGCATCTGTGCGAATCACCATCCTGAGCGGGACAGGGCCCCACCGAGTACCTCTCGAGAGGTAACGGGGGTCCGCCCATATGGCCAGCGCCTGCCAGGCCTGACCTGTCAGAGGAACCCTGCGATGACGGTCCCCGGCCGAGTCCAGGCGAAACCTGAGAACCATATTTGGACCACAGGAGCATGTGTAGCCTCCCCAGCGGGAGCACATGCAGTGCTGAGGCCATCAGGCCCAACATCACTGTGCACTGATGCACTGACACCGAGGGCACAGACCTAACGTCCTTGGCTTGCTGTCCGAACCGTGCGAGCCTGTCGCTCTGGCGAAAGGCTCGCAGGAAGTCTAGCTCGAGCCCCAGGAAGGTCGCCGCCTGCGCTGGGACGAGGCAACTCTTCTGCCAGTTCACCAAACACCCTAAGGTTTGCCGGTGATCGGTCACCACCTTGGTATGTTCCGTGGCACGGACCCTTGAGTCGGCCGCTAAGCGAACGTCGTCGAGATATAGGAAGACGCGGATCCCCCTCGCGCGGAGGGGAGCCAAGGCTGTCTCCACGCACACCGTGAGGGTTCGCGGGCTCAAAGACATGCCGAATGGCAAGACACAGAACTCGTAAGGTATTTCCTGTGTCTCCTGACCACGTGGACATGGAAGAACGCACCTTTCAGATCCCCGGAAGTAAGAAATCCCCCAGTCTCAACTCGTTGAACAGGCGGGGAAGAGAGCATTCGGAACGGGACTTCCTCAGCGTCTTGTTGAGATGCCGAAGGTCCAATTTTGGACGCATGGAGCCGTCCTTCTTGGGCACGATAAGTACCTGTGGTAGAAAACCCAAGCGCACATCTGCCTTGGGCGAATCGCCCCTCTGGCGAGGAACGAATAACCTCCTTGTGGAGTATGTCCATGGCCTCCCCCTCCACGGCCGGATCGGGGGTCCCGTCGAACGTGGGTGTGGGGGCAAACTGTAGAGCGTATCCCTTCTGGAGGGTGCGCCGTAATGGGGACGGGGAACATAGATGCTCCCAGGCTTGGACAAGATGGTCTCTTGTGGCCAAAGGAGCGGAACCCGTCATGAGCATATTGCTGGGCACCGGGACCTTTTGATCCGGTACCCTGATGGGGGGGGGGGACGTGAGAGGCTACGCCCCCCCGCCGCATGGTCAGTTCCGTAGAAGCTGTGCATGCTGGGGGAGAACTTCTTACGCAAGCTCCGCCTACTGACGCGCTGTTGTATCGAAGTAGCCCCCCCCCCCTCCTGCCGTGCGGCTTTCGCAGGCTGGGGGGACTGCGGAGGTAACGTTCTTTCTCGAGACCGGCCGCACGTGGACTTGTCCGACAGTGCGGCCCCCAGGCGAGGTCCCGACCAGCAATGGGCCGTCGGTGCCATTGATGGTGGGCTGTCCTAGGAGCCTCTAGCCGAGGCCAGGCCGTAGCCATGGACCAAGGCGAGCCTTGATGATGGGTATGAGACCCTGGGCGAGCTCCCGACCGAACTCGGGCCTTGGGCACCGAGGACGGTGGGTCTAAAGCTACAAGCCGCAGGCTCGAACTGAGCCCAGCCTTGGTGAGCCAACCGGTGGGCTTGACCTGAGCGCTGCCAACCGAGGCCAGGCCGTGGCCATGGACTAAGGTGCGCTGTGCCCCCTGCACTTGCAGGGGGCGCCCCAACAAGGGAGTGCGACCCATGGAGAGCTCCCAACCACCCTGGGCCTTGGGCACCAAGGGCGGTGGGCTTGTCCTTAGAGCTACAAGCCAAAGGCTGGCACTGAGCCCAGACCTTGGCGAGCTGTAACCCCTGCTGGACGCGTAGCGCCTGCACGGGGCGGTACGTCTACTGTAGCGGAGGTAGCTCGCGCCCAATGTACTTAGCACACAGATACTAACTGCACGGGTGCACGCCAGCTATCTGCAACCATACTATAGTTCTGTGCTAAACAGTACTAATGCTATCTGCACGTATGCAAGCTAGCTTTCACACTTTTTAGAGAGCGGACCTTGGTCCGCTCAACAGAGCTTAGCTGCGGCCCTGGGCGTCGCCCCACGAACTGCTCCCTTGGAGGGCTCGCTCGTGAAGATAGCCCAGCAGCTGCAAGACCGAGGGTTCACGGCGCCTGTGCAGCGTGCTCATGCCCAAGGCAGAACACGCCCTTGTCGTGCCGGTTCATACTCGGCCAATGCAGTGATACACACGGCCCATCCCCTCGCTGACTTTCCCTGCTAGTAGCAAGAGAAAGCCGGAAGCTAATCACTAATAGCAAGCTCCCGCGGGCCGCACCCTGTTAGCGGGAGTACCAGTTAAGCAGGCTAGCAGGCTAGCAAGAAGCACAGGCTAGACAGTAAGCAACCCGGAGGCTAGCGAACGTGCGCGTGCAACGGTGACGTAAGCGGCCATAGCCCAGCCCGAAGGGGAGGCAACACTACCCACAACCTGTTAACCCGCGAGAACAGGTGTGAAAAAGCCACTAGCTAAGCTAGCGTAAACACTGAGAGACAAGCGTGCGCTAACACAACCCTGCGCACAAGCAGGTGCAGTGAGTCTCTACCCTGAGTAACACGGGGAAGCAAGCGTGACCGCAGGCAGAGGCCAGCGGCCCGCAAAGCTAGTCAATCTCAGAAGAAACTCCTCAGAGGGAGTTAAAATCTAGTAGATGCTATTTGCACGCAACACTTAGCAGACAAGCAAGCTGGCTAAGATGGCGTAAGAACTGAGAGAAGTCAACACAACTTTTAGCTAGCGAACTCGCTCAGCTAAATCTCAGAGTGCCCCCTTAGGGGCCGACGCCAGTAAAATCTACACTACAAGCAGTATGTAGGTCCCAGCAACGCCTGTGCATCGTGCTCATGCCCTTAGGCAGTGCACACATCATTTCATTGTGCCGGTCGTAACCGGCCAGCGTAGCCTCACAGCTAACACAGCACCTAGCTGTTCCCCCCTCTCTCTGCTAACAGGAATAACGGGGTTACCGTGTAAGCAATAGCCTGCGACGGCAAGAAGCTGGAGTGCTACAACACTAGATACTGGCTGCACGGGTAGCAAGCTAGCTATCTAGCTAACTGAAGAGCATGGCTTCTAGCTACTACTCTCGCTTACCGCGGGCCCTACACAGAGGTAGTCGTTACCCTGTCTGGGGACGCAGCCAGATAGCTGGAGTGCTACAAGCTAGTCCAAGCTAGCTGCACTGAGCAACTCGCTAACTATCTATTTAACGTTACTCCTGGAGTAACGTGCGCGCTCTGACAATATAGCCGGCGCCTAAAACAAGCAAACGGACGCTAACGACACGGGTGCACGCTAGCTTATCCGCAAGAACCAGGCTGGCTAGCCTAATGTTCTAGTGCTACACTGTAAGCTAACAGCACGCATGCAACCTAGCTTAACAGTTTTGAGCACGGACCTAAGTCGGCCCTCAAACGAAAACGCTGCCCCAGCCAGGGGAGCGAAGCAAAGCTACACAGCGGCAGCAATAACCACTACACGGCGGTAGCAGCAGAACTACACGGCGGTAGCAATAAACAGTTAACTAAGGAAGATACTCTTAGCTTTTTAGATGACTTGTTCCGACGCCGCTGGTGAAGGGTACAGGAACGGGTCCCCGAAGCCTGCTTTATCCCGTCCACGCAAACCTCTTGAGGTGGGCAAATCAGCCGGAACGAGCCTAGTATCTAAAGCTATGTAAGAGAGCTAACTCAGCGTTAACCGCGGAGCTTTAGAAAACACGTCTTCTCAGCAGCTGGAAGAAAGCGTAAGTGATTATCCCTGGGCTGACAGGACGTGACGTAGTCACGTGGATCCGTGTCAGCCCCAGGGGGTACCACGCCACCTACGGGTGGGTGGTCGGTTTGAATGAAAAGTAATTTTGGAGCAAAATAACAGTCTTCCATAGGGCTGCGTCGCAGCGTTGTAGGCACTAGTGAGAGCTTGAGTTCGAAACGAAGTAAAACCTGGTCCCCACAAAAATAACTTCTAATTGAGTGGTGTGTGTGTGTGTGTGTGTGTTAAACGGATAACAGAATTATCAGGTAACTGACAATAATCTGATTTCCGCATTGCATTTTAGCAGGCCTTTTAGTAAATAGTGGGAACTCCCCTCAAAGTACGTGTGTGGACACTGCAATGAATAAACCTGATGATTCAGCAGAAACCTAGGTGTGTTTATTGGTTTTCTCATAAACCGATAACGGCCTTTATCCAGTAAAGGATGCCGTTTACATGACGACTTGATAATCAGGTAACTCTAGAAATCTGATAATAAACGGTTTATTAGTGTGCATGTAAACGCACTCAATGTTGCTGCTGTACACATTGTTGGCACTGAGCCAACAATGTAAGCGAGTTTTGCAGGTATTTTGGGATTTTGATTGATTTGGTCACTTTCATCTGGTGAATAATCATTTTCATGAAACAAAAGGGAAAGTTTATGTGTTTTTTGCGTGGAATGCTACTGTAAATGGAATGTTGTGGAATGTTTAAAGCCATCTTTCTCCCATTTTACTTTTACACATATTAGTACTCATAATAACTTTTCATCTGAGAGCGCTATCTCAGTCATTCAAAAAGTTATATATAGGGTAGAGTAGAAATATCAAAAAATGACGATGTCACATTTTCACCATGTGAAGGGTTTTTGCAAGCCATCACACATACTGAACTTCAGTACTCTGCTGTGCTTTCTTCCACAGGTTCAAGCCCCTGAGGTACAGAGTAGCCTGGTGTGGTCCAGCCTGGTGCATCATCTTTGTCTTTGTGTGTCTTTCAGCATGGTCAGTTGTGGAACCTCTATATATTCTTCTTCCCTGCTTTGCTCTCACAGCATGCTTAAGTCTGTATTGCTGCCTCTCACTTCTCTGGTCTCTGAAGCAGTCTGGGCCAGGGGAAAGGGAGAGGGAGCAGAAGAGACAAGGGGGGAACAATGTGAAGAGAAGAGCTTTTAACATCATTTTGGTTCATCTGGCAACTTTTGTGGTGAATTATTTGCCACCATTGCTGGTTCTATCTCTTTACAAAGCAAAGATTACAGATCCCATGAGTACAACTGTTCTTGTAGGTGTGTTTATGTATCTGGCAATGCTGTGTGGGCTGGTCCAACCCTTAATTTACCTGTACAGAGCTGGGAGGCTAACCTGTGCTTGAGAGCACTGACCTGAGAGCTGGATAGACACCTTAAAGCAGGGATGGGCAACTATGATGATAGAGAGGGCCACAAAAAAATTCCTCATTACCAGAGGGCCAGATTGTGACCGTGCACTTCCACCAGTAGCCTACTGTAACACCATTACTCCCAATTATAGCTACTAATTTGATGAAAAGGACTGGTAATCAAAGTTTATTATACCAACATTTATATTTTTCATATTAAAATTTAGTAATTCTTCCATTCAGATGACACCAGAAACTTTGCTCTAGCTTTAAAACAGCCCGCTACAGCAATTTGATGGGGTACATCACCAAAATAATGTGATATTAACCAGATTAGTAATGTTGTATGTGCAATGTGCATCTTGGATAGTTTGTTACAATAGCGTTAGCTCAAATGCTAATGTTAAACAGTATGTGGATGGACAATGCTAATGCCATTAGCGCCATGTTCTGGTTTGAACAGTAAAATAAAAACACAGATTTTGGTGGTCTAATGACCTAACCTAACCAAAAATGTCCACCTTGTAAAAAAAAGAAAAGAAAAGGGGAAATTGACCCAGGGGCCGCACTGAACGAGGTCGGGGGCCGCATGCGGCTGGGGGCCACCAGTTGCCCACCCCTGCCTTAAAGGGTTAGTTTGGATATTTTGATGTAGGGTTGTATGAGGTTCTTGCTTGACAGTCAGTGTACTACATGCAGTAGAATGCACCCGGCTTGGTCCCAGTTTGGAGAAATGGAGACCGGCCACATTAGGGAAGTAGAGCTGCTGAGTGTGAACAGGATCACGAGCAAAAGCATAAAAAAAACCTACAAAAAACAAGCGCGGATTCCCTATATCCCTAAAGACTTCAATTGCGTTTTTTGACGGTGGGACGTGGATTAAAGCCTGATGCATCTCCTGTAAAAGTATGGGGGATTTTGAAGGTGTATAAGCTATTTTATGGACCCATTAGGTGGCGACAGTGCTCTCCAGATTAGAGAAAGGTGAGGAAAAACAGCAGAAGAAGCCGTGATGAAACGGAAACCGATGCATGCTGGAGCCAGAGCCGTATGGCTGGAGCTAACGTTAGCTGCGAACAGCAGCCAATCCACTCCCACAACTGAGCCCCTCTGTCTCTGCTGCGATAGTTTCTCCACACGATTAGCCGCCAGAAAAGGAGCACCCGACACCGAAATGCCAAACCATTCTCAGCTGGGACTGCTGAGAATGGTTTGGCTTTTCGGTGTCGCGCTGGGAGCCGGCGCACAAAAACGGCGGAGCGCTCCGAAAATAGACGCTGGGTGCAGCTCCAGCATGCAGGCTGCGTGTTAGTGTGGGGATGAGTTTCTCCCAGCTCCGGCATGCAGGCTGTGTGTTAGTGTGGGGGTGAGTTTCTCCCAGCTCCAGCATGCAGGCTGTGTGTTAGTGTGGGGATGAGTTTATCCCAGCTCCAGCATGCAGAGATTCGTCGCCTGACGCAGGTAGCAGAGATTCAAGCAGAGCCACCAGAGACACTCCCACGGAGGAGGAGTTTGCAGTTGAGGGGGGTGGGGCACGCAGGGCACCACACAACTACACCACATCACTACATCAGAAAATATTAGCTTCAGAGTCAGTGATGTGCTTGAAATGCTTCATTTCACAAAAGGCTCATTATCTCAGGTTCTAGTTTGAAACATCTGTTTTTGGTGAAACCAACCTATCTTCTACTGCTGATAACTAAAGAACAGAAAATGATATAAATAAACTTTTTTTGCTGATGATACAAGAGAGTCTCATCGTTCTTTGGGCATGTTCGGTGTTTACATAGTAATATCACACAATATTCTGTGGGTCTTGAGAAATCACTGAAAACGCTCTGAAAGGGCTGGCACTGGGAGCGTCCGCTTTCCAGAAATGGCTGGCAGCCAATGAGTTAAGCAGAAAATTAAAAAATAGTTTTAAAGCAAAAATAAATAATAAATAAAGATAATTTTAACATTGGCTCAACCAGCCCATCTTACTGACCACCATTTTTGTCCTTAATCCCTTTTTATTACTACCATGCCACTGGTACTGTACACAAACAAGGCTGTTTAAATATCTGCCTTGCACTCCCTTAGAGGGAAATGATCATGATCAATTAAACTGTAAGAACTTTTATTGAGATACTGAACTAACATCGTTAGTAACTAATGTTACGCGCTAATTTGCATATCAATATGCGCTAATTAAGTAACTACTAACGACTCTGACTTCTCAATGCTCACCTCACAGTTTCATTGATTGGGGAGAACGATTATGTGGACTGTGGAGGACCACTTTGCTGCTGTACTGTGTGTGTGACCTGTGTGAAGTGATGTGGGATTAGGCAGATAGAAGGAGGAGGGAGCGCCTGCGCAGCCACGGTTCTAGAAACTTTTTGGGTGGGCTGAACCCCCCTAAATTTTTGTCTCAGCCCACCCTAAGAACATAGAGGGGGGGGGGGGGAGAAACATGCACACAGCGCATTGAGTGTAGTCAGAAACTGCTACTAACGACCACCATGGATTTGGAGAGAAAAAGAAAAGAAAAAAATAAGTTTTTTTTGGGTGGGCTGAGACTATTTTTGGGTGGAAGGCCTAGAACCGCCCCTGGCCCCAACTAGTATATTTGGTCATTTTTAAGATATTTCATGTTTCTGAATATGTCCTGACAATATTGTGTGTCCTGTGTGTGTGTATGTAGGGATAGAGCTGGCTCACCGGCTTGTCACAAAATGGCGGATGCGTTAGCTTCCGCCTATCATAACATGGCGGCTAGTCGGCCTACATAGAGGTGTGTGTATGAGGTCGGTGATCACGTGCGCGACGCATGTGCCCGTGAGTGAGAGCTAGCGCAGTTATTGGAGACCGTGAAGGAATTTTCTACCATGGCTAATGGGTCAGCCGGCTTTTAACTAGTGGACAATTACGACACAGTCTACTAGATCCGTTCAGCGGATCGGTGAAGATCTTAACTAGCATTCACAGGCACTCTGGTTCAGTAAATACATAGACAAGCACAGTCACAGTGACAAACAATTTCAGGTATCAAATCACTTCACAGTATTAAATCACTTCACAGTATTAAATCATTTCACAGTATTAAATCACTTGTAACGCTAAACAACCTGTCCGCCAGAACGATACTAAATGAGCCTTACTTTGAGACATCTGTACGCGCGTACGTAGTTCGGTGCGGCTGTCTCACTCGGGCCCGAGTCGAGACGTCAGTGTCCGTGCCGGGGTCCCCGGCGACGAAGAGGATTGGGAGAGAAGAGGTGCGGTGAGTGGGTCTCAGTCGGCAAGGGGAAGGCGGCGTTGCGGTCCCGGATCGTCAGACGTGGGACCGGAGGAGTTAGATGGTTGAGCTCCGGGTGGCTGATTCAGATCAGCTTGGTAGCTGGTTAGGGACTGTTCGTTATTTATGAGAGGGGGGGTATGGTGCAGAAAGGGGGAGGGGTATCAAATATTTTTTTGAGTACTGGGGAGGGACTGTTTTTTATTTTGACTTTAGGGAGGGTTATACAACTTTAATTTTTTGTATTTTGTATATATTTTTAAATGCGTTTTTTCGTTCCAAAATTCGTGTTTACTCCCCTATTTATATCTATGGTTTACCTGTATGGTGACTGGACTCCGCTCCAGACCGCTCGCTGCTCGATACAGATTTCACCCGCTTGCACTCACTGCTCTGCTCAAAAGAATAAAAGAGATAAAAAGGCCAGGGTGTTTTAATTTGCGTTTAAACGCCTGGGCAATGGGCATTGCTCACTACAAATAACATGAGCTCAGCAGAGTCTGCATGCTCGTTTCTCTTCCTTCTCTTCTCGCAGCAGCTGGCAAGAAAATAGTGGGCGTGCACATGAGGTAGGCCAGTCTTATTGGAGACTGGAGTGGACATCACAGTGCATCAGTGTCACTCATCCAAATAACGTTAAATCTGCAAGGGATATATATAGCACCTGGATTACATACATGTTTCACATAGGGTTGTGTTTTGATTTTTATTGTTTTATTTTGTCCAATATTGAAATGTTCTACAATTGCATGTTGTGCTAACATAAACATTATTTATATCTACCACTTAGCCTATTTAGGCTGATTTGGTTGCTATTTCTTGTCAATGTATTACCCTCAATGCATGCTGGGAGATTCCACATGCATTTATCTGCAGTCACTCAGGGAGGGACATGGAAAAATATTTATAGATCTGGGGAGGGTGAAGGAAAAAAACGAAAACAAAGTCGCCCCTGCACCATACCCCCCCCTCTCATAAATAACGGACTGTCCCTTAGCTATAGCCTTGTGGTGGCTAATGCTAATCTTGCGCTCAATAGAGAGACGTTCGGCACTCACTCTAGAGAACACTTTTGCAGCGAGTTGCTACGTAGGAGTACGGTCTGTTGTCCTTCTCTCTGCTTACAGTCAAACTGTCAGGGAGTGTCTTTGTTGTTGATAAGCCAATAATGCAGGGCCGGTTCCAGAACAAGATGACTAGGGATGCATCCTAGATAGGAAGGGGTGCAGATGCCCGGCCTAAGGCCGGGCCCACTCGGGCGGCCCGATAAAGTTTGACATGTTATTTTACTAAAAATAATGCATTTTACCATCCTTTCAAGTAGAATGATACCACCCAAGCAAGAATATTTCAAGTGTTTCAAGTGCTTTACTGAAATATTTGGACCATATAATGATAATACAATTATCTCAACCTTAAAGGGATAGTTCGGTTTGTTTGAAGTGGGGTCCTATCAGCTAGTTCAATACACTAACTTAATTAGGTACAGTGTTCTGGAGGCTGGGCGCATTGTGGAACGAGACCGCGCACTCAGCGCAGCACCCAAACCAGCCTTTTCTCTGTAAGTACGGGGGGTCAACAACTAAAACGTAATTTAGCCTCCTTAAACAACGCCCACCTAAACAAATCGATATCCGTGTACATGCACACTCTATTTTGACAATTTTCAGCGCTTTACTTTTCCACAAAACAGCAGTTTCATTCGGCACTGCTTTTTCTCCCAACCATACAACTACCGTATTCCTCCGCTAAAAGCCAGCACAGAGCACAGAGCCCCGGTTTACAAAACAGGAAGGCTTAGAAGAGAGATAAAACACTGACTTACTTTAGAGACAACAAGTCAGCTGGCCTCTCTGGTCTGGGACGTTTTCCACAATTTATCCTGGGAATGGTGAAAAAGGTCTGCAGGGCACCCCTGCATTTAGGCAGCAGGCGCATCTCTCTGCCTGTTCACTCTCTGCAAAAGTTCCTCTTCTGTATTCACTCTGGTTCATAATTGTATCCTCTTGTCACCAAGGTGAATGGCATATCATCCTCGCTATCAAAATCACTCATATTTTCGTTTGTGTATTCTATTTGTTGTGTCTTCACTAACTGTAACCGGGCCCAGTATAAGTAACCACTTGTTGCAACCAACCACTTGGGCCTTCACACAAAAGGTTAAATTCTAAAGATTACAGACGGAGCAGGAGACGTGCATCTAGTCAACACAGAAATGTTTATTTAAAGCTTGTTCTAAGAAAGGATGGCCCTGGGGAAACAAAAGGGGGAAACCAATTAGTCCAAAATCATATCTTTATTACAAACTATGATTACTATGATTTTGGAAGCTTGGACCAATTGGTCAAAACCCAACAGGGTAACAGTGGAACAATTGGCTCATCAGTACACAGTGCATAAATGCCGTCATACAGTGGACGTCAATCATAAAATTAGGCTTTGTGTAATATACAAACAATGTTAAAACAATGACTAAAAGCAATATTGGCAAAACAGCAGCCTGGTGCTGGATCCTGCATGAAAAATAAGAAAAGTGTAAAACATCCATTTCAGAGTGACTTTACCTCGGTGGATTAAACCTCCTACTGTTTACCCCAATGAGACGTTACCTGTGTGAAGCATCTAGGCTAAACTTGTGTAGCCGGAGGGGAAACTGCCTATCACTGGGCATCTGTGGAAGCCTACAGCATGGGATGGAACCTACAATATCAAAGATGGCATCTCAAAACATGTTCACATAAATAAATGCTGGGGAAGGAGAAGGTGCAATGAGCTCGGCCTACCTCAACCACTGGGCCAAAGCACAGGCCACCAGAGTCACGGAGCTAGGAACCGATCCAGCCTATACTATAATATATATATATACACACTATGAGACCATGGAAGATTATTATGAATGCTCATTTTCAGTCTGAAACTTGGATTACCTGTGTCAGCTGTACTGCAGAGAAGTGGGGGAAATCACACCAAAACACAGCAGGGTGAAGGCAGGCAAAAGGGGAGGCTGGCTGGCACACCTGGCCTTTTTAAGGGGAATGATTCTAATTGGCCCGCCTACTAGAGGCGGTGCCCTTTTCCTAAAGGTAGCAGCCGTCACACTAACAAATCGGGAGAAATAATATACCCCCAAATAACTGCGGAGTAATCCAGTGCTGCGGCTTTGTGCAGGGCAGGCTTTTAGCGGAGGAATACGGTAGTTGTACGGCTTATCTCATCTCGCTGCTTTGATCACAGAGAAGCTGGCTCGGTTCCCTGTGGTTTTACGATAGGTGTCGCTCAGTTGTGGAATGTTTAGAGCATGGGCTTGACGTCTGTCCCACCTTGGTTGAGAGCAACAGTTCACCCTGTTTTCAGTTAATATAGAGGCCCAACAAATCTAATATGAGCTGGCTGATCAATGCATAATAATCGTCATTTAATGATTGATAAGTGCTTTGTGCATTATTGTGAGAACATAAGCAGCATAAATACAGATGACTAGCAGTGAAATTATGAAAATGATAAATGAACAAGGCGGTTTGCATGAGAGTGCAGTTTTGAAAAGGCACATTTTGCTTGCAAATGTGTCGATTTATTCACAGCTCTCTACTAACCAACTGTCATCATCAGTCAAGTCAAGATATTTGCATGCGATGTATTTGTTTTGATGACAGATGTTTCATGTCACGAGTGTTGATCTAAACACAGGTAAAAGGGACAATTAAATCAGACAGGTGAGCAGGACTGAGAGCACTGTCACAGGAGGAGACTGTGAAGACAAGGTGTCAAGACACATCAAGACTTTTCACTAGATAAAGTCGATTTCAGCTGCTTCTGCTGCAGGACTAGACCATAATATGAGGGAAGGTGGAGATGTGATATGGTCTTAATTTCAACACCAATTTAGCAAATCCGTGAAGCACTTTGGATATTGAAGGATCTACCAAAGTTTACCACCTGAGAGAACATACGGTGAGCATTCAAGACAATGTCCACTATTCCATTCAACGCATCTTTTTTAAACAACTCTCAGTTCATCAATGGATGTGACATCATGCGAGACCACACTGTTGCCAGTCTGTCTGTCACCTCCGGCTTCATATTCATTCACTTTGCAGTGGGTCTCCCAGCAAATGTATGGGTGGTCTGGCTCATTAGTCAAGGAACCAAAGATTCACTTGCTGCTGAATTGTTTCCTCTCAACTTGGCTCTCTGTGAGATCCTTTTGTGTTTGATGCTCCCAGTCACCGTCTACAATGATTTCTGCTATAGTGAAGTCATGGCAGGCCTGGTGAATGGAATGTACATGTTTTTATTTATCGGCCGCGGTCTGTTCCAGTGTTGTATCTGTGTGGAGCGTTACTTGGCAGTGGTGCACCCTTTGATCTTCATCAGGTAACACATTCTTGGTTAAAATTATCAAAACTGACTTCTTAGTGAAACTGCAGCATAACATGGTTGTGTGTGTGTGTGTGTGTGTGTGTGTGTGTCTGTCTGTCTGTCTGTCTGTCTGTCTTTGGGGCATTGTGGGGACAGGCACCTGATAGACCAGTCACAACGTGGGGACCCACATTTTTGTGGGGACCCAAAACCTGGTCCCCACAAAAATAACTTCTAATTGTCGTGTGTGTGTGTGTGTGTGTGTGTGTGTGTGCACGCGCACGCGTGCGTGCGTGTGTGTGTGTGTGTGTGTGTTAATCCGATAACTGAAGAATGATCAGGTAACTGACAATAATCTGATTTCCGCATTGCATTTTAGCAGGCTTTTTACTAAATAGAGGGAACTCCCCTCAAAGTACGTGTGTGGACACTGCAATGAATAAACCTGATGATTCAGCAGAAACCTAGGTGTGTTTATTATTTTCTCATAAACCAATAACGGCCTTTATCCAGTAAAGGATGCCGTTTACATGACCACTTGATAATCAGGTAACTCTAGAAATCTGATAATAAACGGTTTATTAGTGAGCATGTAAACGCTCTCAATGTCGCTGCTCTACACATTGTTGGCTCAGTGCCAACAATGAGTACAGCAGCGACATTGAGTGCGCAAATTTCTACCCCATTTCAACCAATCATATCATGACATGCAGCTGTCAATCAAATCTTCATTTCAAGATTTTCTCTTCTAAATTAAGTAGAAAATGGCACCTAGTGCCTGTCATCTGGAAGAATTCCTATCCCATAAACTAACTACTAACTTGGCCAATTGTATGAAACATGAACAAAAAACAAAAACTATAATCTCTAAGAATGCAAAGAAATGTAACTGGCTCGTTAAAACGCGCATTCCAGGAATATCGTATTTACAGAAATAGTGTAAATGGCGCGCGCTTGAGAGCGTGGTTGTCAGGGGTCGCCCGTCGGACATTCCAGGCGGGCGGGCAGTACCCATGCATGGGATTGTCCGCTCGCTCCGCACAAAGCAGGTGGCTGCCTGGTACTCCGGCCATCCCACTTGCGTAGCACGACAACACGCTGAATCCCACTCGATTTGGGGGTGGAACACGCCATGATTGACCAATGCCAAACCCAGTCGACAGAATTGTCAAATCAAATCATCGACACCGTATATGGTCCGCCTCTCAATTTGTTTTCAGTCTCCGACGCTCACGCTAGTATCCCATTTTTACGGTATCAGAATAACTTTTCATCTGAGAGAGCTATCTCAGTCATTCAAAAAGTTATATATAGGGTAGAGTAGAAATATAAAAAAATGACAATGTCACATTTTCACCATGTGAAGGATTTTTGCAAGCCATCACTGAACCTCAGTACTCTGCTGTGCTTTCTTCCACAGGTTCAAGCCCCTGAGGTACAGAGTGGCCTGTTGTGGTCCAGGCTGGTGCATCATCTTTGTCTTTGTGTGTCTTTCAGCATGGTCAGTTGTGCATCCTCTATATATTCTTCGTCCCTGCTTTGCTCTCACAGCATGCTTAAGTCTGTATTGCTGCCTCTCACTTCTCCGGTCTCTGAAGCAGTCTGGGCCAGGGGAAAGGGAGAGGGAGCAGAAGAGAGAAGGGGGGAACAACGTGAAGAGAAGAGCTTTTAACATCATGTTGGTTCATCTGGCAACTTTTGTGATGAATTATTTGCCACCATTGCTGGTTCTATCTCTGGACAAAGCAAAGATTACAGATCCCACAAGTGCAGCTGTTCTTGCAAGTGTGTTTATGTCTCTGGCAATGCTGTGTGGGCTGGTCCAACCCTTAATTTACCTGTACAGAGCTGGGAGGCTAACCTGTGCTTGAGAGCACTGACCTGAGAGCTGGATAGACAGCTTAAAGCAGGGATGGGCAACTTTGATGATAGAGAGGGCCACAAAAAAAAAATCCTCACTACCAGAGGGCCAGATTGTGACCGTGCACTTCCACCAGTAGCCTCCTGTAACACCATTACTCCCAATTATAGCTACTAATTTGATGAAAAGGACTGGTACTCCAAGTTTATTATACCAACATTTATATTTTTCATATTAAAATTTAGTAATTCTTCCATTCAGATGACACCATAAAGTTTGCTCTAGCTTTAAAACAACCCGCTACAGCAATTTGATGGGGTACATCACCAAAATAATGTGATATTAACCAGATAAATAATGTTGCATGTGCAATGTGCATCTTGGATATAGTTTGTTACAATAGCGTTAGCTCAAATGCTAACATTAAACAGTATATGGATGGACAATGCTAATGCCATTAGCGCCATGTTCTGGGTTGAACAATAAATTAAAAACACATATTTTGGTGGTCTAACCTAACCTAACCAAAAATGTCCACCTTGTAGAAAAAAAAGAAAAAAAAAAGAAGAGGGGGCCAGGGGCCGCACTGAGTGAGGTCGGGGGCCGCCAGTTGCCCACCCCTGCCTTAAAGGGTTAGTTTGGATATTTTTATTCTCGGGGGGCATGGTGGTGCAGTGGTAAGCGCTGTCGCCTCACAGCTAGAAGGTCCTGGGTTCGATTCCCACCTGGGACGCTGTGAGCGCTGAAGGAATGCGTGCCCATCCGCATGTCCTCGAGTGCCCACCGCCCGGGTGGGGTCGTCAAAGGGGCCTTTCTGTGTGGAGTTTGCATGTTCTCCCTGTGCCCCCTGTGGGTTTCCTTCATATAGGAACCCCACACCAAAACATGCAATATCCTGGTTGCTGATGTGGTGCCCCCTCTGGTCCTCTGGCGCCTGTTCGGAGGGAGGGGAACTCGTTGGAATAGCATGATCCTCCCACGTGCTATGTCCTACCGGTGAAGCTTCCCCTGTCAGGTCAAAAGAAGCGGCTGGCTAACTGCCCATGTCTCGTAGGAAGCATGGAGCCAGTTTCGGCTCTCCCCAGATCGGCAGAGGGTGGAGCAGCAACCAGGATGAATAAATAAAAATTAGCACTAATGGGGGATAAAAAATGGGATAAAAAAATCCGGGGGGAAGAAAAGAAAAAAAAAAGTTTGGATATTTTGATGTAGAGTTGTATGAGGTTATTGCTTGACAGTCAGTACTACATGCAGTAGAATGCACCCGGCGTGATCCCAGTTTGGAGAAATGGAGACCGGCCACATCAGGGAAGTAGAGCTGCTGAGTGTGAACAGGGTCACGAGCAAAAGCATTGAAAAAAACTACAGAAAACTAGCGTGAATTTGCTATATCCCATATATGTATGTAGTGTATATGAGGTGGCCCTAATCCTCTGATGAACTAACGGACTAAATCAAAATACACTAAATACACTATCCTAAGACTTTTTGCCTTTGTAATAGGTAGTGAAGTGGTTAGCTTGTCATTTGTTTAAGAGAATTGTTTAATTATATATAATATTATAATATTGATTATGATATATTTGTCTGTGAATTGTGTGTATAAAATACAATTAATTTGTAGTTACTCAAAAATAATTTACACCCTTTGAGACTTTGTGAATTTTGTGCTACAGATGTTTTTTTAAGATCTACAAAGTAAACTGGAAATCGTTAGAATGTGACATGGCTCTAATCCTCTTGCATAACTTTGGCCTGTGAGAAAACTATGTTGTTGGATTTCAACCTGACTTCATGCATATTTGGTGATAAACTAATTGGGGCTAAATCAAAATATTGTAAGACAGTAGTAGACTTTAAAAAACAGGTTTGAAGAGAAAACCTCAATCCATGTGTTAGAAAGACACAATGTGCAGGTGTGGAGGCAAGACACACACACACACACACACACACACACACACACACACACACACACACACACACACACACACACACACACACACACACACACACACAGGTAACCACAGTGATGAATTTGCCTTTGTAATAGGAAGTGGGAGGTTAGCTTTCATCCGTCACTGGATGTTTGTAGAATGAGGACTTGTCAAAGATTTCACTTCTAGATTACTAGATTAATTCAAGGTGAGGTGAGCTAATCTAGTTAACTGCTTCACTGAGATAATTGTTTATTATTATTATAGAATAGTTGTGTGAATTGTGTTTATAAAAGAAAATCCATTTGTAGTTAGCCTACAAATTTTTTTTATTTGTGCATTTTGTTTGTACTACATAACATGTTTTAAATTATAGTATTTTTTTTGTAAAAGTAATGTAACTGTAAACTACAATTGACTAAATATTCATATGTGAATGTGTGCATTTCAAATAAAAGGAATCTGCTTTCATTAAAGGCCCCAACTAGTATATTTGGTCTTTTTTCAGATATTTCATGTTTCTGAGTATGTCCTGACAATATTCATTTCCTGCCCTGTTGACTACTGTAAGTGACTTAATTTTGAGTTAAAAAAAGTAAGTTAAAAAAGTTTAATAATGTCTTGGACTATTTTCAATAATGAAGACTACTTAACAGCTAACGCCCAGTTCACGTCATATCACAGTGCACGCCCCCTTTCTTTGAGGTTGTATAACCCATTCATTGTTGGGCTCTCTGATGCGGTCTCCTCACCCATTCACAGTTTGCCACACATGTGGCAATTAACCAATCGGGCCAAACCACTCCTCTCCAGCTGATCCCAATCAGCTAATCAGCGTAGTATATCAGGGTCCATGTTTTGTACTCTGTTTGCTATATGCTGTGTATGTGCCATATGTCATTCTCAGTTGCTGATCATCATCCTGAAGCAGTTTTTGCCCCACCTCCTCCCCTGACCACCACCATCGTCATGACTCCTGATTGAAGAATTCCCTATGGGGGATTTCCTATCCTATTCTTCACTGACGACGCCCTCATCATCTCAGGAGAGCGTCATCATATCATGGAGTCATACGCCAAAATGAATTTGTTGTATCATTAACTCATTGAGTGCCAATGACGACAATTGTCGTCAATTGCGTTTTTTGACGGTGGGACGTGGATCAAAGCCTGATCCATCTCCTGTGAAAGTATGGTGGATGTTGAATGTGTAAAAGCTATTTTACGGACCCATTAGGTGGCGACAGTGCTCTCCAGATTATAGAAAGTCGAGGGCAGCATACAACACCGACCCAGACAGACCCAGACAGCAGGACAGGATTGGCAAACACAAGCTAGAATATCTGATGCCCACCAGCAGTAAATCAAGACCAGCAAGAAGCTGCAACCAGCAGCGCACGCAGGGGCCAGCGCTGCTGGTTGCAGCTAAAAAATATTATTTTGCCAAACAAAATTCCTTTGTTTTCACTGTTTTATTGAAGGAAATTATTTTTGGGGTGTCACTACATCAGAAAATATTAGCTTCAGAGTCAGTCATGTGCTTGAAATGCTTCATTTCACAAAAGGCTAATTATCTCAGCTTCTAATTTGAAACGTCTCTTTTTGGTGAAATCAACCTATCTTCTCCGGCTCATAACTAAAGAACGGAAAATTATATCAATAAACTTTTTTTTGCTGATGATAGAAGAGAGTCTCATCGTTCTTTGGGCATGTTCGGTGTTTACATAGTAATATCACACAATATTCTGTGGGCCTCGAGAAATCACTGAAAACGCTCTGAAACTCTGGCACTGGGAGCGTCCGTTCTCCAAAAGTGGCTGGCACTCAATGAGTTAAAGACTTGTTAAACTTTCTACTAGTCTCTCATGATTGAAGTATAGTTGTTATAATTCGATTCTGAGTGAGGAGGAACTGGCACGTAAAACACTTAATATCCATAGTTTGTGAACGTAGAATTACATTCCCCCTGCTCTCCTCCCCCTGCACCCTCCCACCTCTCCTTCTCTGTTCTCTCCTCCTCTCTGTCCTCTCCCCTCTCTCACATTCCCCCTGCTCTCCTTCCCCTGCACCCTCCCACCTCTCCTTCTCTGCCTTTCTCCTCCTCTCTGCCCTCTCCCCTCTCTCACATTCTCCCCACCCTCGCCCTAATCCGGGCCCGTATCCTACCCCCTCCCCTCCCCCAACCCTAGACCCTACCTCTACCCTGGCTCTCCCTCCCCTGCACCCTCCCATCTCTCCTTCTCTGTTCCCTCCTCCTCCACATTTCCCATTTCCTCCCCATCTCCTCCCTCTCACAGTCCCCCTGCTCTGCCTCCCCTGTACCCTCCCACCTCCCCTTCTCTGTTCTCTCCTCCTCTCTGTCCTCTCCCCTCTCTCACATTCTCTGTGCTCTCCTTCCCCTGCACCCTCCCACCTCCCCTTCTCTGTTCTCTCCTCCTCTCTGTCCTCTCTTCCCTCTCACATTCCCCCTGCTCTCCCTCCCCTGCACCCTCCCACCTCTCCTTTTCTGTTCTCTCCTCTTCCACATTTCCCATTTCTCCCCACCCTCGCCCTAATCCGGGCCCGTATCCTACTCCCTCCCCTCCCCCAACCCTAGACCCTACTTCTACCCTGGCTCTCCCTCCCCTGCACCCTCAGCTCTCCTCCTCTGTTCTCTCCCCCTCCACATTTCCTATTTTCTCCCCACCTCCCCCCTCTCCTCCCTCACATCCCCCCGCTCTCCCTCCCTCCTCCACTCTCCTGCTTTCTCCTCTTCCCGGTGTTCTTCCTCTTCCCCCCTTCCCCCACTACTCTAAAGCATAGTACACATTTTACTCCAAAGCATGGCACCCACTCTATCCTCTCCAATATTCCGCCACTATTTAAAGCATGGCATAGCATGGCAATATTCCGCCACTATTTAAAGCATGGCACCCATGCTCTTAGTATTTCGCCACTATTCAAAGCATGGCACCCACTCTTCCCTAAAGCAAGGCACCCATAAGCTCTATATGTGAACATGTGCTTATTTGGCAAAAGGACTCACTACTAAAGGCTTGCAGCCAATTAAATTAGGCATAGTTTGGTTGCTTAGAAATTGACATATGTCCGTTTGCAAGATGTGCGTCTATATTTTTCATTCTCTCCCCACCTCCTCCCTCCCCATGCTCTCTTCTCCCCCACACCCCCCCCCCCCCTTCCCCTCTCCTGCTCCCTCCTCTTGCTCCTTCCCCACCTCCTATACCCTCCAACATCTCCCATTCCCTCCCCACCCCATCACTTCCTCACATTCCCCCTGCTCTTCCCCCTTCTCCTGCTCTCTCCTCTGCTCTCTCTTCATTTCTATATTTTCTATATTATCAATTGTTCAAATGTTATCTTTATTCTGTATATTCTTGTTACTGTTGTGTCAGCTAGAATCAGCTAGACATACTTTCTGTGAAGCCCTCTGAGACATGCTTGTGAATTAGGGCTATATAAATAAACTTGACTTGACTTGACTTGACTGAGAAACTCTTTTGTTCCCCAGTCTGTCAAGATGCTAAATCAGTCTAGGTAGGGATTATAATCTGAGGCACTTCAGCCAAAGCTTCGAAGCTCACGACCTGTGACGTGTCTTGTGACATTTTCACAAAATGGTGGACCCCATAGACGTTGATGGAAAGTAATATATTGACATTTTAGCTGTATAGAGCTATAGAGTCATTTTATAATATATCTGAGGAACATGTTGATATTCTCAACAGTCTCATTTTGTTTCCTCTGTCATTATGCCTTTGCATTTCCTGCATTAACGTAGTTAGCCGCTTGCTAGCTAGTGAGAGCTAAATTGTTAGCTTCTAGTCAACTGTGACCTGACGACGTGACCACTTGAATGCCAAGCATGTTGTGTACACGACTTCCGTCTCGTATTCACGGTAAACCCGAGCAATAAATTGAAAGAAGCAATATGCACCCACATGACATAATTATGACATCATCCCCATCTGTGATATATGACATCACTATAGTAGTGACCTGGCCACTAGGCCGAGCCGTCTTGAACTGTATGACATCATCGGTAATTTATGACCCCATCACTGTCTGTGACATCTCAGTCATTATGAGATTTTCGGTGATACTGTATATGACATCACTATAGAAGTGACCTGACCACCAGGCTGAGGCATCTAGAACTGTATGACATCATCAATGATTTATGACCTCTTCACTGAAAAAGTTGCGGACCGGTTGTCAATTTTAATGGTTTTAGTTACATATCGTCGCTGTTGACCTCGAATATCCAAAACAGCAACTTTTCAGGAAGTTAAAAAAACCTGTTTGCTCTTAAAATACTGAACCAAACGTTGTCAAAGTTGGCACATGTCTTAATTATAGTTAGTTTCCCGCTGAATGTGTCATTACTTTATTAATATCTTACCTGGATAAGCTCAAATGATGTTGTTTATATTATCAGTCCAACTTGGAAGCACTCTCTCCCGGCCAGTCAGGCGGGAGAGAGTGGTATGCTCATGCACGAGCCCCAAGCTCCGGGCCACGGGCGGGCGCGCAGCAGCAACAACAGAGCCCCTCGCCTCTCATGGCCAAGGCGGGGGCTTTGGCATTGGGATGAGAACAGTCTGACATAACGTAGCGTTAACGTTACTTTATTCTCGTCAGAAAACACTCAGATTTGCATGTTAAAACAAGTTTGCAGCCTAGGAATAACTGGAAAACATTTTATTGAACTATTAACGTCAGAGGAAGCCAGGATTAGTCAAAACGATATGAGAAATACACAGCACGTCTGCCGTGTGACTTTTCCGCGTTTACTGTCCTGCATGGGGGGGCACAGTAGGGGACGAATTTCGAGGTTTGACTGACAGATTGACGGCGAATGGCGTTACGAGATTTACTCACAAGCTCGTTTGAATGCTTTTCCATTGGTTGCATTTGGTAAAAACCACACAGAGACGTGAAGGGTGACCAATGGCACTGATTTATGACAAAAAGTAAAAAAGTGACATTCGAGGTCCTGGCACAACAGCGACGATATATATTTACTCACCAGGTGGCGACAAAGGGTAAATAACAGCCTTTTGTGTTGTACTGTATGTAGCCATACAGTATTTATATTTTTGTTTTAACTACAAACATAAATAAACGTCAACTTGAAACTATGTTTCAACTACCACACACAGCCTATAATATTATAGCCTATGTTTATTAACTCATTGAGTGCCAGCCACTTTTGGAGAACGGACGCTCCCAGTGCCAGAGTTTCAGAGCTTTTTTCAGTGATTTCTCGAGGCCCACAGAATATTGTGTGATATTACTATGTAAACAATGAACACGCAAAAAGAACGATGAGACTCTTTTCTATCATCAGCAAAAACAGGTTTATTGATATCATTTTCCGTTCTTTAGTTATCAGCCGGAGAAGATAGCTTGATTTAACAAAAAAGAGCCGTTTTTTTCTAGAAGCTGAGATAATGGCCCTTTTGTGAAATTAAACATTTCAAACACATCACTGACTCTGAAGCTAATTTTCTGATGTAGTCACACCTCAAAAATAATTTCCTTCAATAAAACAGTGAAGGCCAGGGAATTTTGTTTGGCAGAATAATATTTTTAGCTGCAACCAGCAGCGCTGGCCCCTGCGTGCGCTGCTGGTTGCAGCTTCTTGCTGATCTTGATTTGCTGCTGGTGGGCATCGGATATTCTGGCTTGCGTTTGCCAACCCTGTCCTGCTGCCTGGGTCTGTCTGGGTCAGTGTTGTGTGCTGCTCTGCGTGCCCCCCCCCCGCCCCGCCCCGCCCCGCCTCAACTGCACACTCCTCCTGTATGGGAGGTGGCTCTCTGCTAAGTTTGCTCTGCACTGTGAAGGGTGCGCGACATCCAGCTTTTTCCGCGTGTTTGTCACCGGCTACTACTGTATGCTTCCAGTTGAGAATAATAACGGCTGATCATGCGAATGGGCTGGCGCAGCGGACATGGAGGAGCTCAATTGTGGGAGCAGATTGGCTGCTGCCTGCTGCAGGCACATCTAACGTTAAAACGCTTCATGCATATCGATGCATACGGATGCGATGCGATTTCCGTTTCCCCAACGACTTATTCTCTGTTTTTCTCTGCCTTTCTGTTAACCTGGAGAGCACTGTCACCACCTAAGGGTTCTGTAAAATAGGTTATAGACCTCCAATAGCTATAATATTTGTACAGGAGAGGCAGAAGGCTTTGATCGACGCCCCACCGTCAAAAAACGCAATTGACGAACATGTCCGTCCTTGGCACTCTACGTTACTATTTGAAATGATGAACATGTTCGTCCATGGCACTCAATGAGTTAAAAAAAAAAAAAAAAAAAAAAATCTGAGGCTGTCGCCTCACAGCAAGGTCCTGAGTCCTGCATGGGATGCTGTTGGCACTGGAGGTATGTCTTCCCATACCTTCGGTGCCTAGTTATCGTCAAAAGAGCCTTTCTGTGTGGAGTTTGCATGGTCTCTCCATGCTCACCTGGTTTTCCCTCCATATAACATCAACCCCCACTGAAAAACATGCAAGAAGACATCGCCTGACCAGAGGAGCCTACTAAGAAGTCGGTCCAAGGGCACTGCGAGGAAAAGCTGCCCACCACCCCTGGTTCTGCCCCTTGGAGGAAGGATGAGCCAGGATGGCACGGAGGCGGAAGACAAATCTTTCTTTCTTTCTTTCTTTCTTTCTTTCTTTCTTTCTTTCTTTCTTTCTTTCTTTCTTTCTTTCTTTCTTTCTTTCTTCAATATTGTGCTTAAATGCTCATAAACGGATTAAATCTGGAAAAAATTGCTCTAGTGTTGGAGTAGAAAGGGTCTCAGGACTCATCGGACTCAGGATTGTATTTCAAGACCAATCGATACCACAAGGCCCATTCTGAGCCAGGAAAAACCCTGTTCATTGTGTGAAATTATTTTCTACTGCATTTTCTACTTTAATTATTGATAAGTGTTTTGTGCATTATTGTGAGAACATAAGCAGCATGAATACAGATGACTAGCAGTGAAATTATGAAAATGATAAATGAACAAGGCGGTTTGCATGAGAGTGCAGTTTTGAAAAGGCACATTTTGCATGCAAATGTGTCGATTTATTCACAGCTCTCTACTAACCAACTGTCATCATCAGTCAAGTCAAGATATTTGCATGCTATGTATTTGTTTTGATGACAGATGTTTCATGTCACGAGTGTTGATCTAAACACAGGTAAAAGGGACAATTAAATCAGACAGGTGAGCAGGACTGAGAGCACTGTCACAGGAGGAGACTGTGAAGACAATGTGTCAAGAAACATCGAGACTTTTCACTAGATAAAGTCGATTTCAGCTGCTTCTGCTGTAGGACTAGACCATAAGAGGGAAGGTGGAGATGTGATATGATCTTAATTTCAACACCAATTTAGCAAATTCATGTATATTGAAGGATCTACCAAAGTTTACCACCTGAGAGAACATACGGTGAGCATTCAAGACAATGTCCAACGCATCTTTTTTAAACAACTCTCAGTTCATCAATGGATGTGACATCATGCCAGGAGGCCACACTGTTGCCAGTCTGTCTGTCATCTCCGGCTTCATGCTCATTCACTTTGCAGTGGGTCTCCCAGCAAATGTATGGGTGGTTTGGCTCATTAGTCAAGGAACTAAAGATTCACTTGCTGCTGAATTGTTTCCTCTCAACTTGGCTATCTGTGAGATCCTTTTGTGTTTGATGCTCCCAGTCACCGTCTACAATCATTTCTGCTATAGTAAAGTCATGAAAATCGTGGTGAATGGAATGTGGAATTTTTTATGGATCGGCCGCCCTCTGTTCCAGTGTTGTATCTGCGTGGAGCGTTACTTGGCAGTGGAGCACCCTTTGATCTTCATCAGGTAACACATTCTTGGGTAAAATTATCAAAACTGACTTTTCTAGTTTTAATTGCAGGCCCAGTTATACTCTACGTTAAAGACGGAGACGGACAAAGCCTTCTGTCCGTGCTCTGCGTTCATTTCGTGCGTATTACTGTCCGTCCTCTGAAAGCTTACGGATACGCATGAAACGCAGCAGAACACACACACTCACACATTTGACTCTCTACTGCCCATTTATTTCCATATGAAAATGGAGTATGAGCCTTTACCACGGTTATATGTGTGTGTGTGTGTGTGTGTGTGTGTGTGTGTGTCTCCCAGCCCCCACGCCTAAACCTAAGCTCTCCCAGACCCTAACTCTAACCTCTCCCACCCCCCACACCTAAACCTAACTTCCCCCAGACCCTAACCCTAAACCTAACCTCTCCCACCCCCCACGCCTAAACCTAACATCCCCCAGACCCTAACCCTAAACCTAACCTCTCCCACCCCTAAACCTAACATCCCCCAGACTCTAACCCTAACCTCTCCCACCCCCATGCCTAAACCTAACCTCCCCCAGACCCTAACCTCTCCCACCCCCCATGCCTAAACCTAACCTCCCCCAGACCCTAACCCTAGCTCTACCACCCCCCATGACTAAACCTATAACATCTCACACCCGCCACGCCTAAACCTAACCTCCCCCAGACCCTAACCCTAACCTCTCCCAACCCCCACGCCTAAACCTAAGCTCTCCCACACCCAACCCTAAACCTAACCTCTCCCACCCCCCACGCCTAAACCTAAGCTCTCCCACACCAAACCCTAAACCTAACGTTGGACGCTTGACGAGTTGGGAGTGAGAATGTGTTGGGCTGTCGGCATTGTGGGCTGTTGGTACTGCGGGTGGTCGGCATAGCGGGCGGACCCTGTGTGTGGACACTGCAATGAATAAACCTGATGATTTAGCAGAAACCTAGGTGTGTTTATTGGTTTTCTCATAAACCGATAACGGCCTTTATCCAGTAAAGGATGCCGTTTACATGACCACTTGATCTTCCCGACGGCGGTAATTTTGCTTTAGCGCCCGTTTTGCGCTGGAATAGCGCCGAGCAAAGCCCTAATTGTGGGCGTGTGGGCCCACTGCGCTTCACGTCATCTCTGCTCAAACCTCCATAGGCGTGTTTATGCCCATAAAGGATTCACAAGGTGAGATCACTCCCCTTAAAAGCCACAGCATCACCGCCATCATGTCACCAGCTTCTTTCTTGCTGAGAGCAAGCAGAGAAACAGAGAGAGAGAGAGAGAGAGGGGGGGGGGGGGAGAAGAGAGAGGGCCGCCGCGCAATTACGCAGTGATGTCCCAAAGCGTGCGCTTACTGACGTTTCGTTCATAGGCTATAACATAGGCCTACACATCTAAAAATATTTGTTTCTTTAATAGGGAATGTGTTAGATTTTACTTCTAGCCTATTTCAATAGCCTGTGTCAGAATTGTCCAGTCTGGTTAAGCCATTGACTGCGGTCACGCCATCCGCGCTGTGGAGAAGCTGGTCTGACATGCATGCAATTGCAGGGAAAGATGTTACAGTACTGGCCAGAGCCAGACACAGGTGTTGTGTGAAAAAATTATGCGCTTTGAATTGGATTAGGGGAACGAGGGTCTGGAGGGGCGGGAGTCTGTGTGCGCCGGGTGCTGGAGGGGGGTCTCCCCCGAGAAGGTGGGAGCTGGACGGTATGCAGGCTTGGTGGTGGGGTGGGTGTGGGTCGGTGCCCTGGGTGTTTTGGGCCGGCCAGTGTGGGG
Source organism: Poromitra crassiceps (assembly GCF_964638095.1). NCBI lineage: Eukaryota > Metazoa > Chordata > Actinopteri > Beryciformes > Melamphaidae > Poromitra > Poromitra crassiceps. Next base: position 10,119,942 of record NC_139628.1, read on the forward strand.
AGAGGCAGCTTGGCACAACACCGTCACAACTTTCTCAAAAGCAATCTATTGTTACCTCACACCACAAACCTGTATGGTCGGGAATTATGTAGCCTAATAAAACCATGACAAACGAATTCTCATTTTTAAATCAAGGTGTGTTTTTTCTGCAATGTAGGCTATAGATGAAAATCAACGTGGCATTCAGAGGAGAGAAGAGTGTGTGCAGGCGCGAGTAGAGAGTGACATCCATGCCGTGTGTAAATGGATCCAAGCAAGGATTTCCTGCACTGCACGGAGAGGTGGAGACTGTCTGCGCTCAGGCGTACATCTGCGTTTGCGCTAAGACCAGCTATTTCCTGCCGTTAAAATTGAGAGCACCCAAGGCGATTTTTTCTAACACATTGCGCTGGAACGCCTATTTTGGAACGGGCAACGCCCAGACCTCTCTTTGCGCTCGGCACATACCGACGGTATCTTGCCAGAGCGCTGAATGACACTTGCGCGAGACAGGTGATAGGCTAGAGGGCCCACGGACACACCTGGGCCACGCCTACACCTGCGTCATCCCAGCGCAAAACTAGACGTTGGAGGCAGACGATAGCTTAAGACGCTGGGAAGATAGCAATAAGAGGCGCGCAAACGATAGCGCCATACGAAGATAGGGCCCTTAATGTTGTTGCTGTAATCAAGTCATAACTAAGCGAGTTTTGCAGGTATTTTGGGATTTTGATTGATTTGGTCACTTTCATCTGGTGAATAATTATTTTCATAAAACAAAAGGGAAAGTATTTGTATGTGTTTTTTGTGTGGAATGCTACTGTAAATGGAATGTTGTAAAGACATCTTTCTCACATTTTACTAGGGGTGTCACAATATATCGTCCCACAAAATTTCGCGATAGTAAAACGTCACGATATGTATCGTTGAGATGAAATCTCATATCGCAAATTTTTTTTTTTTTCAAAAATACACAAAGAAACGTCTTTGTTTGTTGAAGTTCTATGTGTGGAAAGTAGTTCAGTTGAACAAGTCTCTGAAGAGACACATGAGAAGTTATACAGGAGAGAAACCATTCAATTGAGTTTCTGGCAAAACTGTTTACTTGACAGGAAAAACTGAAGATGCATAAAAAATAGACTAAGAAAAGTCTTGTTGTTTGAGTTTGAAGAAAAACTGAAGATGCATAATGAGAATTTATACTGCTGAGAAACCTTTTAGTTCAAAGTAAATCTAAGTGACGGTGTAACTCATTCTATTTCAAGATAAGCCTTATCTCCAATCTCATGTTTTTTCTAGTTGTTATTGTAATAACAATTTCCCACAACAGCATGTTTTGTATTTGTGCATTTCAAATAAAATACTACTTTTCCAGTCATATATTGTCATTATTCAAGTTTAAAAAAATATTGTTAAAATCGTATCGTATCGTATCGTTATCGTGAACCCAGTATCGTGATACGTATCGTATCGTGAACTGAGTGTATCGTGACATCCCTACATTTTACTTTTAGACATATTAGTACTCATAATAACTTTTCATCTGAGAAAGATATCTGTCATTCAAAAAGTTATATATAGGGTAGAGTAGAAATATCAAAAAATGACAATGTCACATTTTCACCATATGAAGGATTTTTGCAAGCCATCACACATAATGAACCTCAGTACTCTGCTGTGCTTTCTTCCACAGGTTCAAGCCCCTGAGGTACAGAGTGGCCTGTTGTGGTCCAGGCTGGTGCATCATCTTTGTCTTTGTGTGTCTTTCAGCATGGTCAGTTGTGGATCGTCTATATATTCTTCTTCCCTGCTTTGCTCTCACAGTCTGCTTAAGTCTGTATTGCTGCCTCTCACTTCTCTGGTCTCTGAAGCAGTCTGGGCCAGGGGAAAGGGAGAGGGGGCAGAAGAGAGAAGGGGGGAACAACGTAAAGAGAAGAGCTTTTAACATCATGTTGGTTCATCTGGCAACTTTTGTGGTGAATTATTTGCCACCATTGCTGGTTCTATCTCTGATGAAAGCATCCATTACAGATCCCACGAGTACAACTGTTCTTGCAAGTGTGTTTATGTCTCTGGCAGTGCTGTGTGGGCTGGTCCAACCCTTAATTTACCTGTACAGAGCTGGGAGGCTAACCTGTGCTTGAGAGCACTGACCTGAGAGCTGGATAGACACCTTAAAGCAGGGATGGGCAACTTTGATGATAGAGAGGGCCACAAAGAAAAATCCTCGCTACCAGAGGGCCAGATTGTGACCATGCACTTCCACCAGTAGCCTACTGTAACAGCATTACTCCAAAAGGACTGGTAATCAAAGTTTATTATACCAACATTTATATTTTTCATATTCAAATTTAGTAATTCTTCCATTCAGATGACACCAGAAACTTTGCTCTAGCTTTAAAACAGCCCGCTACAGCAATTTGATGGGGTACATCACCAAAATAATGTGATATTAACCAGATTAGTAATGTTGCATGACTTGTGCAATGTGCATCTTGGATATAGTTTGTTACAATAGCGTTAGCTCAAATGCTAACGTTAAACAGTATGTGGACGGACAGTGCTAATGCCATTAGCGCCATGTTCTGGGTTGAACAATAAATTAAAAACACATATTTTGGTGGTCTAACCTAACCAAAAATGTCCGCCTTGTAAAAGAAAAATAATAATAATTGACCCAGGGGCCGCACTGAGTGAGGTCGGGGGCCGCCAGTTGCCCACCCCTGCCTTAAAGGGTTAGTTTGGATATTTTTAGTCAAAAATTGTTTTTTTTTTAATTTTAGTCAAAATTCATTCAGTATTACTTAGTGTAGTGTACGCTATTTTATGGAGGTTCCTCTCGTGGCTCAGGCTGATCGAGTGATTGATGCTTGGTGCTCACCGGGTAAACTCAAACTGACAGTAGTCTAAAAGAGGCTTGCCCATGGGCTTACCCAGTCTGGCATCCGCTGCATGTATCTTTGGGACTTTGTGCCCCTGGTAATCCGAAATAGACCAGAGAGGCTAAAAGTGCACTGAGTGAGTGTGCTATTACCCTCTCTGGTCTATTTTGGATTACCAGAGGCCTGGGCCACTCTCAAGGTATAGCCACGAGAAAACATATGGTTTCCGGCCAAGACTTTCAGAATAAAAGTCGAAATTCATGTTGTAACCAGCTACGCAGTACTGAGCTCTGCATGCTTTTATTTTTTATGGCAGGCAACGGAAGTAATTGTTTGTGTGCCATGTCTTTCTTGACACTTATTCTCGTGGTCTAGCAACTAGCTGGCTTGCAGAACGTGGTGGTCTTGTCTTGCCCCAACCAGCCCCAACATCAACTGCAGCCTCCATGTTCTTATTCTACGAAGAGTACAAACTGCAAAGCCTAAAGAGTCGGTCACAGTGGTGGCAGTATCGAATGGATACCAATCGCAAGAGGAATGAGCGGGTTTGTTAGAGTTTCAGGTAGCTTGCCGTAGCAATTTAGCTTTAGCAACTTAGCTAGCTTGTGGCGTTTGTTGTGTGTGCGTGGAGACCATGGTGGAGACCTGTCGCTACAGTCACGTTGGTTCGGGAAGTGAAGAGCAACACAAGTGAAAAAGGACGAGAGCTGGATGTTGGAGGTGGACCCGTTGGAGAGATCGAGCAACACGGGCCATGGGGAGGAGAGGGGAGAGGCCTACTTCACCCATTAGGGGAGACTGTTTCCCCCCAGCTGGTACAGAAAAAAGGGGCACCGGAAAGAGACCTTGCTCCAGGGCAGAATTTGGGGACATGTTCACAAACTTGATAAATAAATGTGCTTTTATAACTCCAATGATGGTCTTCACTGATTACCTATATATTTTGAATTGGTTCTCATGACTGGAATGCATGCATTTGTGTTGCTATACTGTCTAAAAGCGATTTCATGATCAGCATCTGCATTAGCTAATGATTTGTGAGGATATCATTATGTCGTGACTTTACTATCTGTGGCACATAACTATTAATTAATACATAAGTATGTTGTGACTTTACTATCTGAGGCACATAACTATTAATTAATACATAATGATATAGTAACTTTGTGAGGCATAACACTATTAACTCATACATATGTGGTTCTTGGCATACAAGCCATACATCCAGTGTTTGAAGTCTGTTGAGATGCACAGTGAATACAACGTCAGAGAATGGGTTTGAGTTCGTCTGGTTCGGGGCTAGTAGGAGCTACCAAGGTGGGCTACTACACGCATAGCCTATATCAAGTCAAGTCAAGTTTATTTGTATAGCACATTTCATACAAAGGCAATTCAAAGTGCTTCACATAAAACGGTTGACAGGAGAATAAAAGAGCATCAGAGCAGCAACATCGGAATGACAGCTACAGCTGCTGAAATAGCCGTACCCGGCTAAGAGGTTCTGGAGGGGGTCTCGGCCAGAGGTGTGGGACCCAGGCAAGGTGAGGGGCAGGGCGGGTATGGGTTGGGTGGTGGTAGGGGGGCTGTCTTGGGTGTCTGGTGGCCGGGAGAGAGGCACCTGGGCAGGGTAGGTAGGTAGGTAAGTACTTTATTAATCCGTGAGGAAATTCAGGTGTTCAGTATAGCAGCTCGCAGGCCAAAGACAAAATGAGACATGACATAGCACAAAAAACCAACAAACATGACAATACAGAACAATGCAGCCAGTACAAGACAGTAACATGACAGGCAGGTTTCAAGTTAAAGATTAAGAAGTAAGAGCCAATTCAAAGATTAAAAGAATTTTTTTTAAAAAGTTACCACAATGCTAAGATACAATTGAACGGTAACTAAAATACTAAAAATACTAATTGTCTAAAATTGCACAGTGCCCATATCTAATCAGATCAAATTGCACAATGCCCATACCTAGACCACAGCAGCGTCTGAGTAGCACTCAGACTCCCCTACTGTCACTACTGGTCTGGCGGGCCCCAGCCCGCATGACCCCATCGCCCATGAGGCACGCAGTCTCACCTTATAGTCCTACTGCGTGCCGACGATCTCCTGCCATCAACAGACTTATTAAACAGCCTGATGGCCGTGGGGATGAAGGACTTCCTGTGTCGCTCCGTCCGTGAGCGCAGGGAGATAAGCCGCCCGCTGCGGCCGCTGCTCTGAACCTCCAGGATGTGGTGAAGAGGGTGTGTGTCGTTGTCCATGATAGCCAACAGCCTGCTCATCGTGCACCTCTCCACCACAGTCCCCAGAGTGTCCAGGCTCCTCCCCAGCACCGAGCCAGCCTTCCTGACTAGCTTGTCTAATCGCCTGGCGTCTCTGTCCGTGATGCTGCCACCCCAGCAGACAGCAGCATAGAAAAGGGCGCTAGCCACCACCGACTGGTAAAACATGTGCAGCATCTCCACACAGACGTCGAAGGACCTGAGCCTCCGCAAGAAAAACAGCCGGCTCTGGCCCTTCTTGTAGATCGCATCCACATTAGCGGACCAATCTAACTTGTTGTCCAGGTGCACACCCAAGTACTTATAGGTCTGCACCACCTCAATGTTGCTGCCCCGTATGCAGATCGGTTCCACAGGAGGCTTTGTCCTGCGAAAGTCCACGATTAGCTCCTTAGTCTTAGTGGTGTTCAGGAGGAGGCCGTTCCGCCCACTCCATTCGCAAAAGGCGCCCACCAGGTCCCTGTACTCCGCCTCCTGCCCCCCCCGCACACACGCCACGATGGCTGTGTCATCAGAGTATTTCTGGACGTGGCAGAACTCCGAGTTGTACTGAAAGTCTGCCGTGTACAGGGAGAACAGGTAGGGAGCAAAGACAGTCCCCTGAGGAGCCCCTGTGCTGCTCACCACCGTCTCTGAGACGCAGTTCCCCAGCCGGACGAACTGCGGACGTCCCGTCAGGTAGTCTATGATCCACACGATGAAGAGGGGAGCCACCCCCATCTTCATCATCTTCTCTCTCAGCAAGAGTGGTTGGATCGTATTCAATGCACTTGAGAAGTCAAAGAACATGATCCTCACATGACTCCCCGGCTCTTCCAGGTAGGGGTGGGTTCGATGTAACATGTAGAGGACAGCGTCGTCCACTCCCATACACTCCTGGTACCCGAACTGCAGGGGGTCATGGGCATGTTGGGTCTGCGGTCTCAGTCGGCGGAGAAGCAGTCTCTCCAGCGTCTTCATGATGTGAGACGTGAGGGCCACCGGTCTGTAGTCATTGAGCTCGGCCGGCCGCCCCGCCTTGGGAACCGGCACGAGACAAGATGTTTTCCACAAGACCGGGACCCTCCCCGTCTGCAGGCTGTCATTGAACAGGCTCTGAAGCGGCTCCGCCAGTTGGTCAGCGCAGGTCTTCAGCAGACCAGGGCACACCCCGTCTGGACCAGCTGCTTTCCCCGGACACAGTCTCTTCAGCTCCGCCCGCACTTCCTCCACTGTGAAGGTGGAGGGGGCAGCCGGCAAAAGAGGGGGGTCAGCCGCTGTGTCGGGGCTGCAGGGGACGAGGGTGGGTGGGGCAATAGGGGCAGAAGCAAGACAGTCTCTGGTGGGTTCCGAGTCAAACCTGTTGTAGAACACGTTGAAGTCATTGGCCCTGTCGAGATCTCCCGCCGTCGCCGGGCTGTTGTTCTGCTTATAGCCCGTGATGGTCTTCATTCCCCTCCACACCTCTCTGGTGTTGTTGTGCTGCAGCTTCCTCTCCACCTTCTCCTTATAATCCTTTTTGGCCTGCTTCAGGCTCCTCTTCAGCTCCTTCTGCACCTGCTTACGCTTTTCCTGGTCACCATCCCTGTAGGCTACCTTTTTCTGGTTAAGGAGCCTCTTGATGTCACTGGTGATCCAGGGTTTATTGTTCGCGAAGCAGCGGACGGTCCTTGATGGTGCGATAGCGTCCCTGCAGAAGGTGATATAGCTGGAGAGGCAGTCCCTCCTGTCAATGTCAGTGACCCCACTGTTCCCCTCTGTGTCCTGCAGTACCTCCCAATCAGTACATTCAAAACATGCCTGTTGTAGTGGTAGGGGGGCTGTCCTGGGTGTCTGGGGCCGGGAGAGAGGTTCTTAGCCTGGGTAGTGGTGGTGGCTGGCCTGCTGGGCCGTGCATTTAGACACCCGGTAAGATAGGCACAAAACACCGGCCACATGTTCTGTGTCCCTGCAGTGGACCAAGCCTCGAAGAGGAAGGAATGCCCATGATGAACGAGGTAATGGCGGCTATAAGCAGATGCGTGGGGGCTGGGAGAGGTTAGCTCCAGCCTGTCCCCGACACGCTGCACACCACCTCGCTCAGCTGGTTCTGCTTGTGGGCTATCGGCATTGCGGACTGTCGGCACTGCGGTCTGGTAACGCTAAAGTTCCGGTTGCAGGGAGCTGAATGTCGATAGTGGTAATTAACACATGAATTACGGTATTAATTAATACTAGGTGTTGATGAGGAATTAATCCATGATGATATAGGCATAGCCTACTTAATTAATAGTAATTCATATATGACTCAGTGTGTTCATCAAACATACCTTTCATTAGTTGATGCGGTAAGCATCAATTAATGGCTTAACGCATCATGAGTTAACCATCAATTCATGCACATGTGTGCACCAGTATTGTAAAGTGTTACCGAAAGTCTTCTATTCGCTCGTCTGTTCATGTGTTATTGACACATTGTGGAGGCAAGACACACACACACACACACACACACACACACACACACACACACACACACACACACACACACACACACACACACACACACACACACACACACACACACACACACACACAGGTAACCACAGTGATGAATTTGCCTTTGTAATAGGAAGTGGGAGGTTAGCTTTCATCCGTCACTGGATGTTTGTAGAATGAGGACTTTTAGATTACTAGATTAATTCAAGGTGAGGTGAGCTAATCTAGTTCACTGCTTAACTGAGATAATTGTTTATTATTATTATAGAATATTTGTGTGAATTGTGTTTATAAAAGAAAATCCATTTGTAGTTATAATAAAAAAAGAATATTTGTGCATTTTGTTTGTACATGTTTTAAATTATAGTATTTTTTTTTGTAAAAGTAATGTAACTGTAAAGTACAATTGACAAAATATTCATATGTGAATGTGTGCATTTCAAATAAAAGGAATCTGCTTTCATTAAAGGCCCCAACTAGTATATTTGGTCATTTTTAAGATATTTCATGTTTCTGAATATGTCCTGACAATATTGTGTCCTGTGTGTGTGTATGTATGGATAGAGCTGGCTCACCGGCTTGTCACAAAATGGCGGATGCGTTAGCTTCCGCCTATCATAACATGGCGGCTAGCCGGCCTACGTAGAGGTGTGTTTATGAGGTCGGTGATCACGTGCGCGACGCACGTGACCGTGAGTGAGAGCTAGCGTAGTTAATGGAGACCATGAAGGAATTTTCCACCACGGCTAATGGGTCAGCCGGCTTTTAACTAGTGGACAATTACGACACAGTCTACTAGATCCGTTCAGCGGATCGGTGAAGATCTTAGCTAGCATTCACAGGCACTCTGGTTCAGTAAATACATAGACAAGCACAGTCACAGTGACAGACAATTTCAGGTATCAAATCACTTCACAGTATTACATCACTTGTAACGCTAAACAACCTGTCCGCCCAAACGATACTAAATGAGCGTTACTTTGAGACAGTGGTGTATAAAGTACTCGAAAACCATACTTGAGTAAAAGTAAAGATATCTTCCCAGAAAAAGACTTTGGTAAAAGTCAAAGTCACTCATT